>NC_134486.1:103097566-103420609 GCF_040206685.1 Ascaphus truei
GTTTTGATTTAATTCTAATGTATTTTATTTGTAGATAGAGTGGAGATGAGCGCAGGTAAAAAGAAACAACAGAGTGTATAATATATATACTAAAGAACAAAGTGCGAGGACAATAAGTAGGAGATAATCATATAGGGGTATAGGTACTCACACGGGCATATGTGAGCAAAATCCCTCAGCGTTGTCTTGAAGGTTCTCACTCTGGTCACGGAGTGGACTCATCTGCTGGAACCGGCACTGACATGCGTGAGTCAAATCACTTGGTGTGGTCCTCTTTGTTGCTCCTAGTGCTTCTTATAGCCGTGTGTTCATTCTCATAAGAGCCATTGAGAATGAGAAAACACACAGGAAAAAACACACATCGAGGTCCAGAGTGAGTGAATAGAAGGGAAGTGGAACACACTGTGGTGCCACTTGAAAATAAATAAATAAATGAATACACTCACACGGGCTGGTGTGTGTGAAGGCAATTAGGGCAAGTGCTTGCAGCAGGAAATCCACTGTAGGTAGTGTCTGTGTCTGCAGTCCCAGAACTGATGGTGTCTTGCAGTGAAACCCAGGGAAGATGACAACCAGGCAACAGGAAGGATTAAAAGGTGATTTATTAAACAAATAAGTAAAAACTCAAAGACTTACATCTAAAATAAATGTAGTCTCCGTGGCTGGATACAGTTCCGGTAACAGTGAGTCCCCTCCTCCGCGTCCGGATACAGGGCTGAGTCCCGGAAACTGGAAACAACTACGGGAGCTGCAGAAGGTCAGAAAGGCTCCACGCTATGCCTAGAACAACGCGTTTCGGAAATTCAATTTCCTTCGTCAGGTTTAGGTAGTAGCGTGGAGTATCAGGAGCTTTAAATACATTCTGGTCTCGCGATGATCCGGCTGGTGTGGATGTAAATTGATTGAGATCATAGAAAAAGTCTAAAGGAGGCCCGGGGCCGGATCATCGCGAGACCAGAATGTATTTAAAGCTCCTGATACTCCACGCTACTACCTAAACCTGACGAAAGAAATTGAATTTCCGAAACGCGTTGTTCTAGGCATAGCGTGGAGCCTTTCTGACCTTCTGCAGCTCCCGTAGTTGTTTCCAGTTCCCGGGACTCAGCCCTGTAACCGGACGCGGGGAAGGGGACTCACTGTTACCGGAACTGTACCCAGCCACGGAGACTACATTTATTTTAGATGTAAGTCTTTGAGTTTTTACTTATTTGTTTAATAAATCACCTTTTAATCCTTCCTGTTGCCTGGTTGTCATCTTCCCTGGGTTTCACTGAAAGACACCATCAGTTCCGGGACTGCAGACACAGACACTACCTACAGTGGATTTCCTGCTGCAAGCACTTGCCCTCATTGCCTCCACTCACACCAGCCCGTGTGAGTGTATTCATTTATTTATTTATTTTCCAGTGGCACCACAGTGTGTTCCACTTCCCTTCTATTCACTCACTCTGGACCTCGATGTGTGTTTTTTCCTGTGTGTTTTCTCATTCTCAATGGCTCTTATGAGAATGAACACACGGCTATAAGAAGCACTAGGAGCAACAAAGAGGACCACACCAAGTGATTTGACTCATGCATGCCAGTGCCGGTTCCAGCAGACGAGTCCACTCCGTGACCAGAGTGAGAACCTTCAAGACAATGCTGAGGGATTTTGCTCACATATGCCTGTGTGAGTACCTATAGCCCTATATGATTATCTCCTACCCTATTGTTCTCGCACATTGTTCTTTAGTATATATATTATACACTCTGTTGTTTCTTTTTACATGCACTCATCTCCACTCTATCTACATCTCCACCAAGGATCAGGGGACGATTCTATTAATTGAGCAGCAGTACCATCAGGGCCAGTATTAACTTTCTGATATCTGATCATTTGTATGCTTTGAGCCTTGTTTTCACCCTTCACTTATTTACGCCCTCTCAGGGGCTTACACTAGATTCAGCTTTTTACTAAGGGAGCGCCACTGTTTTCCCCCGTATTTTAGTTTGTGGATGTTTTTTAAATTTGCTCATTGATTGCCATTTGCTATTATCCAGATCTGGATAATAGGGATTTTACCCATTACTGTAGGTGTTAGTGGGAGGGGTTGTTGGGGGTCGAGGGGGTGGTTAGTAAGGTGCCCATTAATTGCCATTGGGGTTATCTTTACTTCCATTGAGGGCATAGGTAACCACACTGGTAATCAATGTTTAAAGTAAAGGTTTGGATCCAGGGCTAATGTCAGCTCTAGAAGATATTGGTGCTCAATGAATACATATGCATTTGTACATTTGGTGCTTGAAGATCCTAGAAGGAGGAATGTAAATCCATAAAGTATGTAAATATGAATAAGTCACCCCTCCTCACATCCTCCAGTATTAGGTAAAAATTGAATGATCAAGGAAGCTGGCTACGCACATATAGCACTAGAATTGTGCCTGTCATGTACTCACGGTTGACCGGTAGTATAACCTGGGGGGAGGAGGGGAACAGCACGGTGTAGGTTGCGTAGCTCTGTAGTAGTGGTGGAGAGAAGCCTGGTAAGGTGAAGGAACTCCTCAATGAGCTGACCGTTATCCGTCAGCTCCTCCGGCATGTGTTCCGTCTGCGTCTCCTACACAGATTGTGTGACGTCGTGGTGACTGGAACGCCGGGAAATCAGCTGGGCACAGTGCGGCTCAGCTTGTGTAGTTCCCCCTGCACAGGAGCAGAGTGCAGGAGGTTGTAGTTGAAATCAAGGGGATCTTCAGCGTGGCGTGCATCCAAGCGAACACGTAGCTAGATGAACGAAATCCAATAGGAAAAGAACCGGAGCACAGCTTCCCAAATGACATGGTAAAACAGGACTTGAAGAAAAAAGTTTATTGATTAAAAAACAGATACATGGGTAGTCCTGGCAGGTACTCTGACGCGTTTCACGCTCAGGACTCTTTGACAAAGCGCCCTGAGTGTGAAACGCATCAGAGTACCTGCCAGGACTACCCATGTATCTGTTTTTGAATCAATAAACTTTTTTCTTCAAGTCCTGTTTTACCACATCATTTGGGAAGCTGTGCTCCGGTTCTTTTCCTATTAGATTTCGTTCATCTAGCTCAATGTTTATAGTAGCTAGTATTGGTTGTTGTATTTTAATGTTTATTGGGGGTAGAGGGGGTGGATGAAGGGGGCTGTTGCACCGGGGTTCGTGGTTAGGACTCGGGTGGGTAGTAGGTTGGGGTTAACTTCTTCATTACCATAGCAGTTACTATAATTAAGGTAATGAAGGGGTTAACCCCTCCCTCATCCTTCCCGGTAGGCCTAACCACCCACCCTGGGGCAACAACCCCCTTCACCCACCCCCTCCACCCCCAATAAACCATGTGATGCCTTTCCTTGTGATGTCATCAAAAAGGGAAGTAAGATAGCCAATCAGGTAGCATGCCTCCCTCTCTTTTTGATGATGTCACAGCACTCAAAAAAGGAAAGGTATCACATGGTATTTACAACAATCTGATTTGTTGGTGACCATGTGATGGCTGCCATTTTGTTTTTTCTGAATTTACATAATCTTAAAGGGAGGGAAGCATATACTACCAGATTGGCTGGCTTCCCTCCTTTGATGATTTCACATATTAAAAAAAGGGGAACCTGTTACATGGTATACCAGCCAATCAGATTGAGGGTGTACCATTTGACACTGAATGTGACATCACAGGCCTTATATAAGACATGTGCTTCTCATTTGAAGCCAAGAACTTCTCTGGCCCCGTTTGGATTATATAGAAGGGAAGAAAGAAGAAAAGAAAGAAGAAATAAACATATAATCGTGGACTTTTTCGCATCGGCTGCTGAGGAGCATCGCGTCATTGGTCAAGAGATGGTGCCCGAGTGAAGACAGCAGGGTGAAGACAGCAAAGGAAAGAAACACATTGATTGTATGTTATTTAATTGTGTATTTTATATAGGATGCCCATTGACTACCAATTTAACATCTACTTGGTATGTTTTGTTTGATTGGAACCCCTCTTTTAAATTAAGCCCATCTGCAGTTGATCTTTATTTAACTACTTGGACAACACCCTGTTTAGAAAAAACATCTGTTTTAAAGTCCCTCACATGTGCTAAATAAGTTGCCTGGGCTGATCTTAATTCAGTCCAGGGGACATTTTAGAGCTATATATCCACACACATAGCAGCCCATGCTGTCTGCAGCCCATGTTCAAGTAGCCTATTTTAAGTAGCAAGCAAAGTGGAGTTCCAAAGGGAGTTCAACAGGAGTGAACAAATGGATAATACCTACTGGCCCTGAATCCTGGATTTGATCTACACTGGAAAGGAGGATATTATCTATCCTAAACTGCACATATCAGCCCTTAAACTATTGCTGTGATGCCGCCTTTACTATTGGCTAACTTCTTTTCAAATTGCGCACTTCCATCTACTAGTCTCATTATGGGCCTAATGCAGTAAGTGGCGCAAAGTCACTTTTCGCCCGATTTTCGCCAACAAATGCATACTGCTGCGGCCAAGTTTATTCGAGCATTTGCCCGTTCTTGGCCGCAGCAGTAGCCTGGCGCGCGCCCGAGTGTGACGGGCGCGCGCCGAAGCAGCGGAAGAGCGCCCTCCGATCGGGGCACTCTCCCTACCGCTGCCGGGTCCGCCGGGTCCCCCGGAACCCCCTGCCGCTGTCCCGCGATCGCGGGACACCAGGGCTCCCTTGGGAAGCCCCTGGACGTGTGTGCAGGGGGCGCACGCTCCCGAAGACGCGTGACCGCGCGTCTATGACGCGCGGCACGCCGAGGGGCGGCCACTAGCAAGCCGGGAAATCTCCCGGCTTGCGGTACCGACCACACTGCAATAAAGTGTGTCGGTACTGTACCACGATTCAGTAAGCCCCGAAAACTTGGCTAAAAGCAAAAAAAACGGCAAGTTTGTTGGCGTTTTTTTTCCCGCCATCTCTAGAATTGAGATTTTCACGGCAATCTGGTTATTACAGCGTTACTACTGGAAGGGGGCATCTCGAGATGTAGGCACTTTCTGCCGCTCTTGTGATGCCTGCCAGCGAGTGGGTAAGGCGGGCGACTGTGTGAAGGCACCCCTGAGACCCATACCGATAATAGGGGATCCCTTCCAGAAAGTAGCGATGGATCTTGTAGGACCCCTTATGATTCCTAGCAGGTCAGGGAAGCGCTACATCCTCACGGTGGTGGATTTTGCCACGCAGTACCCTGAGGCGGTAGCGCTTGGCAACATAGATGCCAAGACAGTGGCAGCAGCTTTGCTGAACATTTTTTCTAGGTTAGATTTCCCTAGTGAGGTCCTAACCGATCAGGGGTCGCAGTTCATGATTGAACTGTTACATTGTCTCTGGGATGCATGCGGTGTACAGCACCGGCGCACTACCCCTTACCATCCCCAGACAAACGGATTATGTGAGAGGTTTAACGGTACCCTGAAGCAGATGCTTCGGACCTTTATAGAGGCGGAGGGGAAGGACTGGGAGATTCATTTACAGCACTTGCTGTTTGCCTACCGAGAGGTACGCAGGAATCTACAGGCTTCTCCCCCTTCGAGCTACTATATGGCCGCAGGGTACGTGGACCTCTGGACCTATTCCGTGAGGGATGGGAAGGGGAGGCTACTGCTACTGATGCTTCAGTGATCCAGTAAGTAGTAGATCTCCAAGACCGGTTAGAGATGCTCATGGGGGTGGCCCAGGACCACCTCAGGGCCGCTCAGACCAAGCAAAAGCAATGGTATGACCGGAATGCCCGTAGCAGGGAATTCATCCCAGGACAGTAGGTGCTTGTTCTCAAACCCACTCGGGGGAACAAGTTGATGGCTGCCTGGTCAGGACCGTACCCGGTTATCCGAAAGGTGAATGAGTACAACTACGTTGTACAGGTAGAGCCTGAGAGGCATAAGACATATCACGTCAATATGCTGAAAGAATACAGAGAACCGAGTATGGGAGCAGTAATGGCCATTTGTAGCCCACTGCTGGAGGATCGAGCGAGCAATGCTCTGCCTGATCTCCTAGGGGAGGCTAGGCAGGGAAACACTGTGGAGCAGGTAGAGATAGGAGCACAGTTGAGTGCTAGGCAGCAGGTAGAAGCCAGGGACATGCTAGCTAAGTATAGGGCCCTCTTCACTGACATGCCAGGGACCACACATCTCACAAAACACCCAGTGCACACAGGGGATCTGCAGCCTCTGCATAAGCACGCTTATAGAGTGTCAGCAAACGTTAAGACCAGTATGGAAAGGGAGATAGAGGAGATGCTGACCCTAGGGGTAATTACTCTGTCCCAAAGTCCTTGGGCAAGCCCGGTAGTTCTAGTCCCTAAGAAGGACAAGACCACACGGCTTTGTGTTGACTACCACTTGCTCAACGCTGGAATGGTGTCAGATGCCTACCCCATGCCCCGCATGGATGAGTTACTGGATGAACTCGCGGGGGCAAGGTATCTGACCACTATGGATTTGATCAAAGGCTATTGGCAAATACCACTGACCCTGGAGGCTAGGGAGAAGTCAGCATTCATCACTCCAAGTGGCCTCTATGAGTTTTTGGTGATGCCATTTGGGATGAAGAATGCCCCGGCTACCTTCCAACACCTGATCAATAGGTTACTGGAAGGGATGCAGAGCTATGCTAGGGCTTAATTAGATGACATTGCTACAGTAGCGACATCTTTTATCGCACTAAATGCCGGCGGCATGCCGGGATCTACCCCAGCTGCCGCCAGTAAAAATCGTGCGCCGCCGCGTTTCCCCCACGCACCCCCCCTCCACTTCGCGCGCAATTTACCCCCCCTTCCCAACCCCGGCTCCTGCTCTGCCCCTCTGCTTCCCCGCACCCCCGCTTACCTTAATTTGATCTCCAGGGGTGTCGGGGAAGCCTGGGGAAGCCGGGGAAGATGGGGAAGCCGGGCGCGCATGTTACTGTGACGTCACAGTGCGCCGCCACGCGCCGCGGCTACCCGCTTCCCAGACGCATGCAGCCGGCGGCTTTTGCTCGGATAAAAGCTGCCGCTGCTGTATCTTTAGTAATTCCTGGGACTCCCACTTAGGACATATAGCTGCGGTGCTGGATAGGATCAGGGAGGTTGGGCTTACCTTGAAACCCACTAAGTGTATGGTAGGGATGGTAGAGGTCCTGTACTTAGGGCACAGGGTGGGTGGAGGGCACCTCAAACCAGAGCCAGCTAAGGTAGAAGCCATAGTTCAATGGCATGTTCCAAAAACCAAGAAACAGGTCATGGCATTTTTGGGCACCGCAGGGTACTATAGGAAGTTTGTCCCACAGTACAGTGCCATGGCCAAACCCCTGACTGATTTGACAAAAAAGCAACTGCCTGTGCTTATCACCTGGACTCCTGCCTGTGAAACTGCTTTCCAGGCGCTGAAAACTGCGCTTGCTGGGGCCCCCATACTGGCTGCCCCGGACTATACCAAACATTTCCTTAAACAGACTGATGCCTCGGACTATGGCATTGGGGCTGTGTTGAGCCAAGTGGGGGACGACGGTAGAGAGCACCCTGTGGTGTACCTCAGCCAAAAACTACTCCCCAGAGAGGTGGCCTATGCTACCATTGAGAAAGAGTGCTTGGCCATTGTGTGGGCACTCAAAAAACTCCAGCCCTACGTGTATGGAAGGGCTTTCACGGTCCTCACAGACCACAACCCCCTGAGTTGGCTGCAGAGGGCATCAGGGGAGAATGCCAAGTTGTTAAGGTGGAGCTTGGCCTTGCAAGAGTTTGAATTTACCATTCAGCACAAAAAGGGTAGTGAAAACAGCAATGCTGATGGACTTTCACATCAGGACTATCCCACTGAGACTGAGTTCATTAATGGTGCCAGCAGTGCCCCACTCCCCATTACGGCCAGTGGGCCACAGGTCACCCATTAAGAAGGGGAGGTATAGAGGGAGAGGGGGGTTGGCCCGGTATTAAAGGGGTTGCATCCCATATGGCCACCCCCTGACCTCACCAGGAAGGCAAGGGGTTAACTGGACTGCGGTCCAGGAATGTGGTTTACACCTTGTCATGTCATGAAAAATGTATGTTCCCCTGTTCCCATGTTTCATTATAATCCTGTATTTTAATGTTTTAAAGTGCATTTCTGTATCTTCAGTTCTGGAGGTCGCAGAGAGTTGATATTTGGCCAATGTGTGGAGTCACTGTAAGCATTAAGAACTGGCAAATTTCGACCCACTGAGCCCACCAGAATGGAACTTATTAATATGTGTAAATATTAAAGTGTATATGTATGATATTTTGGATCTGTTCTGAAAATGCAGACCCCATCTGCTATGTTAATAGGTCATGAAGGCAGCCGGCTGACTGAGCCTAAGCACTGTGATCAAAAGTTAACTGGCTGATTGTTTACACTAAGTACTAATCAACAGACCAAGTACTAATCAACAGACTCTGCCACTCTAATTGTTACCTGAGGGTGGAGAATCATCAAACTGGAGTGGTTTGTAAGTGTTATGTCTACACCTACAAACAATGCAGATACTTCATTTGGTAGACTGGTCGTTGCCCCTGATTTAATTATTGGGCTACCCATAGAGTCCCAGTACACATGGGCTAATTAGCTGGGGGGCATGGGTTAATCTGTGTCTCCACGTTAGGGATTGGATACAGATAATTGTTCACCAATAGTCTGTATTCAATGTTAAGAATAGGGTTACACAGGTATATAAACTGTGTCAACCCTACAGTTTTTAGTTGTGCTTCTGATTCCACCTGGAATGTCACCGGATTGCAGGAGAATTGCTAGCTGATACTTCTCCATCCCCCAACCCTAAGTAAGTGTTACCTTCTTGTTTGTTAATTGTACTATATTGCTGTGTTCACCTTTTTAAGGAATAAATATATTTTATTATATCTAAGCCTCGTTCAGTTCAACCCAGATATTTGGTGTTCATTATATCTTGTCATAAGCTACCGTGACAGTGGGTACCCCAGGGCTCTGTCCTGGGACCTGTTCTCTTTTTCTCTGCAGACACTTTCTCTAGATGACCGAATAACATCTCTTGGGTTTAAATATTACCACTATGCTGACGACCCACAAATGTACTTTTCAACCCCTGACCTTACACCTGCTGTACAGACCAAAGGTTCTGAATGTCTCTCTGCGATATCATCCTGGATGGCCATCCGACATCTTATACTCATCATGGCACAAACAGAGCTCCTCATACTTCCTACCAAACCTTGCCCTACCACATTCCACATTACTGTTGGAAGTACTATCATTCACCAGTAGTCCAATCACGCTGCTTAGGGGTCACACTCGACCCCTCTCTCACATTCTCCCCTCACATTCAAAATGTATCTAAACCGTATTACAAAGATACGCCTTTTCCTCTGTTAATCGACTGCTAAATCTTTGACTCAGACCCTCATTCTCTCCCGTCTTGATTACTGTAACCTCCTGCTTTCCGGCCTTCCTGCCTCTCACCTGTCTTCCCTACAATCTATCCTTAACGCTGCTGCCAGAATCACTCTACTCTTTCCTTGATCTGTCTCAGCGGGGAGACCCTGCTTAAATCACTCTCCTGGCTTCCCATCAAATCACGCATCTTGCACTCAATTCTCCTCCTCACATTTATAACTTTACACTCTTCTGCCCCTCGTTACATCTCAGCCCTAATTTCTCGCTATGCACCATCCCGACTCTTGCGTTCTGCTCACGGATGTCTTTACTCTACCCCCTTTGTATGTAAAGCCCTCTCCCACCTTAAACCTTTCTCACTGACTGCCCCACACCTCTGGAATGCCCTTCCCCTCAATACCCGACTAGCGCCCTCTCTATCCACCTTTAAGACCCACCTTAAGACACACTTGCTTAAAGAAGCATATGAGTAGCACCGTGGCACACGATACATAAAGCTTGGCTCCCTACAGATGCACATACCAGAATGCCCTCCTACTGTCTCTGTACGTTCTTCCTACCAATTAGATTGTAAGCTCTTCGGAGCAGGGACTCCTCTTCCACAATGTTACTTTTATGTGTGAAGCACTTCTTCCCATGATCTGTTATTTGTATTATTTGTTATTTATATGATTGTCACGTTTATTACTACTGTGAAGCGCCGTCTATATTAATGGTGCTATATAAATAAAGACATACATACATACATACCAATGTGCTTATCTATGCCCCTTTCTGGGTATAGATAATCACAAATCACAGTGACAAACAATGCATTTTTTATCAATTTTTTTTTAGTATTATTTTATTGTAGTGTACTGTATTTTTTATGTTTTTTTTTTAGATTGCCCATTTATTGTCATTGTGGCAATCGGGCATGGTTTACCACAGTCACAATAAATGGCTTTATTGTGAAATGCTTGTTTTTATTTAAATGTAATATGTTTTATGTTGTTTTTTTATTGTTTTTTTAGCTTGCACATTCATTGCCATATTGGGGTCATGGTTTAACACTGTGATAATCAATGGGTATGGGGGATGGGGTAAATTTTCCCCGTGGAGGGTGGTTAAGCCTCTGGCAGGGTAGCGGGGGAGAGGGATTAACCCCTTAATTACTATAGCGGTTCCTAACTGCTAAAGTAATTATGGGGTTAGTGGCCAGCAGTTACTGTTTTAATTCTAATATTGTTTCCCACATAGGACGAGGAGGACGGTGATGAAGATGAAGGCGCCCTTCATCCTGACAGGGGTAAGTACAACTTTAATTTACTTTATGCTGGCTGACATGTTTGGTTAATAGCACTTTTACCCATTCCGGTGTGGTGTTTGTGGTACAGGGAGTGGGTGAAGCTTGAAGTTGCCTTGGTGTTTAGGATGGTGTTTAGGCCTTGCGGGAGGGTAGTGTGAGGGGTCAATCCCTTCATTACGTAAGCCATTGTAACCTCTAAGGTATTGAAAGGGTAAACTTCTACTGCCACCCTCCCGCAAGGACTTACCACCCACCCTGGGGCAACTACAATCTTCACCCACCCCCTGTATCAACAAAAAAGCAGTTCCTTCTGTTTAATCCCTTAATTACCTTAGTAGTTGGCCACTAAGGTAATGAAACTGGCTACAATTGTATTTTTCACTGCATAGGATTGAATCCAGGGGTCTCCGGATCTGAAATAAATATGTAGGAAAGCTCTGGATGCCCCCAAAGACCCACAGGGACCTGTGGAGACCCCGGTATCAATCCTACAGTATGCCGTAAAAATAAAAGAAACTCCTTGTTATGCATATCACAAATCTGATCTCGCCACCCTTTAGCTGGTGAGAAAAGATTGCAAGTTTTTATGTACGATATGCATATCAGCATTATCTACTCTACTACAACTACTAGTCTAGTAGCATTGAGGGACTGTCCGTTCATATAGACTGACTGTCTAAGATGAAATAAACGTACAGTAGCTAAACATTGAAGCTGCATCATTTGTCAGTGTCTCAGAGAGAGTGACATTTCTGCCAGATACCACTCAGTCTTGCAGTGTCACTGCAGCTGTACGACTACTGATTATGCTGAGTGACGTTGTCAGACTCAATGGCTTGTTGTGTTTTGTTGTTCATCTCCTGCCACCACCACCATGATCATCCATCATTATCATTATTACAGTATATAAGTGACAATATTAATTATAACTTATTGTACTCCACTTCGGAGTCCAGACTAGTTATAGTTATAATAATAATAAAGATATAAAAAAAGTCTCCTTTTTATCAAAATGTTAAATCCTTTACTATCTAGAAATATTTCTATCTTCTAAGCCCTAGGATTGTGAGGGTCTGGAGGGGGCTACAGTTACTGCAGAGGATTATACTCATGTTGAAATTTGGTGGAAGCATCTGAAAGCGCTGCTAGCGGAACCTCTATTCTGCAGTACCCATCAATTCAAGCTACACCTCAAAGAAGGCTTTGTACAACAGTGAGGGTGATTCCTTCAACAGGAAGGGAGTGTAGCACCAATTTGTGAGATGCAGGAATTCCCTATTTATAATTCCTTTTCCCACTGAGCACTAATATTCCATACGTTCTGCCTCAGTTTTGGCCCGTTCTTCTATTGGTCTCCTCCACTCTGGAGTCTGGAACAGTCCTTTGTCCTAGTCTAAACCCTTGCTCATTTACCCCATACTCCTTTAGGGTCAGGAGGGGGAAACCTTTACTCTGGGTATCAAACTCCTTGGAATGTAGGGGGAACCCCCCCTATGCCTTTACCTGTGGTCACAATGGCAGGGACAGAAAATGCCATCAAATATTGATAGAGCAGACATCTGAATTAATCATTACTGATGCATCACGGGGACATGTGAAGGTAATCTAGTGTCACCAAAGATGTAAAGCAGGCATCTGAAGCACGAGTCCCATGGGAGAGGGAAATGTAAAAGCACAGGCACCTGTTTCTGCTCATGTCTCTGATACAGAAGTCAGCCCAGCTTTCCGACTAGAAGACATAGATAGTTACTACTCTAATGAGCTAGCACATGCCTGAAAGATCTGCTCTGAGGCCTGATTGCTCTGAGGGGACATTCCTGCGCGGCAAGTTCATTTTTAAGATTTTTGGTCAGGACTTGTCAGAATACTGCTGCCAACGCCTCATCATTCCATCTGGTCTCAGCGGTTACCGTCCGAAATTCGACCGCGTACGGGCCACTGAATGATGACTACCTTGGGATATTTGCAGAAGCGAAGAAGCAGCAGTTACCTTACGTCCGGGTGTGTCGGATACTCTGTGGAACTCCTTGGTGAATCGTGCTATGTCACTAGTAAGGTCCGGTCATTGTTTCCAGATGGGTGAAGCCCACGCCAAAGCGTCATCAATCAAGAAAGATACAATATATGCCACCTTAAATCGCTGTGACACAAAACGGGATGGAGTCATTTAAAATTGTATAAAGCATTTGTTAAGGAACCCGCGACAGCCAAGAGGATCATCGTCATAGTGATTGGGTACAGGAAGTCGTGGTTCTGACGCTGCAGTTATTGGAATAGGTTCTTGGGCTGCTGCTGCTGAGGAAATAGAATTAAATGAGGTACGCTGTGCCTGATCTGTGATGGATTGAACCGTCACTTGGAGTAGCTCCATACGTTTGTTATTTTGTCCCAGATATTTTTCTAATTTCTCGAACAAGCTAGCGTGCATGTTCAAAACTCAATCCAACTCAGCGGGGTCCATGTTTTTGGGGCTGAGCATAGTGTAACGGGTGCTTGCCACAAACAAGACAGAACCGCAAGTCTGAGGTGGGGATTCAGAATACAAGACTGCGTCTGGTGTGCTATTCCGTAGTTGTGTGGCTGGGTCAGGGTAGGAGAAGTAGGATAGTGTTGGCACTCGCTGTGGTCTGGGGTTGGAGATGTAGAATTGAAGATGTCCGTAGCCGAGGTAGAGGTGTAGAGATGGTGGGAGACCAGGTACAAGCCGAGTTCATGGATAGGAGAAGGTGGGTGTCCTGGGACAAGCTGAGGTTGAGGATACTAGGGGGCAAGACAAGGTTAGCGGAATTGCCCAAGGCAAAGCAGGGCATAGCAAGCTGGGTGCTTGTGGGTAGCACTTCATCGCAGGTTAGGACTACTACGCTCAGCTGATTTGGAGCAGGGATCGGTGAGCATATAAAGGACTGTAAGCCAATCAGGGGAATGGCACAAGGCTGAATGAGATGATTGTCTTAGATAGCAGGACCAATCCACACTGAGTTGAACGGCTGTGAATACCGATTGCCATCCGCCCACTCAATTGTCAGGAGGCGGAGTAAGCAGCGCAGGTGAAGTGGATGATATGATTATCCTGCTGTCAGTGTTAACTCCTGGTTGAGTTCTTCGGCCTGACAAGAGTAGAACGGCGCCTACGCATAATCCTGTCAGCGTGAGGCACGTCATGGGGCATGTCATGAGGTTGGGACCCAAAACCGATCCTCACACTATTCTGGCGCCTGGTACCAAGAGGAAAATTTGCTGGTACATCAACCACTGCTGAGGCTTTTCCACCTTCACTGCCAACTGTGCCTAAAAAAGTTGACATTAGTCTCACAGGAGGGGTATGGGCAGAGCCCCCCATGTCCTGGCTGCCACCACTCATTATAAAAAAAATTCACAAATTAAAAACTAACAGAAATAATATTAAGAGAAAATAATATTTTAACAAAATAGAAAACATGAAAAAATTAAACAAACTTACTGTGTCAGTCTCCCTCTCCCTGCTTTTTCCACACCAAAATCGGTGTGCACACAATACGTGGCATTTTATACCTCAGACTGCCATGTTTAAGAACAGATTAATTCGCCAGCGTGTTTTTTGTTTTTTTTAAGTACTTTTTCTTACAATTTGACATTGGATTAAAAATAAACACGGTCTGCAGAATGGATTTACGTTAAATCTGCCATCAGGCTTCTATTTACAATTTGCCTTATCTACTCTGAGGGTAGTCATCACCTTCATCATGTGACTCATTCCAAAGGGTCCATGGGGTCACTTATTTATAATATATATTTCATTCAAAAACATCAATTTGTATATTTTTTCCAACTGTTTATAATTGATTTTAAGGGATCCAAAAACAAAAAAGGAAAAGGATGGGGGGTGGGAACTGAAATTAGTTATATAATACCAATAATATAATCTTGATGTAGACTCTGACCTTCTTTTAGCTATCAATTTTTCTTGAAGTGAAAGGGAGGAGAGAAGAAAGAGGAGGGGGGGGATGGAGGATGGAGGGTGCAGGGGTTGAACTCCCTCCCCCTCTTGATTAATTATCATTTAAAGACCTTTGAATCTGAACAAAACAACACATTTTATCTACATGTTTTGGTTCCATTGTACGTAATCTAGGAGCTAATTTTTAACATACTGTAGGGGAGAATAAAGCAGTTGCAGGGTTAAATTAAAAGAAAAATACATTGTCACTTTTCAGGCCCTTCACAACAAACAACTATAGTTCTATATTACCCTTAAACAGATAACTTTTACTAAAGTAAAACAAAATGTACAAACTGGTCTAGTTTTGTGGGAGGGACTTTTTTTTTTAGATCAACAAAAATCCATATAATGATTATCAAAATGATTCTTAGTTATTATTTGTTCTGGAGGGATGGCTTTTATAGTCTGACAAATTTACTTTTTTACAGCTAGATAATTTATTGTAATTTCACAACAAATATATTTCTTTACTTAAGGTTAAGGTTCTTTGGAATCCTATAAAAACATCCACGTGTAAAGATGACTTTAAAGAAAAAAAAATAGTGGAACTGCACCATAAAATGGCAAAAGTTCAAGAGCGGAGAAGCTGGATGCCTACCCCTTCTCTCACTTCAAGTGTTTAGAACATATCTTAGATTTTAAAGGCGTAAAGTATGTGAAATATTTTCTGGTGTTCATTTAAGTTTTGGAATGTTACAAATAAATCATGTCATCATCAACCACTCTTCTAGAAGTAGGGGGTGGAAAGTAAGTATGACATGGAATGTATGCAATTGATTCTGCCCAAGTTGTCGTGAATTCATCCCACTTTGGCTATCAATAAAAAGATGGGTTTTTTTGCATAACTACTTTGGCAAAGTTACCAATGTACAATCCCTATCACTAAGATTAAGATAACATTTACTAAAGTACATATCTGAAGCAAGAGTTGTTACCATGGTTACCATGGCCCCATTATTTTATTTATGACTGCTATTTCCAGGGAATGCATTTTAATATACTGAAATAGGTTGATTTATTAATTTCACTTAGATATTGAATGTTAACCAAGGTTATTGATCAAAGTTTCCTTTTCTAGTTAAATTTGATTTCTCTGCTGGTGATCAGTAATTGCTAGAAACTGTTGAAATTAAATTTACATGGATATAAATTCAGTGGGAAAACGGTAAGTGATGGATTGCCTTTTTTTTTAAAGCAGCCATACTCCCTACATGTTTTTTTCTTTTTTTTTTTAAGTTACGATTAGGTCCCCGGGCCGTGCTATTTTCAGCTCTGGGGATTTACCGGTGAACAAAAAAAACAAGTAGGAAGGATTGTTGCTTTATAAAAGGCAATCCATCATTTTGCCACTGAACATACTGTATATCCATTAAAATGTAATTTCAACAGTTCTTATCCTGTATAAAGGAGGGTCAGTTATGGAGGATTGCTGCTGTAAGGTAGACTTTAAAGAATGATGTCGTTGCTGTACCAAATTCAACCAAAAACGGTATATATGTTTTATAAGTGTGTTGTTGGTTGATTTAATTCTGAATCGATGAGCTCAAGAACTAATTTGCAGGTTTAGGTCTGTCGAGCAGTTAAATAATTGGAATCGGAATGCAACACAAGGCAAAAGGCAAAAATAAAAGCTCATCATCAGGCTCTTCCAATTTTTGGGGATTCAATATACGATTGCCTAACTCGAACTTACAGATGTAGCAAGATATATTGTCAAGTATTCCTCCAGGAAACCGCAAATGGCAGCTGTCTGACCACTACCTGCTTGCGGTATCCCAGTGACCAGACTAATTGCCCATCAGGATTAGCACAGCGGTGGTCCCTGCTTTCTGAATGGGACTCCCACTGTGATAGTCCTACTAGGCCGCATCAGTCTGGAAGAGATGCGCAGAGAGAGCAGACAAAATCAGTCCCTCACCCTGCGTATCTGTAACAGGCGATCACAATGTTTTTATTTTATTTTAATTACATAGTATTGAAGCAGGGGGTCCCCGGAACTGAACTGCATTAATTTCAGCCCCGGGGACCCCGTGCTTCCAGAGTTACAGGCCTTTGTATGGGGTGCTGGTATCTCCTGCATGTTTAAATGTCCTGGTCACGTGACACAGGAGAATTAAACTTGCCAGAGATATTGGCACCCTATACCGGGCCTGTAACTCGGGAAGCAAGGGTCTCCTGGGCTGAAATTAATGTGGTTCATCTCTGGAGAACCCCTGCTTCAATCCTATTTAATTAGAATAAAAGTAGCTTCATTACCTTAGCGGCCAACTGCTAAGGTAATAAAGAGGTTAAACCATAGTACCTAGTTTGTTGGGGTAGAAGGGTGGGTGAAGGGGTAGTTGCCCAAAGGTGGGTGGTTAGGCCTACTGGGAGGATTGCAGGAGAGGTTAACCTCTTACTTACCTTAGCGGCTACTACTACTAAGGTAATTAATGGGTTAACCCCTCTCAATACCCACCCAAGAAGCCTAACCACCCACCTTGGGGAAACTACCTCTTCACCCAACCCCTTTACCCCCAACAAACCTCCCCTCACAACAAAGGAATGTGCAAATGTCCCAATAGTCGAATATGGCTCAAAGTGCTTTTGCCAATTCAAATAAAGTACAAATCAAATTCATAAATGTTTTACTTACCCCTGCCAGGATGAAGGAGGCCTCCTTCTCTTCACCAACATGTAAGTGCTGTTGCCCAACCATTAAAAAAAAACAGTAACTCCTTAATTACCTTAGTGGTTACTACCACTAAGGTAATAATGGGGCTACTTGTGTTTTAATGAGGTGGGTGATGGGTATACTGTAGTTTCCCCAGGGTGGGTGGTCAGACTTCCCGGGAGGGTTTCAAGATGAGTTAACATCTTAATTACTTTAGCGGTATTTACCACTATGATAATTAAGGGATTAACCCCGCTAGCTACCCAGCCAGGAGGCCTAACCACCTGCCTCAACACAACTAATCCCATCCCACACCCCCTCTTCACCAATTTCCATACATTCAAACGAGCAAAAACACTAGTAGTCTAATGACTAAAAGCGCATTTGTGCAGCAAAAAAAAAAAATACACAATACAATTACATTGACATTACAATACAGTACAGAATATTAAAATAAACAGTAGGCAATAAACCCATTGATTGAAATTGTACTTACCCATGCCAGGATGAAGGCCATCCTCTTCATTCTGGTTTTCCTTGTCTTAGTTCTCTGTGGCAAAAACAGGAAAATTAAAAAAAAAGAACTACTGGCTTGTAACCCTTTAATCACCCAAGAATAAAGTGTGCGCTGTCCCAATATAAATCATTAAGTATTCAAAAACGATGGTACAGTATCCCTCTGCTGCTTCCACTCTCCCATGATCAGCAGGGTTAAACTGCAACACATACTGCTGCGGCCGAGTTTATTCGAGCATTTGCCCGTTCTCGGCCGCAGCAGTAACCTGGCGCGCGCCAGAGGGTGCCGGGCGCGCGCCGAAGCAGCGGAGGAGCGCCCTCCGATCGGGGCGCTCTCCCTCCCGCTGCCGGGTCCGCCGGGTCCCCCGGAACCTCCTGCCGCCGTCCCCCACATCGCGGGACACCAGGGCTCCCTCGGGGAGCCCTGGACGCGCGTGCAGGGGGCGCAGGCACCCAATGACGCGTGACCGCGCATCACGCTGAGGGAGTGCGGCTAGCACGCCGGGGCATCCCCCGGCTTGCGGTGCTAGCCGTGCTGCAATAAAGTGTGTCGGTAGTGTACAAAACAAAGGAAGCACAAAAAGAGAAAAACATCAGTCAAAATAGATAAAAACTTTATAAATTGACTCAAAATAAATTCACATACAAATTCACATAATAAAAAGAATCCTAGTAGACCCAGATGAACCACATAGCCCAAGCACTAGAAAGGGGTTCCCATCTCCAAAAACCCACAGAACTATAGATGTAAAAGACACAGAAAGTTACACAATTCAAGATTAACAAACTTACTGGGAATGGGGCTAACGAATAAATCTGTTTCTGGAACGAAATTCCTTAAGATCACCTTTTTAGAGCACTTTCCAATGACCGGTAGTTACTCCCAAAAGTCCTGGAACTGCTTTGAGCATGCAATGCCTGCTGCGACTGCTACTGCACTGACACACTTTATTCGAGCAAATACCCAGTATGTACCTGGCAGATACCTGGAATGCGCCGCTCCTCACCTCTGACAAGCCCCGTTGTGTTTGCCTTCCCAGCCTGGGTTCATGCCTGGCTGACGGGCGGCTGATCTGTTAAATGATAATGATTAGGATTTAATAGGCTGCAATGCTTCGCGTGTCTACCAGATGGCATAAATTCATGAATTGTAATGCAGTATATATATATACTGTGCAGTATTGCAGCCAGCGGGAATAAAATGCTTCAATCCCTGCCTGGAAAATAACGCAATGCACTCGGGCAGAAAACAGTCACAAACCTCAATACACCCGGGTATACCCGAATTCGTGGGACTAGCCGAGCTCAAATAAAGTGTGTCGCCAGTGTATGTTCTAAAAAGTGGGACTTACAGTAGAAACTTTTCTGCCTTGAAAATCTTTGAAGACGGCTCGCATCTATTCAGTTCTGAGCATCTTTGAATTCGCCACTGTTGGTTTGGCGCTTGGAATCTGCACTCCCCATTGGCTGCAGACTCTCTTAAGCTTTCAGGCTTTCATTCACTAATCTGAATAGCCTATCAGAGCGTGGGAATTCTTCTGCCAGCCAATCACCAATATGCCGGTATTGTAAAACCGGGAGGGCACCTTTTCTCAGGTAGCAAGGGGACATAGGCTAACCTGGCCCCTCTGCCTCTTTGCATACAGAGCCCCCCCCCCCCTGTTGCTTAGGCTCCACAGAGTCTGGATTTGGGCAAATGGTCATCGGGTAGCCTTGTGTTAATCCAGGACGTGGGTACTCAAGTATAACTGCAGTGCCCCTCCTGTTCTAACACCTTGGCCTCCCTGAGTCTTTCAAGTATGGACTCCGGACAGACACAGCGGCACCAAGCTTGAAAGCCTGCATGGTCTTCCGGAATCCATGACTTAGCCCTCAGTTCATATACAGGTTATATATATATATATATATATATATATATATATATATATATATATATATATATATATATATGTACAGTTTGGCCCGGAAATATTTGGACACTGTAACAATTTTCATAATTTTGGCTCTGTACGCCACCACAATGGATTTGAAATGAAACAACTGAGATGCAATAGAAGTACAGCCTTTCAGCTTTAATTCAAGGGGTTGAACAAAAATATCGTATGAAACGTTTAGGAATTGCAAACATTTTCATACACAGTCCCCTTATTTCAGGGGCTCAAATGTAACTGGACAAATTAACAGCAAAAAAGTTGTAAGAATGCTCAAATACCCTGCTGAAATAAGATCATTCAGTCCCAAAACATAGAGAGGTGTATGTCATAAAGTGAGTAAGTCCTTATTAAATGTATTTAAGCCACATTACCTGAAAACTGAGAGTGAATGAGGGACTCACCACAGACATTTCATTGGGGGCTAGTGGGGCATAATAGCCCAATTACTCAGACACCTCTTGTAGTGGATGATGTGCTGCTGCTGATAGATCCAGAGTGAAAAACGAAAGAAGAGAGCACCATCGATGACTGGAGTCAGGAGGGGATCCAAATAACAACTTTATTGGAGTAAAAGCACAGGAACACCTCCTGTGTTCCTGTTCTTTTACTCCAATAAAGTATTGTTATTTGTATCCCTCCTGACTCCAGTCATCGATGGTGCTCTCTTCTTTCGTTTTTCACTCTGGACAAATTAACACAATCATAAATAAAATGTTCATTTTTAATACTTTGTTGAGAATCCTTTGCAGGCAATGACTGCTTGAAGTCTGGAATGCATGGACATCATCAAACGCTGGGTTTCCTCCTTTGTGATGCTTTGCCAGGCCTTTACTGAAGCTGTCTTTAGTTGTTGTTTGTTCATTGGTCTTTCTGCCTTATTTTTTGTCTTCAGCAAGTGAAATGCATGTTCGATCAGGTTGAGATAAGGTGATTGACTCGGCCATTGCAGAATATTCCACTTCTTTGCCTTAAAAAACTCCTGGGTTGCTTTCGCAGTATGTTTTGGGTCATTGTCCATCTGTAAAGTGAAGCTCCGTCCAATCAACTTCGCTGAATTTGGCTGAATCTGAGCAGATATTATATCCCTATACACTTCAGAATTCATCCGGCTGCTTCTGTCTTCTGTCACATGATCAATAAACACTAGTGACCCAGTGCCATTGTAAGCCATGCATGCCCATGCCATCACACTGCCTAACCGTGTTTTACATTTGATGTGGTATGCTTCGGATCATGAGCCGTTCCATGCCTTCTCCATACTTTTTTCTTCCCATCATTGTGGTACAGGTTGATCTTAGTTTAATCTGTCCAAAGAATGCTGTTCCAGAACTGGGCTGGCTTTTTTACATATTGTTTGGCAAAGTCTAACCTGGCCTTTCTATTCTTGAGGCTTATGAATGGTTTGCACCTTGTGGTGAACCCTCTGTATTTGCTCTCATGAAGTCTTCTCTTTATGGTAGACTTGGATAATGATATGCCTACCTGCTGGAGAGTGTTCTTCACTTGGCTGGATATTGTGAAGGGGTTTTTCTTTACCATGGAAAGGATCCTACGATCATCCACCACTGTTGTCTTCCGTGGACGTCCAGGCCTTTTTGTGTTGCTGAGCTCACCAGTGCGTTCTTTTTTTCTCACAATGTACCAAACTGTTGATTTGGCCACTCCCAATGTTCCTGCTATCTCTCTGATGGATTTTCCTTTTTTTTTTGCAGCATAATGATGCCCTGTTTCCCTTGCAT
Organism: Ascaphus truei; assembly: GCF_040206685.1. Classification (NCBI taxonomy): domain Eukaryota; kingdom Metazoa; phylum Chordata; class Amphibia; order Anura; family Ascaphidae; genus Ascaphus; species Ascaphus truei. Next base: position 103,119,043 of record NC_134486.1, read on the forward strand.
TGAGAGCTCCTTTGACCGCATGTTGTGGGTTCACAGCAACAGCTTCCAAATGCGAATGCCACAACTGGAATCAACTCCAGACCTTTTACCTGCTTAATTGATGATGAAATAACGAAGGAATAGCCACACCTGTCCATGAAACAGCTTTTGAGTCAATTGTCCAATTACTTTTGGTCCCTTGAAAAAGAGGGGGCTACATATTAAAGAGATGTCATTCCTAAACCCTTTCTCCAATTTGGATGTGAATACCCTCAAATTAAAGCTGATAGACTGCACTTAAAGCCCATATTCATTATTTAACTGTAACTTTAATTTATTTTGGTACACAGCCGAAATAACAAAATTTGCATTAGTGTCCAATTATTTCCGGACCTAACTGTATATAGATAGATATAGATATAGACAGTGCTTGACAAATCACCCAAAAATCTACTCGCCGAACCAAAAAATCTACTCGCCACCTAGTCCCGCCCCTAGTCCCGCCCCCAACCCCGCCTCTAGTCCCGCCCCCAGCCACGCATTTAAAAAAAAGCCATAAATTAAATAAATTGAATAAATTCCTAGTAAGAACATTCGTTTTTGATATTAGTTTATTTATTGTATTACATTATACTACAATTAGTCCTTGGTGTGTGTGTGTGTGTGTGTGTGTGTGTATAAATGTCAAATCTAGAAGAAAAAAAGCCAGATGTGGATGACTAGTTTCCTGCACCCCTTAACTAGTGTCTGGATGCCCCCGCTTCACAATATTTAAAGCAGCAATCCCGTCTGGGATCTTACCTGATCCGCAGACCCTCAAAGTCCAGGTACCCTCATTCCCGCAATGTTATACATTGGAGGGGAGGTGTTCGTTACCTGTCTTCTGGGTTAGGGGGGGTTCGATGTCTTCCGTGTGAAGCTTGAGTCAGATCTGGAAGTAAGCAGTATAGGTTATTTCAGTGTAGTATAGGGCAGTTAAGATATCCAGATCCATAGTGTGAGAGTGTGTGGGGGAGAGAGCGAGAGTGTGTGGGGGAGACAGAGAGAGAGTGTGGGAGAGAGAGAGTGGGAGAGAGAGAGAGTGGGAGAGAGAGAGAGTGGGAGAGAGAGAGAGTGGGAGAGAGAGAGAGTGGGAGAGAGAGAGAGTGGGAGAGAGAGAGAGTGGGAGAGAGAGAGAGAGTGGGAGAGAGAGTGTGGGAGAGAGAGAGAGTGGGAGAGAGAGAGAGTGGGAGAGAGAGAGAGTGGGAGAGAGAGAGGGTGGGAGAGAGAGAGAGTGGGAGAGAGAGAGAGTGGGAGAGAGAGAGAGTGGGAGAGAGAGAGAGTGGGAGAGAGAGAGAGTGGGAGAGAGAGAGAGACAGAGAGAGAGTGGGAGAGACAGAGAGAGAGTGGGAGAGACAGAGAGAGAGTGGGAGAGACAGAGAGAGAGTGGGAGAGACAGAGAGAGAGTGGGAGAGACAGAGAGAGAGTGGGAGAGACAGAGAGAGAGAGTGGGAGAGACAGAGAGAGAGAGTGGGAGAGACAGAGAGAGAGAGTGGGAGAGACAGAGAGAGAGAGTGGGAGAGACAGAGAGAGAGTGGGAGAGACAGAGAGAGAGAGTGGGAGAGACAGAGAGAGAGAGTGGGAGAGAGAGAGTGGGAGAGAGAGAGACAGAGAGAGAGACAGAGAGAGACAGATAAAGAGACGTCAAGGCGCCGTGATGTTGACGCTGCTCCGCGCTGATTGGATGTTTTCAGCCGACAGTGCTCTGAAAAACAGCTTGGCTGTCGGCTGAAAACTCCAGCTCCTCAGCACGCCTGCGGACGCTCGCGTGAGCCCCCTCTCAAGGCATCCTCATTGAGTATGCAGGGGCTCAGCGCGGAGCGTCCGCACGGCTCAGCGCGGCCTGTCCTTCTATGGACTCGGCCAGAGAGACAGATAGAGAGAGACAGATAGAGAGAGACAGACAGAGAGAGACAGACAGAGAGAGACAGACAGAGAGAGACAGACAGAGAGAGACAGACAGAGAGAGACAGACAGAGAGAGACACACAGAGAGAGACACACAGAGAGAGACACACAGAGAAAGAGAGAGACACACAGAGAAAGAGAGAGACACACAGAAAAAGAGAGAGACACACAGAAAAAGAGAGAGACACAGAAAAAGAGAGAGACACACAGAAAAAGAGAGAGACACACAGAAAAAGAGAGAGACACACAGAAAAAGAGAGAGACACACAGAAAAAGAGAGAGACACACAGAAAAAGAGAGAGACACACAGAAAAAGAGAGAGACACACAGAAAAAGAGAGACACACAGAAAAAGAGAGACACAGAAAAAGAGAGAGACACAGAAAAAGAGAGACACACACAGAAAAAGAGAGACACACACAGAAAAAGAGAGACACACACAGAAAAAGAGAGACACACACAGAAAAAGAGAGACACACACAGAAAAAGAGAGACACACACAGAAAAAGAGAGACACACACAGAAAAAGAGAGACACACACAGAAAAAGAGACACACACAGAAAAAGAGAGACACACACAGAAAAAGAGAGACACACACAGAAAAAGAGAGACACACACAGAAAAAGAGAGACACACAAAAATGAGAGACACACAAAAATGAGAGACACAGAACACACACAGAGAGAATGAGAGACAAAGACAGAGAGAGGGCGAGGGCGACACAGGGAGAGGGTGACACTCACAGACACACACTCACTCTCACAGACATGCAGAGACACACTCATGCAGAGACACACTCACGCAGAAGACTCACAGACACACACTCAGAGACACTCACTCACACACACAGACACACAGACACACACACACACAGACACACACACACAGACAGGCACACAGACACACAGACAGGCACACACACAGACACACAGACAGGCACACAGGCACACTGACAGACACACAGGCACACTGACAGACACACAGGCACACTCACAGACACACAGGCACACTCACAGACACACAGACACACTCACAGACACACAGGCACACTCACAGACACACAGGCACACTCACAGACACACAGGCACACTCACAGACACACAGGCACACTCACAGACACACAGGCACACTGACAGACACACAGGCACACTGACAGACACACAGGCACACTCACAGACACACAGGCACACTCACAGACACACAGGCACACTCACAGACACACAGGAACACTGACAGACACACACACACACACACACACAGGCACACTGACAGGCACACTCACAGACACACAGGCACACTCACAGACACACAGGCACACTGACAGACACACAGGCACACTGACAGACACACAGGCACACTGACAGACACACAGGCACACTCACAGACACACAGGCACACTGACAGACACACAGGCACACTCACACAGGCACACTCACAGACACACAGGCACACTGACAGACACACACACACACAGGCACACTGACAGGCACACTCACAGACACACAGGCACACTCACAGACACACAGGCACACTGACAGACACACAGGCACACTGACAGACACACAGACACACAGGCTCACTCACAGACACACCGGCACACTGACAGACACACAGGCACACTCACAGACACACAGGCACACTGACAGACACACAGGCACACTCACAGACACACAGGCACACTCACAGGCACACTCACAGACACACTCACAGACACACAAGCACACTCACACACTCACAGACACTCAGTCTGTCACTCACACACTCACCGGGTCACACGTGGCAGCAGTGGGGTCTCCGCACGGCAGTGGGCCCTCTCCAAGACATGGGACACACAGCGCAGCGTGGGCCTCAGCAGCAGCAGCAGGTTCCCCCCCCCCCCCGAAGCGGCCGACGCCGCAGCACGCTCCCCGGACACCCCCGGGCAGCAAGCGAGGATCGGGGGCAAGTGATTAGGGGGAGATCATGGGCAGGAGGCGGACTGGCGCAGGAGGCGCGCACGGGGGAAGCTGGCTTGGCACTTCCCCCTCCGTCCCACGTGGGGAGCGGAGGGTGCGGGGGGGCTGGATCGCGCGCTTGTTTTGGGCTTCCCCCTCCGTCCCATGTGGGGAGCGGAGGGTGCGGGGGGGCTGGATCGCGCGCTTGTTTTGGGCTTCCCCCTCCATCCCACGTGGGGAGCGGAGGGTGCGGGGGGCTGGATCGCGCGCTTGTTTTGGGCTTCCCCCTCCGTCCCACGTGGGGAGCGGAGGGGGGAGGGTGTGGGGGCTGGATCGCGCGCGGCGCTTGTTTTGGGCTTCCCCCTCCGTCCCACTTGGGGAGCGGAGGGGGGGGGGCTGGGTTGCGCGCGGGGCTTGGTTTGGGCTTCCCCCTCCGTCCCACGTGGGGAGTGGGGGGGGAGGGATGCGGGGGATTCTGGGTTGCTGGGGGGAACAGGCAGCGCAAATGGCAGGACACTCTGCTTGCCCTGTGCACGCGCGCCGGGACCACAGGATTTGCCGCCATTTTTTCTAACTTTTTTTTTAACCCAATCAGGGAGGGGGATTATTTATTTATTTAAAAAAAAAAAAAAAAAATTGGCACGAGCAGGGGAATTCATTGAGCTGCAGCACGGGTCGCCAGCTGCCTAAATCCACTCGCAACGGGCGACAGGTTATCATTATTTGTCGAGCACTGGATATAGATATAGATACACATACATATTAAACTATAACCATTTAATAAAATATATTGTGCCCTGTTTTCTGTGTGCTAAAAGTTATGGGTTCCTATTCTGATGTCAGGAATGAAGTGAGTGTATATATTCCTTACAATCACGAGCCACATTTTTGGCACACAAGAGAAAATAACATTTAAAACTTTTAGACACTTTAAAAATCCGCTCAGCATTATAACCTAGCTGGAGCAGCCCCTGAACCACTAAACTAGGTTCAGTGTACAGGGGTATGTATGTGGGTATCTCTGCTACTGCTGCGGCGCATCTAATTCTAACACATCGCCGTTTTTTCCCTGGCTTTTTCCTGGAATGCGACGCACTTCACCTGGAGCATGCCGCATTCATTTTGCTTTCTCAGCCACGGATCATGCGCGGTTGACGCGCGGTTGATGCGTTTATTGAGAATGGTTCGGATTTAATATGTTGCAATTCTTCGCGTGTTCGCCAGATGGCAGATATTCATGAATTGTAATGCTCATGCGCTTCAGTAATGTGTCGACTTGCAGGTGTTTCGTTTAAAAAAGATTCCACAGTGTGCTATTGTAACTTGGCCTTGAGACTGACGGAAGAGGTTGCAAAAATGTATAAATTTAGGCTTTACATATTAAAGAAAGACAAAGACCAGTTTCGGTTACAGTATTCTCCAGAGACCCGCCGCCCGCCCTGAGTGTTCAAGTGCAGCCCGCTTTCCAAAAACCCGACAGAAGTTACGTGTATTTGATATGGGCCGCGATTAATGCAACAGATGATAAGATGGCAACAGTTGTTCAAATTTATCAGTATTTTATCGAAAACTATGACTTTTACAAATTTTTGCCAGCTCCTCACACGTGGAAGCGTGCAATAAGGAAAAGGTTATGTAGCGATCCCTGTTTTTATCGTATTGAGTCACAATTTGTTGGAGGGTATTGGTGTGTATCACCAGCTTTTTCCTGTATCTATGATCATGCAAACAGCAAAAGGCGAAGGGTCGTGTTAAAACCAACTAAGAAACGACAGTCGCTGCCAAGCAATGGCTTCAAATGACGGTCCCACCGTCAGTGACAACCCTTTCTGTCTATCCAGAAAGCCTGAGATGGATTTCGTGTGCAGTTTCGATCAAGCTTGCATGTACCTAAGCAATTTCCAGCCTCATCAGCTGACTACAGGTGGACTAGTCCCGCTGCAAACTATCGACGTGGATGATCAAGAACACTGGACTGGCAGTGGACAGGCGCCGGTGCCAGCTGAATGGGAAATTCTATGGTGAGTATTGTTGCCGTATTATTTTCTGTGTTTTTTTTATTTTGACAATACAGTATCAATATCGGTGCGATTCAAAAGTCAAGCGATTCTCCTGTAAGCAATATCATTGGCTGAGCGGCTTCTCCAGTACTGTACTGCAGATACAGTACTGAACAATTGGTGGAACACTAGGCGCATGCGCATTGGAACCTTCTTGAAACGCATATGCGTGTCATTACATCGACGGTAGGCGCATGCGCATGAGAACAGGAGACGCCCCCCGAGAAAATTATTGGTGGGACTGGCTGGGAACTTCTTTAGGGGGCTGACCATTACAGTAAAACTTTTCTTTTTGTTTTTCCTCAGAAAAGTAAACAGCTAATGGAGGGATTTCGATGGATAATATCGCTTTGTGTAACAATGCCTGTACATTGCTGAATCGGATTTAAAAACCCACGTACCGGAGTCTACAGTTTAGTGGCCGTTGTTATTGATTAGGATGGAATACTGTACCTGAAACAGTATGCTGATGTTTTCCGGCCGTACAGTATACAATAATTTTTTATATACAGTATACTGTGTAATAAACCCGAAAAAATAAAAACTATGCATTTATTCTACATGTATCACAGTACTGTACATACATTATGTGTCTTCTACAGTATACAGTGCCAGTACATACAGTACAGTATGTGTCTTCTATTTTTTTTAATACTCTTATACTGAGCATGCCTACAGTAGACAGTGCAGTATGCCTCGACATTCTAGAAACACTGTATTTTGTTACAGTAGCAAAGGAGCCAATGGAACAATGTAAAACAAAACAACATGTTCTTTTATTGATGGAGTAAGTACAAAAACATTTATTTACAAATACTGTACAATGTAGAAACATTTTAAGTGCACAGCAATTGAAAACATCAACAGGTGTATGGTTTACTGCTACAGTAGTGAAAACATTTATGCATAGAAAGTAAAAACATTTACAGTCAGTCAGTATGGTTTACAGTCACATGTTATAAAAACAATTCTTTATTCATAAAATATACAAACCGCAACATCTCCTTTATTAAAGAAACATACAGTATACAGTACAGTGGGATGGTGTGCAAAACAGTCAGACAGGCCTGCACCACTACAGTCCTCGAGGGCAGCAAACAGGCCCGGTTTTGTATTTCTTTCTACTCGCAGCAATGGCTGTTAAAAAGATTTCCAAGGATCTTAGCATGCGAATTAAGGAGATGTACATGAGTGGACACCGAATTGCTGCTATCCAACGCTGGTTAGCAACTTCTGGCCTCGTTGTGCCAGCAACCACCGTGAGCTATAAGGCAAACGGAAAAAACAGAGAATGCAAAAGGGCACCAAGGGTAACTAACGCGTAAGTATATTTATAAAACGTAAAAAAAAATTATATCAAAAAATGTACTGTACATCTACAGTACTGTATCTAATATTTTTGTTATTTCTGTTGATTTATATTACAACAGTATATATATTTTGTATAATTATATTTATATTATAACAGTATATAAATTTTGTATATTTATATTTATATTACAACAATATATATATTTTGTATATTTATATATATATTACAACAGTATATATATTTTGTATATTTATATTTATATTACAACAGTATATATATTTTTTCTATTTATATTACAACAGTATATATATTTTGTATATTTATATTTATATTACAACAGTATATATATTTTGTATATTTATATTTATATTACAACAGTATTTATATATTTTCTATTTATATTTATATTACAACAGTATATATATTTTGTATATTTATATTTATATTACAACAGTATATATATTTTTTATATTGCTGCATATTAATAGAACAATATATTGTATCCTGTTGATCTACTGTCTGTAATGTTTTTACTTACCGGATTGTTTCTCTTTACATTGTAGGCACACAACTCTTCTGGTGGACAAAATAAGTGAAGAGAATGATGAGAAGAGTGCATTGAGAGTCAAATACACTCTACAGGAAAAACACAGTCTCACTGTATCCGAGACCAGCATAAAGAAGATGAGACGCAGCATTGGATGGAAATATGGACGTGTGAGGTTAGTACTGGACAGTACAGGAGGTTAAAGTGTTGTTTAGGAAACTGTACTGTACCGCTAAAATTATTTATTCCTTGTCATTACAGAGAGTACCCCATGATAAGGGACGCAAACAAAATCAAAAGAGTGGTCCAGGCCCAGGCATGGATCGACAGTGGGGAAACTTTCCAGGATTGCATCTTCACTGACGAGTCTACTGTGTCGCTGGAGAGATTTGCAAGCTTTGCATTCCACAAAAGAGGCCGCATATCTTTGAAGTCGCGGCCAAAACACCCCGTGAAGCTGCATGTGTGGGGTGCCATCTCTAGGCGTGGACCGAGATGCATTGTCATCTTTGAAGGTAAAATGTATCAAATATAATGTCGCCTAATGCACTGTACTTGACTAGTGTTGCCTTACCGTATGCACTGTACTGTACTATTGTGCAGTTTTTTGAGCACTTTTCTTTTCTTGCTATAGGAATCATGAATAAAGCTTTCTTCCAAGACAACATTGTGCCTGAGATAGTGCAATACATCACACGCGAGTTCCCGAATGGTCACCACTTCTACCAGGACAACAATCCCAAGCACACCGCGTCAACGGCGCATATCCTTGAGCGCGGTATCAACTGGGTGAAGATGCCAGCGGAGTAAGTGCGGTAACCGTGTCTCATTTTTTCCCCACTGTTTTTACTATGTACTGTATCTCTTAAACTAATTGTCCTTTTTTTCCAATGACAGATCGCCAGACTTCAATCCGATCGAAATCGTCTGGCATGAGCTGAAGGACCATATCCGGGAAGTGGTGAAACCCTCCAAAAAGGACGAGTTGTTGAAAGGCATAATGAGTTTTTGGAAAGATGTACTCACCGTGGAACGCTGCAATAAATATATAGACCATATTGCCACTGTGTTGCCCATTGTGATCGCGCGTAATTGGCAAGCATCAGGAAAGTAGTACTGTGCTGTAGTATTGTAAGTACAGTATGATACATGTAAGTATGGCACAGATTTTTTCTTTACCAATAGTCAGAGTATACAGTAATTACAGTTTTTTCTTTACAGAGAGAGCAGCACCAGCCATCAGGTTACAGTACATAGTATTTAACAGTAGTCAGAGTATACAGTAGTTCCAGTATAGAATAGTTTGACATTACTACAGTAACTGCCTACTAACTGCTCAATTTTTTTCTTTCCAGAGAAAGCAGCACCAGCCATGTACAGTAGTACTACACATCACACAATGCCATAATACAGTACGCACATAACTGCACTAATTGTTTGTTTTCTTGTCGTTTCAGGAAAAAAGGGTGGCCTGGGGGGAGGTGGGGTGTTGTGTCCAGTCTAATCTATTTGTACAGTCAAATGTACAGTATATAAACAGTATACTGATGTACACAAAACCTCTCCTCTCTCAATGAACTACTGTACTGTACACAGAATGAGGAACAAGATAAAGACGTAAAAAATAATATATATATATATATATATTATACATTACAGTATATATTATTAAATCATATTCTTATAAATGTGCATTATTCATGTTTCTCCATGTTTTACAAATGTTTTCTAAATGTTTATCCAATTTCAATCTGCCAGAAGAACTTAATAAAGACTGCATTATGTATTATTCATGATTATTTTTATATTTGTATTTTTTGATTCCTGATAAAATAAATATTTATTTACATTCCTGCTAATCATAATCATTGACAACACCCATCCCCTCCCACACTCACAGTAAACCAATAAATAAGAATGAATGACAAAACAACATGAATCAGTTAATGTTTTTTTTAACTCTCAATTCTCACAATGTTGTGCAAATCAGATTTACATTTCAAATTCGAGAAGGGATTTTCCAAAGCGTTACCATAAACAAAGCCTCAAAGGGTTGGGGGGGGGGGTTGGGTGAGTCATGTGCAGTAATCAGCTAGCTCCCATCTCAAAGAGGATTATACGAAGGCGCAGTGAGGCTTTGTAGCTCGGCTATGGATGGATTAAGAACACAATGGCAAGATTCAGAAAATTAATGACTCTGTGGAGAGGGGGGGGGGGGGTTGGGTGACGCATGCAAGCTCCCATCTCAAAGAGGATTAGAGTACACGCAGGCGCAGTGAGGCGATTGACGCTCGGCTAGGGACGGATTATAAACACAATGACTAACTTCAGAAAATTAATGACTCTGTGAAGGTGTCTGTCGAAAAGAATTTGTGTGTGCATGGAGGAGGGATGAAGGATTAGTTGTGCAGCAGTTCAAAGAAATTACATACTGTAGAGTACAGTAATTTCAAAAGGCAGTTCATCATAATAATTTGATTAATAAACCCCCAAATACAACCCCCAAATACAGTACATAAAAAGCACAGAAATCAAACATGTGCAGGCAAACGCATAGATTGAATATCGTAATATGAGATGAGTGGCTCAGTGAGTAAATTACAGAGTGGCACTGAGAGTTTGAAGCAGGGGAGCCTGGTTCAATTCCCGGTGTCAGTGTTACGCCGGTGCTGCCCACAGACCAGACCCGTCCCCTGTGCTGAGGTGGGATGTAGGGATACACACACCCGCAGCAAAGGGAGCGCATCCGGAGTGTGGTGTTAGTGTTGCCAGGCCAGGTATAGTAATGAAGACAATACTTGCCGGTACTGGTAGTAGAGGAGGAGTAGTTATTGCCGTTGCCAAGATCAGGGTTAGGAGAGTTGCGGATGATCGAAGGTATAAGCCGTGTTACAGGGATGCCAGAAGTCACGAAGTCCAAGTAGAGCCAAAGTCGAGAGCCAGAGGGGGTAGTCGTCCAATCCGCGTCAATACCTGAGGAGTCACTGAGAGAGTAGTTAAATGCTTCCATACAGAACTATGTCGAGCGACGGAGTGATGGGAAGCACAGGCATAATAAAGCTGGGCAGGCCAATGGGAAAAGGGGGCAGGCCTGGAGGACTGCAAGGAGTCCTCCCTGATAGGAGGGAGGTGTTACAGCCCAGCTGAGTGTAATCATTGATTTGCATGGAACTGTGTGATGCTTGGGGCGACGCCTCACTGCAGGAGCAGTGGTTAAAAGTGCTCTGTTAGGCGTGTGCTCTGTAAACTTGGAATGCATGCACATAACGTCTGGGGCTGGTGTGCGTATAGGTGTGCGTGCAGGAGGGCGTGGGCGCGCCCGGCGCTGAGCAGAGGAATCGCCGAGGTGAGTGATCGCTTGACGGCGGCAGGGGCGAGGAGCCGTGGAGGACGGTAAGGCAGGATTGTTTTGTGGGTCCAGGGGCTCCCTGCGGAGAGGGGGTGCTATGTGTGGGAAGCGAGGAGAACGCCGATTCCTGACAGTACCCCCCTCTTCAGGAACGGCCTCAGGACGGTCCAAGAACGGTTTCTCTGGAAACTTCTTCCTGAAGGACTTAAGAAGAGCCGGGGCATGAATGTCCTTTGAAGGTACCCAGGTTCTCTCTTCAGGGCCAAAGCCCTTCCACTGCACCAAGAACTGGAGCTGACCCCTGGATAGGCGAGAATCCAAAAGAGAGTGAACTTCATATTCCTCGTCATTTTGTACCGTCATGGGATCTGGTTTACGAGTCTGATCCGGAAAGAAGTGACTGGAGATAAATGGTTTTAAGAGAGACACATGAAAGACATTGGGAATCTTTATACTGGGTGGTAGTTGGAGCCGGAATGCCACAGAATTGATTTGTTCACAAATAGGGAAAGGACCCAGGAACTTGGGTGCCAGTTTAGGAGATGGTACCTTGAGGTGGATATTCCTAGAGGAGAGCCATACCAAATCCCCTGGTTTGTAACTGGGCGCCGAATGACGACGACGATCGGCCTGTAATTTCGATCTGCGGGAGGAGTTGAGAAGGGTAGACTGAATCCTGGACCATGCGGTTTGGAGGGAAGAAATGCGTTCATCTACGGCTGGTACTCCAGAAAGAATGTTGGGGATGGGAAGACAGGGAGGGTGGAACCCATAATTTATAAAGAAGGGTGACTCCCGGGTGGACTCGTTTTTTGCAGAATTGACGGCATACTCTGCCCAAGAGAGGAGTTGAGCCCAATCATCCTGGAAATCGGATATAAAACATCTCAGGTACTTCTCCAGGGATTGATTGATTCTCTCCATTTGTCCATTGGACTGAGGATGATAGGCGGAAGAGAAGGAAGAAGAGATGCCCAATCTCTTCGTGATAGCTCTCCAAAATTTGGATACGAACTGAGAACCTCTGTCAGACACAATGGACGAAGGGATCCCATGAATCCGGAAAATCTGCTCCGTAAAGATATCAGCAAGGGCGGGGGAGTTGGGTAATCCTTTAAGTGGAATGAAATGGGACATCTTCGAGAACCTGTCCACGACCACCAAGATAGTGTTCATTCCTCTGGACCTGGGCAACTCCACGATGAAGTCCATAGAAATGTGGGACCAGGGGCGGTCGGGAACTGGAAGGGGTAACAGAAAACCCTGAGGCTTTTGACGGAGAGTCTTGCTTTGAGCGCACGTGGGGCATGCGCGGGTAAACTCCAGAATATCTTGAGACATCCTTGGCCACCAGAAATTCCGACGAATGAGATCAGTAGTCTTCTTAAAACCTGGATGACCTGCAGATTTAGAGGAGTGACCCCAAGACAGGACCTCTGGAACAAATTTGGATGGTACAAAGAGTTTGTTGTCGGGAACGACCAAGTCCTTGGGAATGCATCTCTGGGAGTGCAAAATCTTGTCAAGATTCTTAAAAGAAGACATGGAGAGAATCCTCTCATGCGGAAGGATAGTCTCCAAAGATTCCTCTGGCCTCTCTTCAGAAGAATGTGTACGGGAGAGTGCGGAGGTTATTTGGACTGGGGCGCTCCCTAAATTTTGTGGCTTAAAAAGTTGTTATAACGCCTTACTCTATTGAAAAATGATAAAATATAAAATATGGTTTTGGTGTTTGTGGTGCAAAAGGGTGTGTGGAAAAAAATATACTGGCCCTTTTAGTTGATTTTGTGGTTGCTGCTTGACCTTGGAGAAGGGAATCCCGTGTCCTTCTCAGCGTGGCAGTAGTGGTGTGAAGATGGTCAGCGCGAACCTCGTGGACCTCACGAATATAGTGGATCCGGATGCAGTATTAGGACAAGAATAAAAGAATAAAACACGATATTAGTGTATCATGTCCACATTGGGGGATTGAGGGGAAGGGGAGTGGGAAGGGGGAGTGGGTAGGTGGGGTAGGAGTGGACGGTGGTGGGATGGATGGTGGGTTCCCACTAACTAATCACAGAATACATAGAATATATGGATCTAGTGACTCACACGGGCTTGTGTGGTGTCTCTCCCTCAACGCTGACTGGAGTGGGTAAATACAGACTCATATACTGGAGTCTCAGATATACATTAAACTCACACGGCCTGATGTGAGTCCTTGCCCTCAGAGGGTAATATCCTGTATGGATGGTAATACAGGATATTACCCTCTGAGGGCAAGGACTCACATCAGGCCGTGTGAGTTTAATGTATATCTGAGACTCCAGTATATGAGTCTGTATTTACCCACTCCAGTCAGCGTTGAGGGAGAGACACCACACAAGCCCATGTGAGTCACTGGATCCATATATTCTATGTATTCTGTGATTAGTTAGTGGGAACCCACCATCCATCCCACCACCGTCCACTCCTACCCCACCTCCCCACTCCCCCTTCCCACTCCCCTTCCCCTCAATCCCCCAATGTGGACATGATACACTAATATCGTGTTTTATTCTTTTATTCTTGTCCTAATACTGCATCCGGATCCACTATATTCGTGAGGTCCACGAGGTTCGCGCTGACCATCTTCACACCAATACGGGAGAGTGCGTCTGCCTTTATATTCTTGTTCCGGGAATATAGGACAGGTGAAAATCGAATCGAGAGAAAAAAAGAGCCCAACGAGCCTGTCATGGACCAAGGCGTCGAGCGTTCTCTATGTAAAGAAGGTTCTTGTGGTCCGTGAGAATAGTAAACGGCTCTTTTGACCCCTCCAGCAGGTGTCTCCACTCTTGAAGAGCCATCTTCACGGCCAGAAGTTTCCTGTTACCCACGTCATAGTTCCTCTCGGCAGACGAGAATTTCTTGGAAAAATATGCACAGGGATGTAACTTATCTTGGGGCGTGGGTCTCTGGGAAAGAACGGCACCAGCGCCGCAATCAGAAGCGTCGACCTCCAGGACGAAGGGAAGTTCGATGTTGGGATGACGGAGAATAGGTGCGGATATAAAGGCTTCCTTGAGTGTCTCGAAGGCGGAGATGGCCTCGTGTGACCAAGCAGAAGGATCAGCTCCTTTTTTGGTGAGCGCAGTGAGGGGTGCCACAATGGTGGAAAAACTCTGTATAAACTTACGATAGTAATTAGAGAACCCTAAAAAACGTTGTATGGCTTTGAGAGAGTTGGGTCTTGGCCATTCAGTGACTGCTTGAAGTTTACCGGAGTCCATCATAAACCCCTCATCGGAAATGATATACCCCAGGAACGGCGTAGAGGTCGTATGAAAGGTGCACTTCTCCAGTTTGGCGTACAAATGGTGTTCACGGAGACGGGAAAGGACATAGGAAGTGTGGCGTATGTGGTCCTGGAGATCTTTGGAAAAAATCAGGATATCATCCAAGTATACAATAACAAAAATATTGAGTTCCTTTACGAAAGACGTCGTTGATGAAATCCTGGCAGACAGCGGGAGCATTACATAAGCCGGAAGGCATTACCAGATATTCGTAGTGTCCACTACGCGTGTTGAAGGCCGTCTTCCATTCATCCCCCTTCCTGATGCGCACCAGGTTATAGGCACCACGTAGATCCAACTTGGAAAAAATCTTGGCCCCCTGTAATTTATCGAACAGTTTGGTAATAAGGGGAAGGGCGTGACGATTTTTAATAGTTATCTTGTTCAAACCCCTGTAGTCGATGCAAGGCCTCAACGACCCGTCCTTTTTCTTGACGAAGAAAAACCCAGCCCCTGCTGGGGAATTGGAGTGACGAAAAAAGCCTTTCTTGAGATTCTCCTGGATATATTCATCCATAGCGTGAGATTCTGGTAACGACAAGGGGTAGGTCTTGGATTTGGGTAAGTAAACGGAAGGTAGAATAACTTCGGGAACAGAGGTATTGGCCAGCAGTTGATGAGTCTCGTCTGACCTCGGCCTCCAGGAAATGGGAGCGGAGGAAGTCCAGTCAATGAGAGGATTGTTAAGCTGTAGCCAAGGAAGACCAAGGGTGATGGGTATCCCAGGTGCATGAATGGCATCGAGAACTAAGGTCTCCTTGTGCAGATGTGAAGACAGAAGCAAGGGAGCCGTCTCTAAGGAGATGTGGGCCGGGGTAAGAGGACATCCATCGATACCGACGAGTGCGATGGGAACCTTCTTTCTCACTAGTGGTATGCGGTTTACCCTGGTGAATTCAAGATCCACGAAGTTTCCTCCAGCTCCTGAGTCAATGAAAGCGGCGGTAGAAGTCTTGAACTTATCGCCTGAAAGGAAGACTGGAAATGTAAGTTTCTTAGGGAGTTCATCTTTATGAAGGGGACATGGAGACATTACACCCAGAGAGAGCTCCTCTGTACTCACTGGGTGTTCCCGTTTCCCGGACACAGTGGACACTCCCGAATCAGATGTTCCATGGAACCGCAGTAGAAACACAATCCCCCGGCGTGGCGGAACTGCCGTATCGGTGTGCGGATGCGTTGTACCCCCAATTGCATTGGCTCTGGCCACTCCAGTGCAGGCAAAGAGGTGTAGTAGCACTTGGGGGAGCAGGAGTGCTGCTGAGAGTACTGGAGAACGGAACTTGAAAGTTATGGAAGCGAGTGCGCTGACGCTCTGAGCGGCGTATCTGGATGCGTTGATCCACTCGGACGGCCAAACAATCAGGACCTCCAGTTGATCCGGCCTGGATTGGCGAGAGAGTCCATCCTTGATGGGATCTTCCAGGCCTTGCCAGAATACGGAGATGAAAGCCTCTTGTCCCCAGTTAGTCTCGGCTGCTAGAGTCCGGAATTCCACAGCATACTGTGTCACCATCCGCAGTACCTGAGTGATCTGGAGGAGAGAAACAGATGCCATCTCCCGACGAACGGGGGAATCGAATACCCGTTGAAACTCGGCTTTAAATGCCGGGTAATCTTGGGTAAGGTCAGAACGTCGCTCCCAAACCGGGGAAGCCCAAGCCAGGGCGCTGCCAGTGAGGAGGTTATAAATGTAGGCTACCTTCTTGCGATCAGTATTGTAGAGATGGGGAGCCATTTCAAACTGCACCTCACACTGGTTTAGGAAACCCCTACAATCTTGCGGTTCACCTGCATAAGGCTTGGGGGGAGGAATCCTTACATCTGAGCTGCTAACTGTGCTTGCGGAATGGGGTCGCGGTTGGTAACCTGTCTGAGAGTACTGCAACCTGGCATGTAAGTGCCACAATTTGATCCGCCATGGCCTGGTTTTGCTGAAGCAGATTAGAGAGAAACTGCTGTAGTTCGGTCTGGTCTGCGTCTTGTGGGCTCGACATAATGTTACGCCGGTGCTGCCCGCAGACCAGACCCGTCCCCTGAGCTGAAGGGGGAATTGGTAATACACTCACCCGCAGCGAAGGGAGCGTGTCCGGAGTGTGGTGTGAAGCGTTGCCAGGCCAGGTGTAGTAAGGTAGACAATACTTGCCGGTACCGGTTGTAGAGATAGAGTGATGAATGCCTTGCCGAGGTCAGGGAGTGGAGAGTGGAGATAGGTCGTAGTCCAAGCCGTGTTCAAGGGATTACCAGAGTGAGCATTGTCCAAGGAGTGCCGAGATCGAGAGCCAGAGGGGGTAGTCGTACAAGCCGCGTCAGAACCTGTGAAAACACTGAGAGAATCCAGAAGTACTTCCATACAGAGACTATGTCGAGCAAAGACTGAGAGCAGAGAGGAGCTAGATAAAGCAGGAAGGTCCAATTAGGAACGGAGGCGGGACAGGAAGAGCTACAGGGAGACACTGCAGATTGGTGCAAGCATAACAGGCCAGGTGAATCTTGTTGGTAACCTGAGTATGCTCATGCAGTGTGCGGGGGCGGAGCCTAAGGTCCGGGGGACGGGAAGAAGAGTGTGCAGACTGAGCTTGCTCCGTAACTCGTGTACGCGCGTGAACCGAGCCAGTGGATGCTGCAGGTGTGCGTGCAGGAGGGCATGGGCGCGCGCGGCGCTGTACAGAGGAATCGCCGAGGGGAGTGATCCCGTGACGGCGGCAGGGGCAGGGAGCCGTGGAGGCCGGTAAGGGAGGATTGTTTTGTGTGTCCAGGGGTTCCCTGCGGGGAGGGAGTGCTCTGTGTGAGGAGCGTGGAGAACGCCGATTCCTGACATTCTGGAATATTTTTGATACGCAGATTGTTGTGGTTTGATCTGTTTATGCTATCTTCAGCTTTTACAAGCAGAGCATCCACCTGTCTGCGTAAATAGAGTAGTTCCTGGTCAGCCCCCATCTGGAATTGGTGCACTTTCTCTAGGCTGCGTTCCACAGCATCCGTCCTTTCCCGTAGTTCAGTCAATTCTGTTTTGATTTTTTCCATTAATCTGTTCAATTCTGTCTCTTTTAATTCTGTTTTAAGGTCTTGCATCCTGGAAAGCATATCTTGCCTTGTAAGAGGTATGTGGTGTCCTCCCTCTCCGTCCACTTCTCGGTCCTTCTGGCCTCTTGGGGATCCGGAATCATGTGTCACCGTTGAGCTAGCGGATGTTGGTTTCTTGAAGAAGCTGGAGGCTTCTTAAGCGTTCCCTCTGCGTGCTTTTTACATCGCACAGGTATAGGATGTGTCGGCTGCCAGACTTATTTAATTCACCTTTAGAGTTATTGTTACGTTTCAATGTTTAGTGTTCCCAGGTTCTGGGTTGCGCGGCTGTCAGTGGTGCTCCACTACATAGCGGTCATCACCAGTGAGTTGTGTTATTTCTTTTTATACCCTCCTTTTTGTTTTTTGTTGGGAGGTCTCCACTTTTTTATGTGAGGGGGTTTTATACTTAGATTTTATTTTGGCCAACCTATAGTTATTTTGTGGGGGTGATGTGAGGTGTGAGGGCTCCTCTGCTTTTCTACACTCCTTAACCTCAAGCCCCCCTCTCTGGATCCTCCCTCCTTGTATTATTAGGGTTATTCTGCCACAGCTCCTGTCAGGGATCGCTCCTAACGTAGGCTGCACTGCAGGTAGGTGCCAGTTTGTCCAATCTGACACTTTTATCCTTATTTATGTTGTTTCCCTCCGTTGGGGTATTGTGATTCAGGGTGGCCGTCTTCTCAGCCTCTTTTCCTTAAGTGACCGCTACTCAGACAGTGCACACGTAGTGCCTGTTGAAACATGAAACTCTTGGCTTTCAGTCTGCATCCAATCTTGTGCAGCAGCCTCTGTAGTGAAGCATAATAGCATAAACCGTATAGTCTCCGGTCACTGTGAGGCAGCTGTTTTAGGAAGTTAAAATTGCATTATTACTGCAAGCACATAGCTGCTAATCAGCTAATCAGTGACCAGAGACTATACGGTTTATGCTATTATGCTTCACTACTGAGACTGCTGCACAAAATTGGATGCAGACTGAAAGCCAAGGGTTTCATGTTTCAACAGGCACTACGTTTGCACTGTCTGAGTAGCTCCGGTTCCTACCCACCTGTATGCTATCCTGTCTAAACTGAGTATTTTATTCCTAGTCAGCATTAACCTTTTACAGGCAGAATAAAGCCTGCACCTATCATTATGGTGTGGCAAAGCAAAGAATATATACAACTACTATGCTGTCCCTACCCATATAGCCTATTGCACTAAGGTTAAGATTAGCCCCATACACTCACGGATCAAGGCGTGCATTGATTATATCCTACATAGTGGCTTTTATACAGGCTTTACAGGTGGGCAAGAGGATATACAGTGGCGGCCGCCTTTATGCTCCTGCGGCCGCCACAGTGGGATTTTTAAAAACGCGGCGGCGCACAGGTTTTTTCCACAGGTTTCCCGCGCCGCGGGCGCTTTCAATGATAAGCGCCATTAGCGCTTATCTGATGATGCGGCCGCCGCGCGGGAAACTCCAATAAAAATGGAGAAACTCCCCTCATTTAGCCGGGTAAGTAGGAGAATAAAGGTGGCTGCAACAGACCATAGCATTGCTATAGTACCGCAGTCATTGCACTTACACTATCCTCTTTTCTATTTAGATAGGATACTGGCCACATACAGTGGCGACCAACTTTATTCTAACTCGGCTATCTCCGCGAATTTCAGAATATCCCTGTGATGTGCGGTTTTGTGTCGTTTTCGCCCGGAGTGTATTGCGTTATTTTCGCGCCGTGATTTAAGCATTTTAATCCCGCTGTCTGCAATTCTGCAATGCCGTGTAAAAACGCATGGGGGCATTTGCGAGCTGTTGTCTTTGAAGTCTAATACCTTCGCGGATCAACCTACACAGTCTGTGCGTGCGCGCGCAGTAATAGTAAAATTGCATATTTAATTTATTTTAAAGTACAGTACTGTACATGCTCGGACCCTGTTGGGGTGAAGTGAGGGGGTTCCTAACATCTGGGGGCAAAATGAATTTTATTTCTAGGTGCCCTAGAACCGAAGTTCCCACGCCAATTGCGCGCTCATTGCTCTTTTTTTACATTGTTGCAGATCTTGCGGCTTTGCGGTCAGGCAGTGAAAAAACAGTGCAGTAAGCCTCTACATTTGTTGCACTGTCAAAGGAGCAAATGGAAACAATGTGAGGCAATTCAACATGTTCTTTTATTGGTGGAGTCAGTACAAAAACATTTATTTACAAATACTGTACAATGTTGAAACATTTAAAGTGCACAGCAATTCTAACCATCAACGCACAATAATACATACTGCAGCCTTTATTAAATTCTTCTGCCACAAAACATTTGTAAAACATGGAGATACCTGAAAAATGGACGTTTATACTGTGTGAATATTAATTTATAATACAGTATACAGGCATACCCCGTTTTAAGTACACCCGTTTTACGTACACTCACAAGTACGTACATTTTTTTTTAATTGCACCTTACCCCCTGTGTACGTACACATGCTTCGCGAGTACGGACACCAGGGGGCAGCGTGCGCATGCTGCGGCGGTGTGCCCTCTCTTCCTCTCCTCGGCGCTTCCTTTACCCGGCTCCCCTAGCTCTTCAGTTCCCCAGCTTCCCCCTCGCTCTTCCTTTACCCGGCTCATCCAATGCCTGGCTCTTACGAACACCCCCCACCTCCCCTGGCTCTTCAGATCACCCCCCTGGCTCTTCCGATCACCCCCCCACCCCTTCCGATCAATCCCCCACCCCCCCTGGTCCTTCCGATTACTCCCCCCACCCCCTGTCTCTTCAGATCACCCCCCCACCCCCCCTGGCTCTTCCGATCACCCCCCCACCCCCACTGGCTCTTCCGATCACCCCCCCACCCCCCCTGGCTCTTCCGATCATCCCCCCATCCTCCCCGGCTCTTCCGATCACCCCCCACCCCCCTGGCTCTTCCGATCACCCCCCCACCCAGCCTGGCTCTTCCGATCACCCCCCCCCCCCCCCCCGAGCCCGCTCAGAGCCTCCGCTTACTGCCATGCTTCTGCCGCCCGCAACCTGCACGCTGCTTCAGGTAGGGGAAGAAAGGGAGGAGGGACATGGGGGGGTTGATGTGAGGGACATGGGGGGGGTTGATGTGAGGGACATGGGGGGGTTGATGTGAGGGACATGGGGGGGGGGTTGATGTGAGGGACATGGGGGGGTGATGTGAGGGACATACAGGGAGGTGGTGATGTGAGGGACATGCAGGGGGGGATGATGTGAGGGACATGCAGGGGGGGTGATGTGAGGGACATGCAGGGGGGGTGATGTGAGGGGCATGCAGGGGTGGGGATGATGTGAGGGACATGCAGGGGGGGTGATGATGTGAGGGACATGCAGGGGGGGATGATGTGAGGGACATGCAGGGGGGATGATGTGAGGGACATGCAGGCAGGGATGATGTGAGGGACATGCAGGGGGGGTGATGTGAGGGGCATGGAGGGGTGGGGATGATGTGAGGGACATGCAGGGGGGGAGGATGTGAGGGACATGCAGGGGGGGATGATGTGAGGGACATGCAGGGGGGATGATGTGAGGGACATGCAGGGGGGGATGTGAGGGACATGCAGGGGGGGGATGATGTGAGGGACATGCAGGGGGGGTGGATGATGTGAGGGACATGCAGGGGGGGTGATTATGTGAGGGACATGCAGGGGGGGTATGATGTGAGGGACATGCAGGGGGGGGATGATGTGAGGGACATGCAGGGGGGGGATGATGTGAGGGACATGCAGGGGGGGGGATGATGTGAGGGACATGCAGGGGGGGATGATGTGAGGGACATGCACAGGGGGGATGATGTGAGGGACATGCACGGGGGGGTGATGTGAGGGACATGCAGGGGGGGATGATGTGAGGGACATGCAGGGGGGGGATGATGTGAGGGACATGCAGGGGGGGATGATGTGAGGGACATGCACGGGGGGGATGATGTGAGGGACATGCAGTGGGGGTGATATATGGGAAACGCAGGGTGGTGATATGAGGGGTGTTGGAGGAGATGTGATGATTTTACCCGTGCAGCCCGATTTTTGTATGGGGGGGGGGGGATCTTTTAAAATGTATTAAGGCGGTGTTTTTAAAAAAAAAATGTATTGAGGCGGTGGGGGTCTTTTTAAAATGTATTGGCGGGAGCGGGTATTTTTATTATGTATTGCGGGGTGGGGTTACATGTATTTAGAGGGGTGGGGGTTTTTGGTATGTATTTTGTGGGGGGGATTGAGTGAGTGGGGTAATTGACATAATTTTTACATAATTTTCCGTTCATCCATTTTGCATCTGCCAGCACTAGTAAGAAAAAAATCAGCTGACATTAAAGATTTTCTTTCTATAAAGCTTACTATATTTATTTTGGTTACAAATGCATTATTTACATCAGTTATGCACGTATATGACGATTGCAGTATAGTACATGCATCGTAAAGTGGAAAAAAAGTAGTGCTTCACTTTAAGTACATTTTCACTTTACATACATGCTCCGGTCCCATTGCGTATGTTAAAGCGGGGTATGCCTGTACAGTATATGCAGTATATATATATACTGTATATAAAATCTACTGTTTGTTTTTGGTACATGGGGCAAAGGGAGTTAAAGTGACTTGCTTTTTATGTACTGTATTTGGGGGTTGTCTTTGGGGGTTTATTCATCAAATTATTATGATGAACTGCCTTTTGAAATTACAGTGCTGTTAACTATTTCAGCCACACACCTCCAGAGTTTTAAATCCCTCCCTAGACAAGTGTCAATTGGCTGAGTCACCCTATCCTAGCAACCCCCTCTCTCCACTGGGTCGTTAACCTTCTGCATATTGCCATTGTATTCTTAATCCGCCCATAGCCGAGCTACAAACACTCAGTACGCCTGCGTCTAATCACACCACCCCCTTCCCCCAACCCTTAGAGGCCTGTTGTTTTAACGGTAACGCTTTGGAAAATCCCATCTCGAATTTGAAATGTAAATCTGATGTGCACAGCACTGTGAGAATTGAGAGTAAACTGATGTATTTCATCAGGGTGTGAAAACATTTGTCAGTCAGTATGGTTTACAGTCACATGTTTTAAATACAATACAGTACATTCTTTAATATCTTTAAAATAAAAATATATAAATATATAAGTATAATTTAAAATAATCCGTTCTGTGGGTCTGAGCGGGTTGAATCGGATAAACATTTACAAAACATTCTTATTCATTGGTGCACTATAGGGGTGGCTGTCAATGATTATGATTCGCAGGAAAGTGAATAAATATTTATTTTATTTTATCAGGAACCAAAAAATACAAATATAAAAATAATCAGGAATAATTCATAATGCAGTCTTTATTAATTTTTTTGGCAGCTTGAAATTGGATAACCATTTGGAAAACATTTGGAAAACATGGGGAAACATGAGTAATGCACATTTATAAGAATATTATTTAATACTATATACAGTACAGTACTGTAATGTACTGTATAATATACTGTATATACTATATACTGTATAATAAAATTATTTTTTCCGTCTTTATCTTTTCCTCATTCTGTCTGCAGTACAGTAGTTCATTGAGAGAGGAGAGGAGAGGTTTTGTGTACATCATTACTGCTGTTTATATACTGTACATTTGACTGTACAAGCAGATTTGACTGGACACAACGCCCCCATCTCCCCCTAGGCCACCCTTTTTCCTGGAACGACAAGAAAACCAAAAATTAGTGCAGTTACTGTACTGTACTGGTGCAGCTTTCTCTGGAAAGAAAAAAATGGAGCAGTTAGTACGCAGTTACTGTAGTACTGTCAAACTAGTCTACTGTATACTGTACTGGAACTACTGTATACTCTGACTACTGTTAAATTATATGTACTGTAACCTGATGGCTGGTGCTGCTCTCTCTGTAAAGAAAAAACTAACTACTGTATACTCTTACTATCTGGAAAGAAAAAATATGTGCCATACTTACCTGTATCATACTGTACTTACAATACTACAGCACAGTACTACTTTCCTGATGCTTGCCCATTACGCACGATGACAATGGGCAGCACAGTGGCAATATGGTCTATATATTTATTGCAGCGTTCCACGGTGAGTACATCGTTCCAAAAACTCATTATGCCTTTCAACAACTCGTCCTTTTTGGAGGGTTTCGCCACTTTCCGGATATGGTCCTTCAGCTGATGCCAGACCATTTCGATCGGATTGAAGTCTGGCGATCTGTCATTGGAAAGAAAGGACAATTGGTTTAAGAGCTGAAAACAGTGGGGAACAAAAATGGGACACGGTCTACTACACTTAATCCGCTGGCGTCTTCACCCAGTTGATGCCGCGCTCAAGGGTATGCGCCATTGACGCGGTGTGCTTGGGATCGTTGTCCTGGTAGAAGTGGTGACCATTGGGGAACTCATGTGTGATGTATTGCACTATCTCGGGCACAATGTTGTCTTGGAAGAAAGCTTTATTCATGATTCCTATAGCAAGAAAAGAAAAGTGCTCAAAAAACTGCACAATAGTACAGTACAGTGTACAGTAAGGCAACACTAGTCAAGTACAGTGCATTAGGCGACATTATATTTGATACATTTTACCTTCAAAGATGACAATGCATCTCGGTCCACGCCTAGAGATGGCACCCCACACATGCAGCTTCACAGGGTGTTTTGGCCGCGGCTTCAAAGATATGCGGCCTTTTTTGTGGAATGCTATCTTGCAAATCTCTCCAGTGACACAGTAGACTCATCAGTGAAGATGCAATCCTTGAAAGTGTCCCTGCTGTCGATCCATGCCTGGGCCTGGAGCACACTTTTGATTTTGTTTGCGTCCCGTATCATGGGGTACACTCTGTAATGACAAGGAATAAAAAAAATTTGCAGCACAGTGCAGTACAGTTTGCGAAACAACACTTTTACCTCCTGTACTGTCCAGTACTAACCTCACACGTCCATATTTCCATCCAATGCTGCGTCTCATCTTCTTTATGTTGGTCTCGGATACAGTCAGATTGTGCTTTTCCTGCAGAGTGTTTTTAACCCTTAATGCACTCCTCTCATCATTCTCCTCACTTATTTTGTCCACCAGAACAGTTGTCTCCCTACAATGTAAAGAAATTATATTGTTTTATTAATATGCAACAATATAAAATGTATATAAATGTAATGTTGTAATATACAGTAAATATAAAAATACAAAAAATGTATACTGTTGTACTATTAATATAAATATACATCCTATACAGTATATACCGTTGTAAGATTAATTGAAATATACAAAAAATGTATACTGCTGTACTATAAATATAAATAGACAAAATATATATACTGTTGTACTATAAATATACAAAATAAATATACTTTTGTAATATAATTAAAAATATACATCCTATATACTGTATACCGTTGTAAGATTAATTGAAATATACAAAAAATGTATACTGCTGTACTATAAATATAAATAGACAAAATATATATACTGTTGTACTATAAATATAAATATACAAAATAAATATACTGTTGTAATATAAATATAAATATACATCCTATATATACCGTTGTAAGATTAATTGAAATATATAAAAAATGTATACTGCTGTACTATAAATATAAATAGACAAACTACTGTATGTTGTAATATAAATCAACAGAAATAACAACAGTATTACAGTAGATACAGAACTGTACTGTAGATGTACAGTACAGTTTTCTATATTTTTTTTTGTTAAGTTTTATAAATATACTTACGCGTTAGTTACCCTTGGTGCCCTTTTGCGGTCTCTGTTTTCTCCGTTTGCATGATAGCACACGGTGCTTGATGGCACAACGAGGTCAGAAGTAGCTAACCAGCGTTGGATAGCAGCAATTCGGTGTCCGCTCTTCTACATATCCTTAATCCGCATGCTGAGATCCTTTGAAATCTTTTTAACAGGCATTGCTGCGAGTAGAAAGAAATACAAACACAAGAATGTATATTCGATGTTTAGTCGATGTGTATTCTATGTGCAGTCAATCCACAAAATGGATGGTGTATTTATACGGTAATGACTCACATTAGAGTACACCCACTTTCAACACCTGTACCTGGTCGCCATGCATAAAAGGTCACACACTTTGCATAGCCCACCACTCCATGATCTTTATCTGAACTTGCTCTTGTCCAGATACTGTACTGCATTGTGCAACCTGCTTCCATGGAGCAACCCCATTTCTATGGACGCAAGAACCCACTCACCTCTGCCATGCCTGTCATGCTGAAAAAGCAAAAGGCGGTTGCCGTTTCCACGCCAAGGGCAAAGCGACAGGCTAAGGCCAATAAAGATAACCTTCTGCTGACCCCAAAGGTTAAGGGTTTTCTTAGACGTAAGCCTCATTATTTGAAGAAGATATACGGTGATGTACTCTCGACACAAAACGATTGGCAGCCAACCCATCGTATCCGCAGACCACTTCCTCCCATATGCTTCGACGACTCTGCTGTAGCTGTCCCGGAAATCTTCATCCCGTCTTCTCTACCCCCATCTTCTCCGGTTCCATCTGACGATGCTGCCGCCTCTGAAATCCACGGGTCACTTTCTCCTTTGCTCTTAGACGACTCTGCTTCTCACCGGAAATCCAAAGGTCACCTTCTCCATCCCTCTTCGACGACGCTGACGCTTCTCCTCTACCGGGTATCCACAGGTCACCTCCTCCACTCTCCATCGATGCCGCTTCTGTCCATGGAACCCCCATCTCATCCTCCGTTGCACCCATCCCCCCAGATGTCCAGACGCCATGCACAAGAAGCAGCTCGTTAGACCAGATGCTGAATGGGATAAGTGTGGATCTCCCCGGGAACTCTATTGTGCTAGCAAAGATAGATCTGCTTCTGGAGACAATGCTAAATGTGGAGCAATGGATGCTACAAATGGAACAACGGATGGATCAACGGATGGAGAAGATAGAGGCTGACATTGCGGGCATACATTATTTGCTCGGTGCTAATACCCCTGTTTCCCCGACCCGGAGCAGGGGGGTGACATGGATGTGATGAATGGGACCTTCGACCCCCTTCCATCACCAAGCGCCCCCCTCCACCAGAAGATGTAGTGTACATGTATGCTGTTGAGGAGGACATGACAACCCCATCAAGACCACGCCAGGAGACAACACGGCGACCACGACCGGAGGAAAGCTTCCTCCCAAACAACCTACCATCGCCCGTCGCCTCAAGCACACCCGTTCCCAAAAGACCTACACCCGCTCGCATCGAAACAGGGCCCGACATCACCCTGTGCGATCTGCCACCAGGCTCAGGGAGAAGTATAGGGTGATGAGTGCTGGTGTAACCCACAAGTATGCCTTGATCATTTTTAAGCACCATGTTCCCTACACGTTGTACTGCGAGTGGGTGTTCAAAGTGAACTACGAAGGAAATCGCGTTAAAAAGGCGCTTCCTGTCAATTTAAAGAAAAACAATGTGGAAGAAATGCGGCGCTTTTATGCAGTTACAGATCCTGTAATGAAAGGCGTTCGAGACTGCATTAATGGCGTTTTGCGCCATGCAAGGAATCGGCCATGGCTGGACAACGTGGAGGACTTTCAGTGAGACCATACTGTTGTGCTGAACTGTATTGTACTGTACATGTTTTGCCCTACAGTACCTGCTGTACTTAAACAAAGGAGATGTTGTTGTGTGTTTTTTTACACAGGACATGCACAACTCCAGTCCCTGAGGGCCGCAAACAGGCACGGTTTTCAATGTTGCCCTGAAAACCTGCCCTGTTTGCTGCCCTCTAGGACTGAACTGGTGCAGGTCTGACTGACAGTGTTGCGCACCATCCCACTGTACTGTACTGTATACAGTACTGTGTTTTTTTTAATAAAGGAGATGTTACTTAAAATGCTTCAACATTGTACTGTATTTGTAAATAAATGTTTTTGAACTGACTGCACCAATAAAAGAACATGTTGATTTGTCTTACTGTACTGTGCATTGTTTCCATTTGCTCCTTTGATAGTACTGTATAACAAAATACAGAGTAACAAATGTCGAGGCTTGCTGCACTGTTTTTTTACTGCCTGGTCGCGCAATTGGCGTGGGAACTAGGGCAATTGGCGTGGGAACTAGGTCAATTGGCGTGGGAACTTCTGTTCCAGGGCACCTAGAGATAAAATTCATTTTTCCCCTAGATGTTAGGAACCACCTCACTTGACCCCAACAGGGCCCGAGCAGTAATGGCGGCGAGAAAGGGTCACGCCGGCGAGGAGGGGCCTACAATTTAGCGTAATGGCGGAGAAAGCTTTGAACCGGCTAAGTCAGAATGAGCAGAAACCTGGAACCCACAACTCCGTTTCTGTTCAACCTAGAGGGCTCAGATTCGGTCACCATGTAGTCCTAGTTGCGGCAGGATTGCAGGTCAAATTGCGACCCTCTCGTGGCAACAGAACGGAGTCAGGGTAATGTTAAAGTTCAGGTTTCTGACATTGACTTGCATGGCAGAAAAAAAGCCACTTTGGTAATGTGCTTTTAAACTGTCTTTTGGTATCTCTGGTTCCGGGGGTCGTGCAAGGCTGATATTTTGCCACTATGGCAATGGTCCTCACGCATGAGGACCAGGCGAATTTCAACCCACTCAGACCCACAGAACGGATTATTTTACATTATATTCGCGCAATTGGCGTGGGAACTACTTAGGGCCTCGGTCAAGTTCACGGCCAATTGGCGTGGGAACTTCTGTTCTAGGGCACCTAGAAATAAAATTATTTTTGCCCATAGTTGTTAGGCACTGTATACCACTGTACAGTATACTGTAGAAGACACATAATGAAACAATACTGAACATGTAGAATAAATGCATAGTTTTATTTATTCGGGTTTATTACACAGTATACTGTACGGCCGGAAAACATCAGCATACAGTACAATATTATCCATCGAAATCCCCCCATTAGCCGTTTTCTTTTCTGAGAAAAAACAAAAAGAAAAGTTTTAATGTACAGTAATGGTCAGCCCCCTAAAAAAGTACCCAGCCAGCCCCACCAAAATAATACGGCAACAATACAGTACTCACCATAGAATTTCCCATTCAGCTGGTGCCGGCGCCGGTCCACTGCCAGTCCAGCTTTCTTTATCATCCACGTCGATAGTTTGCAGCGGGACTAGTCCACCTGTAGTCAGCAGGTGAGGCTGGAAATTGCTTAGGTACATGCAAGCTTCATCAAAACTGCACGCCAAATCCGACTCAGGCTCAGGGTTGTCACTGACAGTGGGACCGTCATTGGAAGCCGGTGCTGGTGCTGGTGCATTGCTTGGCAGCGACTGTCACTTCTTAGTTGGTTTTAACATGACCCTTTGCCTTTTGCCGTCTCCATGATCATAGATATACGGGAAAAATCCGGTGACACACACCAATACCCCCCAACAAATTGGGGCTCAATACGGTGAAAACAGGGATCGCTACATAACCTTTTCCTTACTGCACGCTTCCACGTATGAGGAGTTGGCAAAAATTTGTAAAAGTAATAGTTTTCGATAAAATACTGATAAATTTGAGCAACTGTTGCCATCTTATCATCTGTTGCATTAATCGCGGCCCATATCAAATACGCGTAACTTCTGTCGGGTTTTTGGAAAGCGGGCTGCACTTGAACACTCATGGTAGGTCTCTGGAGAATAGTGTAACAGAAACTGAAACTGGTCTTTGTCTTTCTTTAATATGAAAAGCCTAAATTGATACATTTTTGCAACTCTTCCTTCAGTGTCAAGGCCAAGGCCAAGTTACAATAGCACACTGTGGTACCGTATCTTTTTTAAACGAAACACCTGCAAGCCGACACATTACTGATTCGGCGCATTACAATTCATGAATTTCTGCCATCTGGCGGACACGCGAAGCATTGCAGCCTATTAAAATCCGAACCATTATCAATAAACGCATCAGCCGGGCATGACCCGTGGCTGGGAACTCAAGGTGAACGCGGCATGCGCCAGGTGAACAGCGTCGCATTCCAGGAACCAGCCAGGGACAAACCGGTGATTTGTCAGAATAAAAGCTGCCGCAACAGTATCTTGCTGCATCCACATCGTTTTAATTCGCTGTTTCACTGGCCTTACTTGAATCACATCATTTTGATTCTTGAGCGCTCTTATTTTATTACATTAGAGTTATGTACTCATTAATAAAGTGTGTTTTAAATGTATCATTTATCCACTAGGGCCCCTGTGATCCAGAGGTGACGAGTGCTCTCCTTGGGGTTCTTTCTTTCTTTGTTGTTCTATTCTGCTATTACCCCTGATTGTAGCACCATCACTACATACTATAGCAGTAGCGAGGGTTCCTCTCCCCTTCCCTATCCCCTTCTCCCTCCTCCACGTTTGTGCATCTATATGCAGTAAAGTAAAACAAATTGAATTAAACATTACTTAAATTACAATTCTACTCACTACTGTAAGTTATTTAATACAAAAAATTTTAAGGACTTACATACATACATCCACAATTTAAGGACTTATTTTCCTTTAGATATAATACAGTTGAGGTGTGTCTAAGTATTACAGACTTCTAGACAAAATGTATGCTAGTATATTACATGTGCATACTGTATACAGTACCAGTGTTAGTATGATAAAGTGTGAGGCATAGTTGCATAGCACTTGTATCTCAGTGGACAAACTTTTAGGCTAAGTGGTATTTACCACAATGAGTCTTTTAGTGGTAGAATATTAATTGAGTTAGACAGACAATTTACATCATGTACAGTAAGCAGCATACCGTTAACCTCAAATTAAAATACCACTACAATCCAGTACACTTTTTGGTGTACTACAATAATATGTCCTATGCAAGTACTGAGAGAAAAAAGAGAGCGTTTCTTCACTGTGTACATGCACGGTCCCTTGGCAGCTTGGCTGACATTCTAGCAGGTTCATTTAATCTCACCAGTTGTTTGCAGAGTGGAACAGAGATGGTCGGGATCTGTATTTCTATGTGGCTGCCAGAAGCTGTGTTTCAAAGCTTTTTAAATCAATGAGCAGGATCAAACCTTAACTCAGCTGTCAGGCAGAACTACTGTACAGTACAGTAGCACTCTGAAAACTTAGAATGGACTATAGGTATGTATTAAACTTGTAGTCTTAAGTAACAGGATTTCTCCCTTTTACATTCCGCCTCTTTTGGCAGGTAGCCGAGGGCACATGTGGAAGGCACCTGTGGTACAAACTATACGATTGAACCATCCGATTTTGAAACCGGCATCACTGACCTACACAAGTCACTCTGAGAAGACTTAATCACACCTACAGTAGTCATAGCATGTCCTAGATATCCATTCGTAAAAGACTTATCTTACTCTCAAGGAGCTGGTACGGGAGTGTCAAAACATTTGCTCCTGGCGAGGTGTTAATTGCGTATTTTATGAGATTAGTTTTACCTGTTACTTCAACAGCATTGAATTTGGCCTCCCTCTCTGAAAGCTGTTCCCTGCTTAAGTGATCTTCCATGCGAGCCTGATGGGATATTGTGGTTTTTTTTTACGGGGAATTTTAAGACCCTGCTCAAAAGGGTGTGCTTCCCAAGGCTACAGGAGGTTAATACATTTGTAAACTTTTTTCTGGTGCCTGATTTGCAAATGCCACACTTTAACCTTTACACTGATAACCTAAAAGGGGCATAGCCACTCAGCCAAGGGTTTACTCTCATTTGATGATAGAACGAGCATTATTTTATTACCAAGTTGGTACAGTATATCCTCACATGGGGATTTTTGGTTGTAAAGTTTTTTCCTTGGACGTGTCTCTCTCAGTATCCACAAGATTGTTTGGCATATTTTTTTAAAGTTTGATGCAATTTCTCTAAAAATTCATCCATTTGTTGATGGTAGACAGAGTTCACAATGACTTCACCTTCAAATCTTTCAACATACCCTGCATAAGTTTTGACATGGAATTGGCGCTTTTGGTAAGGAATGGATCACCTTCCATTGGTTGTAGCCAATCCATACTCTGAAGAATAACTTGTTAGCCACCTGTTTAGCTGTGGCCACTCACCGTGGGAAGGCTACTGCTTTACTTATTGACCTGTTATTGACCCTCAAATCATCTTCCTGTCTAAATGCATTCCAGACTTCTGATGTTAGTCATTGCAATCATGTTAGAAATCATCACTTTTCAATTAATTAACGTTGCTTTGTGACCATGACATACTTGAAAATGAGAGGTCACTCTAAATGTCATTGCTCTACAAAAGAGTGATAAACTATAGCATGGTTCAGCTCTCATTGATGTGAATTGGAGTAATGGCCTTCTAAACTTCTGCAACAGGTTGTGAATCAGGGCCTCTATATATTCTACTGCTAAAATGTTCTATAAATAAAGGGACATGTTAAAAAATGCATGAAGCTTAGCAAATCTATCAAAATGTGCATAAACGTGCCCATGTGCTATATGAATGTATTTGATGATATGATGTATATCTTTTTCGAAAATATCACGCAGGCAGCCAGTGGCTACGGCTGCAGAGCAATGGAATGAAGGAAGAGAAGACAGTGACCCTCTTCCTGATGGGGGTCACGTAACAGGAGACCCCAGCTGCACACCAAGCTGACCATCCAGCTGCACCTGACGATTCTGCTGCCACAGATGCCCCCATAGCTGATCAAGCTGCTGCCCCAGCTGTCCCAATTGCTGTCCCAGCTGCACCAGATCTCTATCTGTGACAGAGGAGACACTGATGGGCCATCAGTTAGAGCTCCTTGAAAGGCAGCGCAGCGAGTTCTGAAGTGTCACGGCCACATCTAGGTGTCGGGAGCTTGCAGCCCTCCACTTATCATTGAGCAGACCATGCAGCAGCACACATGCCATGCTTGATAGCAGACACAGATTGCTGCAGCCCTCATTGCACCAACATGGGCCATACAGCAGGGGATGGAGGGAATCCACATTCCATCCCTTGTAACACCTGGTGCCTCTAGTGACTCCCTGGAAACATCAGGGGTGTTAAATTAGGGGTCAACACTCCATCCTCCTCAATCCACACCACCAAGAGGTGCTGAACTTTCTTTTCAGTTTTTGTTATATGTGGATATCGTATATATTGTTTAAAAAAATATTTGTTTACACGCAGTGAATTAACTGTAGGAATATATTTTATTTTGGCATCGTCTGTCTATTGGTCATTTTTGTTTCAATATATAGACCTATTATTGTACTCACTTAATACACTTAATATTAAATACCATAGTAGTCACACAAACATATCCTACATTCCCTTTAATCATAAAAAACCATAGTATACTGTAGTTTAATACATGAAAATAACACAATATCGGATGCATCTGTTGATGTGTTCCTGCCATCAAGATGTTCCATTACATATATATATATATATAGATATATATATATATATATATATTTATACAGTATATATCTTGGTATTACATATGTAATGAAAGGGTTAAGTCCTACACTCTTGTAGGCTATTTCTTGAAATAAAGCAGCGGTGCGCAAACTTGGGGGCGCAAGACTTTTCCGTGGGGGAGCAGCATTTACAGAGGTCCCGCACTAAAAGTGCGAGGCCTCTGTAAACTTACTTACCCAGCTCCAGTCACGCGTCTCTATGACAACGCAGCGTCAAATGACATGTCATGTAACCCAGACATCCATTAAAAGTTGGCCATCTGCTATTTTAAAGGTGAACGCAAGCACATCATAACGCTAAGCACTTTTGGGGATATCCGTTATATGCTAACTCAATTTAGCGCCACATAAAATACATTCCAATATATTCCCACTTTATGGTTTTAGCAAATTCCTCATTTTCTCAAAACTTAAAAGGTGCTCTAAACCAAAATTGACCCCATGAGGTTTTCTGATTTTGTGCCAGTGTAGTAGCAATTGACTTTATGAACCCTTCCCCAGAAGATTAAATTCGACACTCAATGAATCCCTTCTAGTGATTCTTAATATTTCTAAATCTCTTGATCAAAAAATAACAAATTATTTTGATTTAAAGACATCTCATTTTCCACAGTATGGGACGCTCATCACACTTTTCTTAGAGGCAAACTTATTAATCTAGCCCCTAAATGCAAAAAGTTAAAACTGCTAAAGACTGCTGAGCTCACTGATTCCTTAAAAAAGATTGGAGTCAATCTATAAACAGACTCTTAGCCCTCCGTTTATAAAAAGAAATGATTAAAAAAAAAAGAGGCTAATTGAACCTCTTGTTATCTGAAAAAAGCTGAGCAAGCTCTAAGATGGTTAAATCAAAAATACGATGACAAGAGTAATAAATCTGATCGCACTCTGTGCAACTAAAGATTGGAATAGAAAACATTCACACAATATTGTGTTGATTAGGTCTGTATGACGTTTTTCATACAGAAATAGATATATACACTAAGTAAAAAGGGGTATTTTAGAATTTTTATTGAATATACAAAAGATCGACAGAGCACAATGTTTTTGGGGTGTTATCCCTTATTCAGATGCAACACTCCGAATTATTGTGCTCTGTTAATCTTTTGTGTATTCCATAATGGTCTAAAAGATCCTTTTTTCAATTAGAGTGCGTATATCTATTTCTTGATGAAAAACTTTATGCAGTGACGGTTCGTGGGAGATCCCGTCATACAGACACTCAGCACCGTGAGAAATACCTTTGACAAGATCTCTACTTCAAAAGAGATCATAATGGGGCAGTGCAGGGCAAGTATATAATTTGGTAGGTCTGCATGACCCTAAATTTATATATAGTGAATTTGAAAGTTTATTTATTTCTCACACATTTACTGTATATAATCTGCTGATTGATCGTTTTGTAATTATGAAATATTTAAATAAAAATATTTAAAAAAAATAAATGGTATAAAAAAATAAAAGAGAGGTCAGTGCGTAATAATAAATGCATCTTCCCAGAACAAATTAATAAATAGAACTTGAAGATGCGTTGAATTCTTTTTAACATTGACCCTGAGAAGTTACAGTCAAGAACAAGTCAGAGGAACAAAATCATATGATCAGCTTTCAGTCGGTCACACAATTATTCATCTATATTCTGCACACTTCACCTGCAGGTTTAATTCCCTAGGGTTTCTCTTGAGATGTATTTGATTTGTATCTCTCATTAAAGTTTCAATTCTGTTGGTAGTCCACACATTGTGGCTACATGCTCTGCTTTTAGGTGTTTCACTTGTTTCCTGCCTTGTCATTAATCACAGCTTTGTCAGTTTTTACAGGCTCAAAGAGTTCATTATACAGTATGCAGAAGTGTAGAATATATGCTATCTCCAGAAGAGATGAAAGTCAAAGGGATCAGATTCTAAAAGTTTGTTGAAACATTTTTTTTGTGAGTGTTGCTGCAGCATTCGTACCAATAATTTATAAAGAAAAATAACTACGTGATCTGAAAAGGAGCTGGTGACTTCCTAACACAAAACATCATGGGCCTCATGCAGAGAGCAGCGCTATGCAGAATTGGAGAGGGGGAAAAATTTTACCTTTTTTGGAGAGTTTTTATGTCCATATGCAGAAAGGGCAGAAAACTGCCTTTCTGCATATGGAGAGTTTCAAACAGCGCTATTAGCGCTGTTGAAACTACTGGGGAAAAAATCGCGTTTTTTTTTTTTCCCTCTCCACCGGCCGCAGAGCGCCAGCTGCTTGGTGGAGAGGGAAAATGTTGAAAATCGCGCCATTTTTTTGCCGCGAACAGCCACTAGATGGCGATCGCGCCTCTCTGCATACGGCAGAGAAAAAAACTGGAGAGAATTTAAACTCTCCAGGCACGCGGCGAATTTGAAGGGGAAAAAAAAAAATGGCGCTTTTTTTTAAACTTGCCGGTTTCTGCCTTTCTGAAGG
Organism: Ascaphus truei; assembly: GCF_040206685.1. Taxonomy (NCBI): domain Eukaryota; kingdom Metazoa; phylum Chordata; class Amphibia; order Anura; family Ascaphidae; genus Ascaphus; species Ascaphus truei. Next base: position 103,154,349 of record NC_134486.1, read on the forward strand.
CAGAATCCGCCAATTAATGCCGCTTTCACTTTTTGCGCTGCTCTCTGCATGAGGCCCCATGTCTCTTAATGACACATTTCATAAAATAATTGAAATAACCCTATAATATTTCTAGTGAAAATGAATGGTGTTTGGTGATTGTACTGTTAACTTTAATATTGTGTGTGTCATTTTAGAGTCAGAGATGATCATAATAATTAGATGTGTGTCTGGAGCTCATTTACAGTATATCACCAATACTACTGTGGTCTGTGCTATTTGTTAACCTCAGTGACAAAAGTGTGTATTTCAAAATTAATTTCCAAATGGCTGAGTGATAATGCTTGTACAAAATGTCATAATGTACAAAGCTATAACAAAAGACATATTTTTACATGTTTTTATTTTACAGGTTGGCTCTATACTGTATAAATAATGTTATGCATACGGTGTATGCAATGTTGCATTAGAAAATGTCATTTAATTATACAGTACATGTACATTTGTCCATAGACCTATTCTTACAGCACTCGATGCTTACTTATTTTCATTTTTGTTTGCATTTTTTTGTACATACCACATTGTAATTACTTTCATTTACTTCTTGTTCTTTCCAGAGCAATGTTTAGTTTTTAAATCCGATTCTCAGTACAGGAGATATAATCATTTGAAATATTACGTGTATGGGAGGTTAAAAAGGAGCTCTCCCCTGAGCTCAGACAGTCTAAAGGTCACCATAGTAACCTCAGATGCGAAATAATTAGAAAACCCTGATGTTATATACTAAAACATAAAAAAGCAGTGAATGTTTAGGAGGCGATATACTAACATTAAATGAGTTATATGGATATGCTGTTGGCTTTTAGAATGGGATTGCTGCTTTAATTGGACTGGACTGAAAGTAACTACAGTATAAATCTATAACAGATTGTAGTAAAAGAAGTTTGTTGATTTGCTGGAAATTTTATTTGAGTTTTCCCGATTGTCATCTCCCTCATCCTGTTGATTTGCACTGTGTTTCTGCACCGGGGCTTGAGGTATATGTAAACAAAATGATACAAACATTTAGAGCTGGTGCAGATGTTAAGATTCTCCTTCAGCAATAAAAATAAAATGGAGGCTTCAATCAAAGCTGAAACTTGTTAATTTGCTGAAGTTATCATCAGCATGTTATATGAATCATTCACAAAATGAACAGAACCTAACTGCTTTGGTGCTGCAGGGCTAAAACAGGTAAAAAAAAAATGCAATAAAGTAGCCATATGTTTCAACCAAGGCTCCCTATGTTTGAAACAGTGAAATGTTATACCAAAATGTTAAATAAGTTATGTTGTGCATCCACATCAATAAATAAGACTGCCATTTTCAGATGCAGCGGCCGTTATTCGAACACTTCACACGTTGTATACCTCGGAATACCCATGTCATGGCGCGAGATTTCTTCCAACCGTACCGCCTTAAGACGCGAGTGCAGAAAATGGCATTTTAGTGTTCTGGTTTTTAAACACCTGAAATTTGCACAGTAGCACAGTACTGTACACATTACAATTCGTTCATTTCATTGCATACAAAGAAACAGAATCCATGAAATTCAAACAAAGCAACCACGATAAACACGTGTGCCCGGGGCGATTGGCGGCGTTAATGCCGCGTGGAATACAGCGAGCACACGAAAACGGCCGCTGCATCTGTATATGTATTGCATTTCTTTCACTTCAGCTTTCTTGTGTGATTTAAATATACTGCTGCGGCCGAGTTTATTCGAGCATTTGCCCGGTCTCGGCCGCAGCAGTAACCTGGCGCGCGCCGCAGGGTGCCGGGCGCGTGCCGAAGCCGCGGAGGAGCGCCCTCCGATCGGGGCTTTCTCCTCCCCGCTGCCGGGTCCGCTGGGTCCCCCGGAACCCCCTGCCGCCGTCCCCCACATCGTGGGACACCAGGGCTCCCTCGGGGAGCCCTGGACGCGCGTGCAGGGGGCGCAGGCTCCCAATGACGCGTGACCGTGCGTCACGCCGAGGGAGTGGGGCTAGCAAGCCGGGACATGTCCCGGCTTGCGGTACTAGCCCTACTCGAATTAAACGTGTCGCCAGTGTATAAAAGCACAAGATGGTATCCTAATGTGCTGTACAACTTTACCAAAAAAAAATATATATTTTATGTATTGTGTAAAATCATTAAATAGCGAGTATACATGTGAAAAAGGTTAATACCTTAATGGTGTATATGAGCTAGATGTGAATATATCTGTAACAGGTTTTTCCCCACCCTCTGGGATATTTTACTATTACAGTTTTTTTTGTGCTGCTCATTGTTGGTTCACACAATGATGAGTTTCTGCCGGTGTTAATGGGGAAGACAGGACAGGCTTTCAGATGATGGTTGGTTCTTTCTCACTGGTGCAGCGCCTCCATCTCCAGCAGGCTCCAGTAGCAGTAGATGCAATCCCTGCAGGAGAACTCTCTACTGATACTGCCCCTGATTAATTGCAGTCTTAGGCCGGAATATATAAAACTGGAACGACTTTATTCTCTCCAACAGGATACAGTATACAACGGTACACTCTACTCCCTCTTCTGAATGGTCCCTGCACTCAACCAAGGAAGCTTGAAGCCCCAAGGGATTATCCTCATCTCTTCCCCTATTTCCTGGTGGAATAGGCGGCATTGGGCCCTCTCCCTTAATTGAGGGGACGGAATGTGGTCAGAGCCCTGACTCCCAACTACCTAGACTCAGGCTCTCTAAATTTGGCTGTGCAGCCCTTTTTCTACCCAGGGGGAGGGTCCAAGGTCTGAGACCTTGATTTGGGCAGTACAAAGGCCTTAGCCCACCCTCTGTCACTCAAAGTAGCTGCTTACTACAGGGGAAAGTTTATAAACACATTGTGTAATGCTCAGCATTTAAGCAAGATCTTGCATGAAGGTGAATAATGTCCTTTAGAGGGAGTATCCTTAAGGTATCCGTGTATGAGGCAATCTCTTGAATGACCAATCAACTGGTGGTAACCCACTAGCACTCTTGTAAGGTATACCCACAAAATAGTGTCCAGACACACACATATATATATATATATATTGTAATGAAAGGTAAGAGATACTTTACAAGGACTCACATGAAGTGCAGCATCCTTGGGTGGTATATCCACATCCTCCATGTCCTCAGGTACAGGTGTGCGGAAGTCTTTGAGAAACAGGAACAAGAATGGCCGAAAAGATTGAGCACTACTTGTATTGTATGTCTTTATTTATATAGCGCCATAAATGTACATAGCGCTTCACAGTAGTAATACATGTTGTAATCATATAAATAACAAATAATATAAATAACAGGTAATGGGAATAAGTGCTTCAGACATAAAAGTAACATTAAGGAAGAGGAGTCCCTACTCCGAGGAGCTTACAATCTAATTGGTAGGTAGGGGAACGTATAGAGACAGTAGGAGGGAATTCTAGTAAGTGCATATGCAGGGGGCCAAGCTTTATGTATCATGTTTCCAGGATTATCCAGTGCAATTCATATGCTTCTTTAAGCAAATGTGTCTTAAGGTGGGTCTTAAAGGTGGATTGATACTTCCCCACGATGAACAAAAAATGATGTAGCTCCCTTCCGGGGGTCCTAGTCACTTGGATCCCTATATTCCCCCTGAGATACCATACATAATCCCTAAGCAGCAGGCCCTGATACTGTGGTTTTCAAGCACCTCTCAGCTAGGCATAGTGGAAATCAATTATCTTTCTGCTGCAAAATCCTTGTCACAAGAGACCAGGCAGTTTACACCATTTTATCAGGATCGAGATTTGGAAGCCGGTCAAATTTGATTTTTCAGAGGCTGTCGCCACATGTGAGCCTCTGAACCAATCAATGGCTAGGTCGCTTGTGTGGTCGCTGCAAAAGGAAATACAACTTTCGTGGGTGGCGACGGGTGACGTTATCCGTTGTGTCGCCGTCACGCGCACTAGAAGTTCAGCCTTACAGAGACAGCAGGTGAGTGGCTGGCAGTGCTTTGCCTCAGTGACTGTGGGTGTGGGACAATAGCTATGAGTGCAGGCTATTGGGATGCGTGAATAGTGAGGTAAGTTTTAAGGTTAATCAGTATTAGATGCCAGAAGGAGTGGAATCATTTGCATAGAAATGGTCCAGACTTTAATGGGGATTCATCGATCGACTCCACTGCCTCTACTCAGATCTTCTTCAATAATGTAGAATGGTGGGTATTGTGGTGCTCAAAAACAAGATGAGGCTTTATAAGAAACCAGGTAAGGCTTTATAAATCCAATAAATGTCCGGACATTAACACAGTGTTCATATTCTGCATGCTTGATGAAATATGAAAAGGGTATGTGCCTAGTGGTGTCCACTTGACATCCACATAGAATGACACATTTGAGTAAACCCAAGCATATGGTCATTGTAAGCAGCAATGTCCAGAGGAAACAGGAACAATTACATGGCACTATGGCCCATTACCTGTCTGGTGCAGGAACACTGAAAGCATCCACGGAGTGCATCCATCCAAAGTAGAAATCCAGATGATAGTGTGCCAAACAATCTGGCTCACTATCATCTAGACTTCTTCAATAATGGATTTTGGTGTTCCTATACAGATAGTTCATCAATGAAATTTCCTGATATTCCTGAATCGATTAAAGCATCAACAGGACAAGGAGATTGATCATGCTGAAGCATCATAGCTAAAGTCAAAAGTTAATATCTGGCAATCTTATTCAGTCTAGAAAAGGCAGCATGTCTAATGCAGAGTTAGACCTTAACCCTACATCATATAGCGCTACTACAATGCTTTCTGACATGGGCGATACCAATAACAGCAGTTGAGTGCAGTAATTGAGCACTAGGCCAACAGTTGATGTAAACTACCCAGGGCCCTAAATTCTAAACCCTAAGTCTGTAGCCAAAACCAAGTGTACGTGAATTCTTCCTTGTAGTACAGTACATCTGCAGCTATGTCTATACTGAATGCAAAGCCTAAACAGGGTGTACGTGCTGTAATAAAGAAAATTAAATCATAACACACCAGCCACAGTGAAAACAAAGAATAAAAAAGGAGGACTTTTGCTTTAATATGTAAATTAACACTACCTTAACTTTCAAGTAAATATTAGATTGTAAGCTCCTCGGGGCAGGGACTCCTTTTCCTAAATGTCACTTTTATGTCTGAAAGCACTTCTTCCCATTATGTGTTATTTGTATTATTTGTTAGTTAGATAATTATCATGTGTATTACTACTGTTGTGAAGCGCTATGTACATTAATGGTGCTATAAAACTAAAGATATACAGACAGTACATACATACAATGCTGATGTATCCAAAGGATATTTGAATATATGAGGTGGTGTCTATTTTACAAGATTTGGTGTTGCTGTTGTACAGGTATTTGAGATTTGCAAATATTTAGAAAAAAACTGTGGGGTAATATGACATTTTGGTGCTAAATTGATGCCAATAGGCATTTTCATCCAGCATAAATGCATCAAGGTACAGGTATTTATTAGCTTACATCAGTTTACAATGTAGGGAGTATTTACAGGAGTCAATAGTTAGTTTTATCAGTATAAACATTCTGAAAGGCCATAGATTATGTATTCAATCACTACAAACCGAATTACATGGTCTACTAAGTGCATTTTCTGATTTACTGTTTGTTCAAAGCTTAGAAAAGAAAATACTACATTGTTAAGCACCTTATGCAAGCCAATACAGTGAGTTTTAGGAAATATAACCCAGTAAACTGTAAAATGTGTTCACCCAATTTTAAATGAAGACTGGGAAACTGAGAAACTGTCCAACCTGGGAAAGCACTAGGTTGGGTTAAGGTTAAGAAAAATTGTAGACTGATTCTAAATTATTATTACTATGTGTATTATCTTTTTTTTAATTTATTTATTTTTACTATTATTAGTATTAATAAATATTTTACAGTTTTCATCTTTATAATATAAAATTATTCTTAATAATATTAATGACAATATTAATTGTACAAATAATGATGCCATGATTGTTGTTAATACATTACTATTATTAAATTATTAAATAATTATTGTGGTTTTATTGTTTAGGTTTTGCCTATTCTTCTTTTAGATGGCTATAGAGAAGGGTCCTCTCTAAATAGTGACGTACAGTAAAGTTGGTGTTTTCTTTCATTATCAAACATGTAACATGTAATATAATATATAAACTAATGTGATCCTTTAAAACAAACAGTTCTTTAAATACATTAGAGTGCAACTTTTGTTTTTTACAGCTTGTCTATTAAGGCAAGGGTGCTCAAATCCAGTCCTCAAGCCTCCCCCCACCCCCCAACAGGTCAGGTTTTTAGGATATCCATGGCTCAATCAGTCCTGCTTCAGCACAGGGGGCTCAATCAGAGGCTCATTGTTTGACTGAGCATCAGATTGAGTCCCCTGTGCTGAATCTGGATGCCCTTAAAATCTGACTTGTTAAGGGGGCTTGAAGACTGGAGTTTAGCACCCCTGTATTAGGGTATGAAAAGAAAGTTCAGTACACAATACAGTAAATACCATTGTGTTTGCTTTTTGAGGTTAAAGAGATTCCCGGTCTAGCTCTACATACTGTACAAGATCAAGAGGTAATTTATGCCGTACCAAACATATTCAATACAATGGAGGTGGAATTTCTTGGCAGCACAAGTTTTCTCACATAATTCATGACATCGGACAAACGCCGTCAGCCCATACTGTATCTGTCTTTATAAATATTCCTAGTAAAGATGAACACCTTCAATGGTGTATTAGTTTTGGTAATGGAAAAATTGTGTATTTGGTTCTAAACCTTTTTAGTGGATCTGGTTTTCGGTTGTTATTAATTATGGGAAAAATACATTGCCCAGCTTTCATATATTGTATAGATATACAGTATGTGTGTATGTATAGATGAAAACTGACAAAAGACTACGCTGCTCAACGAGTCTATAGAAATATGAATCAAACAGTAGTGTATATAATGTATATAAGCCCCTAACACATTTGTGATGGTGATATGGTGCTACCCTTGTTCAATTTCAACGTGCAAAAAAACATTAGAGAACTAAGGGAAGTCTCTAAACACAGAGCACATTTGTGGAGCACACCGCGGGACATTAAGCAACTTCTATTTAGGAATTGGTTTAAAACGCAAACGGAATGAGCTCAAACGAAAATGTGACATATTAAAATAATCCCTAACTAATTACTTGAACTACTTTATCAGTGGATTCACTTGTGAGACAAACATGTAGGGCATAATGATGCTTTCATCGCAATCAGGAAGCATTTGGTGGAGAGACGGAGGAGAGGGCTGGATTTGCCGAATGGCAAGGGGCAGAGTAGGAATATTATAAATTGCCAATATGCCGATAATATGTTCCTGGCTGGTCTTACAGTAGTTTGACTAATGTGTAACTAGACAAATAAATGTTACTTATCTACATTAGTACACTACCCAATAGGCACAGGAGGCTAAGGATTCCAAGCTATTGCATACTGCATACTGTGTATCTATATATTTCCCTGACTGTTCAGCCACTCTCATTTTGGGCATCTACTATTAGGAAATACATGATTATTGCATCTAGTTAAACAGTTTGAGTGTCCACTATTAGCTAAGTAGAGGTTCAGATGATAACCATTCTTGCCTCCTGCCTCCCTATCAAGAGGTATTATACTCTTAATTGTGTAATACAGAATTTACACCTGTGTCTCCCCTGCCATGCTCCTGTTCTTCTGTAATTAGTTTGGCTTAATTTTATCATTTGAGCTTTTTCCGTTTTTAACCAATATGTAAACAAAAGTCAAGTTTTAAGCCCCATGATGTTCTCCACAAATGTGCTCAATCTTTAGCGGACTTTTCTTACTTCTCTAATGTTATTTTGCATGTGTGTACTGTATGCGCATACATATATATTGTGACAGTCATAGACTCTGTATACATTAGTAGGAGTTGGCAGTATGCCTACTTTCCAGTATGCGAAGAGTTAACACCACTGATTAGGCAGTCCACAAGTAATCCTAATTAAGGATGCTCATCTGCTTTTTGTAGGGAATCAGGGAACACATCCTTTGCGACGTGTTTCCTCCTTACCTGCCTTATCTCAGACCTCCGCTCTGGCACCAGCGCGTGCGTGCACTCCCGCTCTGCTTACAGAGCGCGCGCGCAAGTGCAGCTCTTCTAGTGTGCCACGGAGCTTAGCTCCAACCCCTCGGACGTGCCGCGCTTCTCTCACGCTCCCCAGCTGCGTGGCAAGTATTCAATTAGCCCACTTGTCTCCTGCAGCCAATCCTTGCCTCCGCGGAGGCCGCACCTCTGCTCCGTCTCCCTTGCTACTGGTTCCTGTTTCCTATAAGTAGCCTGCTCTCACTCCCAGTCATTGCTGAGCATAACTTTTTGTAGCCTTGAGCTCCTACGTCCATTGTGCCTTGCTCCTTGTCCTGTGTCTCTCTTGCTGTTATCCCTTCATGTACCAACCCAGCTTGACCTTGATACCCCTCTGGATATTGACCCCGGCTTACCCTCGACTCTGTGGACCACTCCAACCCAGACCATGGCTATACGGACTTCCATGTTTCTAACCTCTCCAACTCCAGACCACAGCTAATGGACTTTGACTATTCTGAACTCTCCATTCCAAGACATTGGCAAGTATCGACTAACCCACTTTCTCCAACCCAGACCCTGCTATGTTTGACAATCCACCTGCCAGGCACGCTTCCGCTGCTGTGGGTGCGTGGTTTGCTACTTCCCCACCTCAGTACCGGGGTCCTGTCTTGCTCGCGGGCAGCGCAAGCGTTACAGTTTTAAAAGAGGAAGTGCCTCCGCAGCAGCAGTCTCTCTCAGACAGAGAGGACAGAGTAGAGTTGACAGGCTGCTCATATTTCTTCCTTCTTCCAGTTGACACTACTCCCCTCCATATCACTCACGCAGCACACAAAAAACATTAAGGGAAAAAAAATAAACAAAAATGAAGACACACTACAAGAAAACTTTCACATTGACAATTATACTAAGGCTTATACATATCTACTCTCACTGCTCTGTACATCAAGCATTTGCTTGTAACCCGGTGATCTTTTTATTATTCACACATGTCTTATGCTATATTAATATACTTTAACAAGGAACTTGACTATCTATCAAAGAGTTTGCTGGAATATTGATCACGTTCAGGTTACCTTGGGTCACCATCCACTGCCATGTCCAGAATACAGGATGCTATAATTGATAGGCAGTCCTTCTGAATTGATAGGCAGCTTCACATTATACAGTACTATCATTCTATGATGTACTGTAGCAAGCACCCGAGGGATCATATGAATATAGCAGCCATGTGTGTCTTCTTTTTCATTGCAGCAATGTTAAGCTTACCACACTATTTAGCTGATACACCCGCTTCTGATACATTGACACAAACTTGCTACATTGCTCACTATAAATTGGCAACATCAGAGCACTCAATATACTACTGTATCAGTATTATGGTTTAGATTTTTTAACATCCAATAAGTATCTATTTAAGTATCCAATTTGTTCAACCTCCAGCAAGTATTTCCTATTAATTGGGGAAAAGGTTGAGGGGTACAATATCACAGTCACCTGACCTCTTACTATACCAACTGTGTATATTTATACTCCTTGCTGTTTGGCTGAAATTAATGGGTTTATCAATATTATACTGTATATACAGTTCCCCTTTGTAATTCAACCTTAGTGTGGTCACCTATCTGCTATACTTTTACATTTGCATGTTATCTATACACGTCCATGTTGCTTATTGATTAGCCATAGATTTACCTACCAATCCATAAATATTCTTTTATATTTCCTTATTTAAATATTTTTTATTATCATTACATTGCTAGAAGTATAGAGTGCATTCAGAGGAATTCTGTTTCTCCTTACCTTGTCCCGAGTTACGAGGTAATGCATTCGGGCAGAGGAGTTTGCTGGCCTAATCGTGGGGTCCCAGATGGTTTCTTCCTTCTTCCGGTTGATATCACCAGAAGTTGTGCGTTGGGTTCCAAGCTGGAAGTGGGCTGATCGATCCTCTTTCAACCAAGGCTCCACCCTACGCGTTTCTCAAATCTAATACTCAACTTCCTCAAGGGTATCCAGTAAAGTAGTCTTTAGGAGTGTATATACTGTACCCTACTAGTAACCCTATCTTTACCTTACATTACATGAATAGTATACAAAGCATTTTCTTATACAGTATTATATTGGGTATGATGAAAAGGGAAGAGATAAAGATCACATACAAATACATACACATTACACAAATGTTTATAACTACAAATATAAAAAATGTAATATGGGTTCAAAAAGGAAAATGTAACAATTTCATCTAAGAGCCTGTGTATGAACAATGCATAAAATATAAAATATAATATAAAAATCTATCAGTGGAGAAAATGTACTTACAAGCTCTACATGCATAAAAGTTATGTTGTGTATAAATTATTCTAAAAAGGAGAAGAACATGTAAATTTGAGGATAAAGTAAATTAACATTAAAGTAATAAGCTGATTAGGAATCAAAAGAGTGAAACATACCACACAATATTGTGTTTTAAACTTTTAACTTGGATAAAGGAACATGTTTTAGTTACTTTCGACAGGTCATCACTATACACAAGCACTGATCATGATCTTGGTTGCACTGGAATAAGATATTTTTTAGAGAACGACCCAGATATGGATATAGATCTAATTCATTTTATAGTCAACTAATATTTGTTTTCTTCTAAAACACAACTATTTTTTTTTTAAACACAGCTTTTATATACAAATATGTGGAACTGCCATAGGTACAAGGTTTGTACCTAAAGCACTTGTAGTTATAATAATTTATTTGTGGGTTAGTGGAAGGACAATCACATTCGGTCTAACAACACATATGGCTCAAACCTTGTACTCAGGAACAGGTATGTGAAGAACACAAAAACGGAGACGCAAACACTCATTTTTCTTTTGTCCTTTATCTCTGATATTTTTTTAAACAATTATTATATTGCATTGTTCTGTACTGACTTTTAACAAAAAAATGTATATATGAAAATTCCTTATTTATGCACAAAATTGCATTAACAGCATTTACTTAATTGCATGTTATACTAACAGCGCTTTTATGATAAGATTCCAGTTTCGCTTTAAGAGTTTTTAAGTGACATCTTTTTTTTATAGATTTAATAGGAAATGGACAGAATTGCTGCCTTAACATTCATTCCTTTTCCTTTCCCCTTATTTGCAAATAGATATCCCCATTTTAATCTGGATGATTACAGTTTGTGGTGTCATTTATACTGTAGTGTACAGACACAAATTAATGAGTTATAGCCTACAGTATATGATCCTACAACTTTATTAACTAATTTCTTATGCTATGAATTTGATTCACATTGTTTTCTTTTGTATGGTAAATGTATACTTTTGCAGGGAAACTTTCTGTAAACAATGAACGTGGAACATACAGTACGTAGAAGAGAAAATTGCAGGATGTGCTAATTAGCTAACAGCAAGTTCCAACCATTATTACAATTATTTCCTAGCGACCCTGTTACTTTTAATTATAGCTGTAATTGAATTGCAAGGATTAGTGTTAAGAAAGGATAATAAGAAAATAAGCTGTTGGGATATAGTCTCTACATTTTAAAAGAGAAATGTTGAGCAGATATTTTTCATACTTATTAAAGTGCTTGACTAAATACTAGTTCATTTTACTCAACCACCTGCTGCCTAGCTAAGTTGATTAACCCCCTTTTAACTGCATACCACTACATACCATTACATAAACACATAGTCCATCACCAAGGAACTGACACTTTAAGGTTGCATTCATTTAAATTAGTTAACCATTAATGCGACGCTGTGCTCCAAAGCTGGCACCATTTGGTGCGGCACTATTGAATTAGATGATGAGGTGCATGATATGATATACAGTGGCGACCAACTTTATTCTAACTCGGCTAGCTCCGCGAATTTCAGATTATCCCTGTGATGTGCGGTTTTGTGTCGTTTTCTCCCGGGGTGTATTGCGTTCTTTTCACAGCTGTGATTTAAGCATTTTATTCCCGCTGGCTGCAATACTGCAATGCCGTGTAAAAACGCATGGGGGCATTTGCGAGCTGTTGTCTTTGAAGCCGAGAAATTCATGAATTGTAATGCAGTATATACTGTATATATACAGTATATACTGTATAACAACCCCTATAACCCCTATAACTCCTAACATACACATACAGTACTGTATATGCACATCAATGATACTATAGGCCGTCCCCTGGCGAGATGTGTTTGCAGCAGAGAGAGATCCGCTGCTCTCTCTGCGCAAACATCGGCACATTAAAAATTATTTAAAATTATTTTTTAGTCATAGTGTAGATGTGCAGGGGGTCTCCGGAGCTGAACCGCATTGGTTTCAGGTCCGGGGACCCCCTGTTTCCCGAGATACAGGCCCCTTTATGAGGTGCCGGTATCCCTCTGCATTTAAAGGTCCCGATCACGTGACCGCGGCATGTAAACAAAGCAGAGGGATACCGGCACCCCCTAAAGGGGCCTGTATCTCGGGAAGCAGGGGGTCCCCGGACCTAAAACCACAGTGGTTCAGCTCCGGAGACCCTCTGCATGACTGTATTTATATATATATATATATACTCACACAGTATATACACACACATGATGAACCAATATACAAATAAATGTACGAGGGTTATCAAAATCATACTGTACTACAAATAACACTTCTCCATACAGACACACTACATTACAATGAATTTCCTTTAATAATCCTAACTGATCTTACAATCTAAATCATCAAATGCCAATGAAAAACCTCACATTCCAATCAATACATTGCATTTACATTGTATTTATGATGCATAAAATCTATGCACCATATACATTCTGCAAATGAATGTGAACAATATCATTGCCAGCTAAATATAAATACTGTACCTCCAAACAAGTAAACTATTTTAACCAATCAAGTAAACAAAAATCCATATATAAGTACCAACCAGAAAACAAAATTTAAAACCAAGGCTAACCCTTACAATACCAAGTATTACATCTATCTAATTGTAAAAAACATTATACTGTACACACATTGAAGCATTGCAATAAACAACATACAGTAAAGTACATCCCCTGTATCACCCTGCCTTGAGTGTAATCTGTGTAAGGCCCATTCCCCCTAATGTTTCTATTAAATCTCCCTGCCTTGAGTGTAATCTGTGTAAAGCCCCCTCCCAACTAATGTTTCTATTAAATCTCCCTGCCTTGAGTGTAATCTGTATAATGCCCCCTCCCCCTAATGTGTCTGTTAAATCCCCCTGCCTGTGTTGCTGTGAGTGCAGTTTATGTAAATGTGGGGAGGGGGGGGACCCGATGTGCATACTGTGAGGTCTAACCACCCTCACCCACTACCCACATACCGTTACCCCCCCCATCCTGGCCATGGCCCCTCCACTTCTGCAAAACAGACACAAAAATTAAAACATCCAAAGTAATGTCCCCTAACCCCTTAATCACCATAGCGGTTATTAACCGCTACAGTCATTAAGGGGTTAACCCACCCTCACCCACCACTCGGGACGCCTACATACCCTCCCACACTAGACCCTCACCCCGTGAGGCCTAACCCTCCTCACCCACTACCCACAAGGGTGGCCTACCCACATACCATTGGGGAACACACCACCCCCAACCCCAGTACCCACAATAAAAACAATACAGTTACCCACAATAAACATCATTATATTTATTAAATACATTACCCACCCCCTGTGCCCCCCCATAAATACAAGATTTATCCTTTTACAAACAGGGTTCATAACGCAGCCCCACGCGAGTCCCCGGTGGGCTGGCGGGGCACCTAACAGACCTACAGGGTACCAGCAGCCCTTTTCAAACAGGTTCTGAAAGCCTGCTGGTGGGTCCCGCCAGCACCATGGCCCCCAGGTGGTCTCCTTGGGTCACCGTGGGCCACAATTGGGTCCCCACGGTAGGCCCAAGGATGTCTGGGAGCCCCGGGTCAGACCCACAGGTGTCTGCGGGGCCTCGGGTGGTTCCCACGGGGGTCTGGGGAACTCACAGGTGCTCACTACGGGTCTGCGGTGCCCCCACAGAAGTGGGACCACACATCTTCATCCCCACACCTATGGGTCGGCGGTGCCCCCACAGAAGTGGGACCACACAGCTTCATCCCCGCAGACTACGGGTCCGCGGTGCCCCCACAGATGTGAAGCCACCGCTTCATCCCCGCATGTGTCACCCGTGGAACCAATACATTGCCAATACAATGGCAACCAAAAAAATACATTGGCAACCAAAAAAAAGCCAATACATTGCAATTACATTCAGATATCAATTCACCCCTTAAACACCTTATCGGATAATAACCGCAAAGGTAATTAAGGGGTTAAGCCACACTGGCCCGATACCCACCCTTCACCCATGAATTTGTACAGTGGCTTCATCATGCAACTATATATACAGTAGGGTTATCAAAATCATACTGTACTACAAATAACACTTCTCCATACAGACACACTACATTACAATGAATTTCCTTTAATAATCCTAACTGATCTTACAATCTAAATCATCAAATGCCAATGAAAAACATCACATTCCAATCAATACATTGCATTTACATTGTATAAATGATGCATAAAATCTATGCACCATATACATTCTGCAAATGAATGTGAACAATATCATTGCAAGCCAAATACAAACACAGTACCTCCAAACAAGTCAACTATTTTAAGCAATCAAGTAAACAAAAATCAATTAGCAATCATTATTTACATCCCTAAACAATTGACAGTCCACCCCGAACAATGAAACATTTAACTAATTCACGCCTGGAGCAAAACAATTTAACATGTGAAAAAATATAAGTACCAACCAGAATACAAACTTTAAAACCAAGGCTAACCCTGAACACAGAAAAAAGGAAAAGAGAACAGCGCAAAGAAAAACCTCATGGTGTAGTATATTAAGAAATTCAATTTATATTTAAAAGGGTGAGTATTGCACGTACATCTAGTAAAAAATCACACAGCATGACATGTTTGGGACATGTTACCCATCTGTAGACAGCCGTTCGTCAGTGGCAGAGGTTCACATGGATCAGCTCGCAGTTGGAGATCACTCAGCAGTGGCAGGGACTCTCCTGGATCAGCTCGCTGATGGAGATCACTCCTAGAGTCTGGCGATATCACCGATAAACACACAATAAAGCATAGCAGCATAGACAAATTATTTTAAAACACATGCTCCGGGTGAACAGCGTCGCATTCCAGGAACAAGCCAGGGACAAACCGGTGATTTGTTAGAATAAAGTGTGCCGCAACAGTACTGCAGGACATCCTTTCCAGTGTTGTATTTAGAATATTAACACATCAGCAGGTGCCATAATGTTGGTTACATCTGTGTTTCACACACTGATCTTGCCCCCATTACTTTAACACACCAAGGGCCACCTCAAAAACCTCATGGAGACCACGTTCCAACAACCGTGGCCCTTTTCCATATAAATGTTGGAAACATTTTCAGACCACACAACAACCACCATCCAAGAAGTATGAACTATATCACACAAATGTATTTTCATTGCACGCTATATGCAAAATTGCTAAATCTGGAACATGCTCCATTTTTTAACCTCAGTCATTCTGGAAAGACCCAAACAACCCTTAAACCAAGATATTTCAATATTCCCAACCACATGCATGGCCAGACCCTCCAGAGTTTCATTAATCCCCTATTTTTGATCCAATGGACACAATCATTCTTTATGATCCAAATGTGCACTTCTTGACTTAGTTTTATAACAATATCATACAGTACAGTAAATTACAATACAGCACAATAAATTATATGACATTAATCAACTTAATTGTCCCATGAAATGCCAAATCAGCCATCCTGATCTCTGATCTTATCCTTTTAAAGACCACATCCCCACAAAGCCTATGAACTTGGGAGTCACTGTCCGCCTTAACATTCACTCAAAGAACATGCAGCAGTGAACATGCCAGGATAATGCGTAAACGGGCTCCATTGTCAATCCCAGATGTCACTAGCAGCTGACTCACTGAAGTAGTGTGTTGTACCCCAGAAAACGTGAACAGCCGAGATGGCCCCAATCTATCTGATGAGTTTACTGAAAGAGAAAAGATTGTGAGTATATCTAATTTAGATATTGTGTTTTTTTTAAACAAATTACTACACTACACAGTGCCTTTTCTCTTTGCTTCTTTTGTTTCAGTATTTATGTTTCTGTACTGTACGTTTCAGTGGGGAGTTTTTGAAGCGATCTGCACAGTGAATTGTCACCACTATAGAGACAATTCACAAAATTGTGCATAGTCACTATTCTTATTTATGTATTAAAAAAAAAAATATATATATATATATAATGTGTAAAAAAGTAAACATAAAAATATATGTATAGTATATTTTCTATATGCTGTGTTCTATACTTCTTTCCAAGTTATACTTTATGTTTTATTAAGATTTTGTGAATTGCCCTTAATTTTACAATACAGTATATCTACTGTAGATCCAAAAATAATTAGTAGAATCCCTTTGGAAAGTCAGGACCCTCCTTTTGAGGGCAACTTTTTCACTGTCCCAATCTAGTATATTTATACTGTAGTATACGTAATCTTAGGGGCCTCTTCTAGTAGCATTGAATTTGTCATTACCAAATCGCACATTTTGGCATGTTCAGAAATTGCGATATGAAATGTGTGAAAAAATTGTATTCTCTATTGCAAATCACATTTTCTAAACTGCATCTATAAAAAGGTGACAACCCGCCCCATTTTTTATCAAGTGAAATGACCTGCTTACTACCTCCAGAGTAGCAAAAGTACACTGGGGTACTGGAGAGAAAAGAATTCCCTTCACGGTGCACAATTGTACTGTAGTATAATGAGTTAATTTAAAATAAGCAATTTTATTATAGTAGTATTAAAATAAGGAGTTCTAATTGGAGATCAGGTATTTACACCTTTTTTACCGGGATCATTGATTGAGCAAAACAAGATAATGAAATAAATTATAGTTTATTCACTTAAAATAGGCATACACACAATGCAACACAAACTACATAAGGAATACACACTTACTTGGGACCTTGGGAAAAATACTAGACATTCCTAGCTGAAATGAACGTAAAACAAGAGTCTTCTGTTGTCCGGGACTAAGCCCGAAATGTCCTGGAACTCAAATCGGCATGAATTTTCTGACGTCACCACTCTCTTTCCTCCAGAGGATTGAAATCATTTCACAGGACTTCGCTCCAAACGTCCTAGAACTAAATTCAACTTGCAATCCCAACCGCGACCGCAATGTTCCTTTTTGAGAACTTGGGGCCTCATGCAGTAAGCGCCGATAAGCCATTTTTCGCCATTTTTTTGGCAAAATTGCCTTTCCGATTCAGTAAGCGCCGATAAGTGGGAAAAATCGGCAATTTTTGTTACCGATAAAAACTTATCGGCAGCCGGGTGGTGATAAGCCTCTTATTGGCACTTTTTTAAATCGGCTGAATTCAAGTAGCCACGATCAGCTTTTCGCTGCTGATCGGCACTCCAGATTTGAGAGTTTAACGGCAATTCATCCCGCCAACTAAAGTTGGCAAGTTGGTGGAGGAGAAGCATCGGCAAGGTCGACACTTAAAAAAAATCAGACCTTTTTCCTGCCTGGGATTGATGCCGGGGGTCTCCGGAGCTGATACCCATTAATACCAGCACCGGAGCCCCCCGGCATGCATCTGAGGCAGGAAAAATGCATGTAAAACGGATGTGGGACCACCGCTTCATCCCCGCAGACTACGGGTCCGCGGTGCCCCCATAGATGTGAGACCACCGCTTCATCCCCGCATGTGTCACCCGTGGAACCACCAGCCTGATACCCGTGAGATACCCGAGAAAACCACAGGTGGTCTCCAGATGTCTCACGCGGAACCACGGAACAAACCCTGAATGTAAAAAAAATAAACCTGGCCTATACATTCAATACATACACCCCCCCACCCCCAACACCTACAGTACAATAATGTGCAAAATAACAATTATCCAGATATGGATAATAGATTAATTGCCCATTATTAAAAACATTAACTAGCATATTCAAATAAATGATAAAGTGCTACTGACCTCATCAAGAAGAAGTCTCCGTCGCCAGCAACATTCTTGTCTTGTCCACAAAATACATTGCCAAAACAAAGCCAATACATTGCAATTACATTCAGATATCAATTAACCCCTTAAACACCTTATCGGATAATAACCGCAAAGGTAATTAAATGGGTTAAGCCACACTGGCCCGATACCCACCCTTCACCCATGAATTTGTACAGTGGCTTCATCATGCAACTATATATACAGTAGGGTTATCAAAATCATACTGTACTACAAATAACACTTCTCCATACAGACACACTACATTACAATGAATTTCCTTTAATAATCCTAACTGATCTTACAATCTAAATCATCAAATGCCAATGAAAAACATCACATTCCAATCAATACATTGCATTTACATTGTATAAATGATGCATAAAATCTATGCACCATATGCATTCTGCAAATGAATGTGAACAATATCATTGCAAGCCAAATACAAACACAGTACCTCCAAACAAGTCAACTATTTTAAGCAATCAAGTAAACAAAAATCAATTAGCAATCATTATTTACATCCCTAAACAATTGACAGTCCACCCCGAACAATGAAACAATTAACTAATTCACGCCTGGAGCAAAACAATTTAACATGTGAAAAAATATAAGTACCAACCAGAATACAAACTTTAAAACCAAGGCTAACCCTGAACACAAGCACACAATAACAACAATTACATCTATCTAATTTTAAAATACTTTAAGCACACAATAAAGCATAGCAGCATAGACAAATTATTTTAAAACACATGAAAGAAAGCTTTTAAAACAACATCATTTCTTACCCTGTATGTATATATCTCTCTAGACATATATACATACATACAGTTGCAAGAAATGATATACCACAAAAAAAATACACATGTTAAAAAAGCTTTTAAAAAAATTAACAAGTTAAATAAAATACATTTCTTTAGTTCACTTACCATTACTTGCCCCCACCGACTCCCGTTGCGCACCTTACTCATGAACCAATCCACCAGGCACAGGAACCCATAAAATAATAAACCATACAAAAAATAAACATTAAACTAAAAATCCAAATCAATCCACGGGTCTTCTAATTGTAATCCATCTTCATCTGTATTATTCTTTCTTCTATCTTCTTCCGGGCGGGGCGGGGTCTTCTTTCCATCTTCGGCCACGCCCTGGTCTTCTTTCTTCTCCGGAGGTCCATCCTCCTTGGCGTCTGGCTTCAAAATGAGACGACATAGGCTTTTAAAGGCCTATGACGTCACATTTTCGTCATATGGTTCCCACGGCCCTTATTGGGCCGTGAAAACCATGTGTTTTGGCCGATAAAAATAAAAATGATGACGTCACTTAAAGGCAATGAAAGCACAGCCAATCAGAATGGCTTTGTTTCAATTGCCTTTAAGATGACATCATTAAAAGAAACATGGACGGCCTCCCATGGTATGGTAGCCAATCAGAGCGTGGGAACTCCATCCCTACTCTGATTGGCTCTAGTATACCATGTGACAGAGGCTTGGGGGGAGAAAGGATGTGACGTACTACAGCCAATCAGAGTAGGGATGGAGTTCCCACGCTCTGATTGGCTCTAGAACCATGTGACAAGCTTTCAATGACGTCACATTTATTTATTTTTTGGGCGGCTGCTGTGTGTGATTTTTTTTATTGTGGGTAGCGGGGGTAGGTGAAGGGGGTATTAGCAAGGGTGAAGGGCTTGCAGGGGGGTAGCGGGAGGGGTTAACCCCTTCATGACCGTAGCGATATTAACTGCTACGGCCGTGAAGGGGTTAAGTGCACCCGCAACCCTCCCCGCAAGTCCTAAACTCACAGCAAGGGCCAAATACCTCCTTCACCCTCCCCCGCTACCCACAATAAAGCGGGCACGGTGGGTTAACCCCTTCAGTGCCTTAGCGGCTATCAGCTATGGTAATGAAGCAGCATTTCTGTATTTTTAATAATATTGTGCAGGACAGGGAACCCCCTGCTCACTGTACAATATTATTAAAAAATACAGTCATGCTGCTTCGTTACCGTAGCACATAGCCGCAAAGGTAAGGAATGAGTGTTTATTTATATATGTGTTTTATTCATACTGTAGATGTGCAGAGGGTCTCCGGAGCTGAACCGCTGTGGTTTTAGGTACAGGGACCCCCTGCTTCCCGAGATACAGACCCCTTTAGGGGGTGCCGGTATCCCTCTGCTTTGTTTACATGCCGCGGTCACGTGATCGGGACCTTGAAATGCAGAGGGATACCGGCACCTCATAAAGGGGGCTGTATCTCGGGAAGCAAGGGGTCCCCGGACCTGAAACCAACGCGGTTCAGCTCCGGAGACCCCCTGCACATCTACACTATGAATAAAAATGAATTTTAAATAATTTTTAATGTGCCGATGTTTGCGCAGAGAGAGCAGCGGTTCTCTCTCTGCTGCAAACACATCTCGCCCCCGCCGGCCTACTATAGTATCATTGATGTGCATATACAGTACTGTATGTGTACAGTACTGTATGTTAGAGGTTATAGGAGTTGTTGTTATACAATATATATATATATATATATATATAATATATATATATATATATATATATATATATATATATATATATACTGCATTACAATTCATGAATTTATGCCATCTGGCAGACACACGAAGCATTGCAGCCTAGTAAATCCTGAACCATTATCAATTAACACATCAACCGCGCGTCAGCCGGGCATGACCCCTGGCTGGAAACGCGGCATGCTCCGGGTGAACAGCGTCGCATTCCAGGAACAAGCCAGGGACAAACCGGTGATTTGTTAGAATAAAGTGTGCCGCAACAGTACTGCAGGACATCCTTTCCAGTGTTGTATTTAGAATATTAACACATCAGCAGGTGCCATAATGTTGGTTACATCTGTGTTTCACACACTGATCTTGTCCCCATTACTTTAACACACCAAGGGCCACCTCAAAAACCTCATGGAGACCACGTTCCAACAACCGTGGCCCTTTTCCATATAAATGTTGGAAACATTTTCAGACCACACAACAACCACCATCCAAGAAGTATGAACTATATCACACAAATGTATTTTCATTGCACGCTATATGCAAAATTGCTAAATCTGGAACATGCTCCATTTTTTAACCTCAGTCATTCTGGAAAGACCCAAGCAGCCCTTAAACCAAGATATTTCAATATTCCCAACCACAAGCATGGCCAGACCCTCCAGAGTTTCATTAATCCCCTATTTTTGATCCAATGGACACAATCATTCTTTATGATCCAAATGTGCATTTCTTGACTTAGTTTTATAACAATATCATACAGTACAGTAAATTACAATACAGCACAATAAATTATATGACATTAATCAACTTAATTGTCCCATGAAATGCCAAATCAGCCATCCTGATCTCTGATCTTATCCTTTTAAAGACCACATCCCCACAAAGCCTATGAACTTGGGAGTCACTGTTCGCCTTAACATTCACTCAAAGAACATGCAGCAGTGAACATGCCAGGATAATGCGTAAAAGTGCTCCATTGTCAATCCCAGATGTCACTAGCAGCTGACTCACTGAAGTAGTGTGTTGTACCCCAGAAAACGTGAACAGTCGAGATGGCCCCAATCTATCTGATGAGTTTACTGAAAGAGAAAAGATTGTGAGTATATCTAATTTAGATATTGTGTTTTTTTTAAACAAATTACTACACTACACAGTGCCTTTTCTCTTTGCTTCTTTTGTTTCAGTATTTATGTTTCTGTACGTTTCAGTGGGGAGTTTTTGAAGCGATCCGGTTTAAGGACACTCACTTAAGTACACCATAGCGGTATTAACCGCTACAGTCATTAAGGGGTTAACCCACCCTCACCCACCACTCGGGACGCCTACATACCCTCCCACACTAACCCCCCACCCTGTGAGGCCTAACCACCCTCATCCACTACCCACAAGGGAGGCCTACCCACATACCCTTGGGGCTAATACCCCCTCCCCCCACCCCCAGTACCCACAATAAAAACAATACACTGCCCCACAATAAACATCATTATATTTATTAAATACATTACCCACCCCCTGTGCCCCCCCATAAACACATGATTTATTCTTTTACATACAGGGTTCAAACCCCAGCCCCATGCAAGTCCCCGGTGGGCTGGCGGGTCACCTGACAGACCTACAGGGTACCAGCAACTTGTTTCACACAGGTTCTGGAGGCCTGTTGGTGGGTCCCGCCAATGGCCATGGGTCACCGTGGGCCACAATTGGGTCCCCACGGTAGGCCCGCAGATGTCTGGGAGCCCCGGGTCAGACCCACAGGTGTCTGCGGGGCCTCGGGTGGTTCTCACGATGGTCTGGGGCACTCACGAGTGCTCACTACGGGTCCGCGGTGCCCCCACGGATGTGGGACCACCGCTTCATCCCCGCACCTATGGGTCCGCGGTGCCCCCACGGATGTGGGACCACCGCTTCATCCCCACAGACTACGGGTCTGCGGTTCCCCCACAGATGTGAGGCCACCTCTTCATCCCCGCATGTGTCACCCGTGGAACCACCAGCCTTATACCCGTGAGATACCCGAGGTCTCCAGAGGTCTCACGCAGAACCAAGGAACCAACCCTGAATGTAAAAAAAATAAACCTGGCCTATACATTCAATACATACTACCCCACCCGCCCCCCAACACCTAAAGTACATTAATTTGCATGAATAAAAGTAATTTTGATATGTTTTTATTTTGCCGATGTTTGCGCAGAGAGAGCGGCAGGTCTCTCTCTGCTGCAAACACATATCGGCAGAAACGGCCTATCGGCAGGTTATCGGTAGCCAGGTTTATTTATCGCCGGCTCATCGGCGTTTTGCTTTTGCAGTGATTCAGCAGGGATCGGCATGGATTTTCCCATACTGAATGCTGCGAGGGCAAATCGCCAAAATCATGCCTATCGGCAACACTTGCCGAAAGCACTTTTTCGCTGCTTACTGCATAGAGCCCATGGTCCCAAAAAGCGGGTCTTAGAAAATATTTTGACTTGAAATTTTCTGAAGCCGGTCTCTTGCTATGTCTCTGAGAGCATCTTTTTGTACATTCAAATTTGCCAGTTCTGTTTTGGCGCTTAGAATCTGATGACCGGACTGGCTGAGGGATTCTTATAGTATTTCTGAGTTCATTCATGAAATACTACAGCCAATCCCAGCGTGGGAACTTTTTCACCAACCAATCAGAGCGATGCTAGTCTTCTGAACCCGGGCAAGCATGACTTCTGAATCAGCCAAGGGCATGCACAAGTTTGCCACCTTAGCCACTTGCAATTCAGAAGCCACCCACTGGTTTAGGCACCACACAGTCTGGTGGGGTTAATTGTAGTCCCAAGGACATCCATTTATCCCAGGATGTGGGTATTCAAGCATAAACCTCCTGCCAAAATGTCCTTCACACCTTTGGCATCCTCTGTGGCTTTCATGTCCGTTGTCTGAGTAGACACACTGGCACTAATTTGGTAGCCCAGTGGTCTGTCAGAACATTGGATCTGAAAGTCTAAGCTCATAATACTGTGCACAAAGCATATAGTATTTTTAAAACACTGTTAATAAAATATACACTTTAAACTATTCTAAGTCTTCTGGTATGGTAAATAGGATAAAAAGTTGCACTTTATTTCTTACTAGCCATATTCCCCATACACTAGAAAATAGACTTAGACTTTTAAAACTCCTCACAACCTAATGTATGGTTGGAGCACCTCAGAACCCCTATACCGGGTGCTGGGTGACCTGTGAATTAACTGGGTATCCCCCTTAACCTAAGGACCCCTTGACAAGTTCAGGGAAACCTTACATCCTTTTCCCCATTTGCCTTTCTGGTCTGTGCTGAAGCAGGGAATCCTAGCGGTGAGTCGCGCAAGCGTTTTCAAAGGGAGATTTTGCCGGGACCATGTGCCTATACGTATCCGGGAATCTGACCGGAGTCTCAGGTACATTTTTAGGGTATCCAGCAACTCTGGACCCCGACTACCTAGACACATTCTGACAACATTTTTCCCCCAAAGGCCCCCCCCCCCCCTTGAAACTCATAGCCCAGCAATCTCTGCTTGCTGGCACTCCTGGAAAGGTAAAAACACATAATTTCTTTATTGTTGCATAATTTTATAGTATGGCTATACAACAGTTAGGCTCAAGAGCTGACACTCCTGAGCCCCAATACATGGATCAGAGGTAAACAAATGGGCTTAACCTTTATTAGTGAGCCTAGTTACTCCCTCACCATCTCAGGCATCCAAATACAATGAAGTACTAACTAGATAAAAATTAATTGAATTAAATCTCTGTGCAATCAGATTGTGGTCTAAATTTAGGCATGGTAGCAAATGTACCCGTTTAGACCACAGCAAGGAAACACTAATGCTAGGTCCCCACTGCCTGCTGCAGTGTGCGCTATGGTGTGTGCTGCAGGGACAAGAACTGTCCCTCAATGGGGCTGGGGCCACTACCAACCTTGGCCGCTGCACGGCCAGATTTTCCTGAAGACAGAAAAACTGTCTTCAGATCTGGCGATGGAGCACTGGCCACGCCCCCTGGCAGTTTAGCTAATGAGGGCGATCCTGTCGGGTGGCATCATGGCCAGGCCCCCCGCCACGCACCCGTCACGACCACCCCGTCTTTCCCCGTGCAGCACAGTGCAGACTGGGGATCTCAGCTGCACTTGCCGCCAGCCTGGCAAGGGCGCGTGCAGCGTAGACACCGGGGCCACTAACTACTACAGCGCATGCCTCGGCGTGCGTTGTGCGATCAGGCCCTGCACCACCCAGTTCCTCCGGTCCCAGTTCCTACCTTGTCGCTGCACCTTTCCCCAGCGGTGCGCGACAGGTTTTCAGGCAGGCAGGGGAATTTGAGATTGGCATTTGCGACCGAGGCATGGCCACGCCCCGGCCGGCGGTTCAGCAAATGAGGGCGAACAAGCTGCGGGACTGTCTTGGCCACGCCCCGCAAAACTACCGCCACGCCTCCTCCCGTCTCAGACGTTCTCTCTCCCCTCAGTCCGCAGATCGCGGTGTAGCGCTGTGCACGCGCCGCCCCCACCCCCCCACCCCCCCGCCGGGCACGCATGCCACAGTGCTGACTGGGGACTCAGCCTAAGTTGTTAACTAGAATGATAAGCAACTGAAAAAAACAAAATTAAAGTTAACGTGTTTGCTGCTGTTTGGCAAACTATTTATTACTGGAGCACAAATGTTTGGGACTATACCTGTCACTAGGATCTACGTGGCAGGTGTTAATGGATTGCGGGATCTGTTCACTAGTTCCCGGCATATACAGTATAAAGGTAGACCTCTGAGGTAAACCTTTAGATTTGCAGGAACGTGAGGGAGTGGAAAACGGGATCTGATTGCCCCTGTATGTCGTTGATTTGACTGAAATAAATATTTTCTTCTTACTGTTGTGAGTAAGTACAGGGGCTAAGAAATAAGCATATTAGGTCTTACAATTGAATACTGTTCTTACATTCCTAGTGGTGGTAAAAACGCTACTGTATGTCCCTATTCAGATCTCTGTAAGGTGGAGATGCTAATGCATGAAAGTATATACATAGCGGACACATTTATAACCAAGATACATTCCTTTAAATCGCAACAAAAGAATTGAGCTTCTGTAGATGTATGGAAATACTGTAGCAGTATATTGTACTAAATCAATTGATTATATTTGGAGGAAAAATCATGGCTCTTATGCTCATGCTATGTGTTCTGTCTTTGTCTTTGTCGTTGTCAACCAGAATGTATTTGTTGCCTTTGCAGCAAAAAGTGTTTTTCACTGGGGAGCGAATGCTCGGGACATTGCCTGTCACCAGAACCTAACTGGCAGCTGTTCATTTTGGCAGAGGATTGCGGAGTGTTTTTGCATGTTCCCAGTGTATATGAAGGTAAATACTGATTTTACATGAATTAGTAGGAACGAGATAGAAATTCCACTGTATGATTACTGATAGATACTGAAAATACGTTTGTCCCACCGCTGTGAGTGAGCTCAGCAGATAGGAAACAAGTATAATCAATATTTCAATTAATTAGTGAGATAATGGTCCTCCGCTTCTAGTGATCATACAGTACAGTAGATACTAGCAGACTATGCTGTGTCCCTGTTATAATCCTAATAAAAAGAGAAAGAGATACCAACGCATAAGAGTATAATCATAGTGAATCCATTTAATGGTGGAATAGAAGGTTGAGGCTGATTGTATATATAGAAAGCTCAATATGTATTTATTAGAGTACCACTAAGGTACATAAAAATAAATTAAATTAAATTTCCTCTTATCTAGATAGTACTTAATTGTATTTGGATGCCCTATTTAAATAGTATTGCAATAAAATTGTTTATTTTAAATTAACTCATTATACTACTGTTGTGCACCGTGAAGGGAATTATTTTCTCTCCAGTACCCCAGTGTACTTTTGCTGCTCTTAGGCTAAGGCCCCGCTGCCTCAGACCACGCGCCCGCACTGCAGACAGGTGGCGCGTGGAGAGGCACTTGACCGCTATATGCGGTCTGTAGGGAGCGGCGGCCGGGGTGTGTGGTTTCAGTGGAGGGCTGCAGCGGGGGTCTCCCGAGCTGCAGGAGGGACCCCCCACATGCCCTCTGCTGCTCTCCGTGCTACTCCCCCCTCCACATGCCCTCTGCAGCTCACGTCCGATAGCACCACCCCCCTCCCCCTCCAGTGGATGGCTGCATCGGGGGTCGGTCTCCCGGGCTGCAGGAGGGAGCTGCTGCTGGCTGTATGCTGGAAGGTAAGCAGCCCCCCCACAAATGCCCTCCTCTCCATGCTGATCCCTCCACACGTACGTACACACACACACACACACACACACACACAAACACACACACACACTCTACCTTGTGGTGGAAGCTCTCTGTCAGCTCCCGCTCCCGCCGCTGATAGGCTCATCAGCGCACCAAGTGATGTGTCACCGCTCGGGATCACAATTTTCTTGCATCCCCTGGCGGCTGACGCGTCACAGCGCGTTGTGAGCCGTGCAGCAAAGGGGGGACTGGGACCGGCTAGGAAAGGATACAGCTGCTGGTGAGGAGCGCGCATGCGGCCGTGCGCGCCGCTGGAGGCAGCGGGACCAAAGCCTTAGCCTTTCCAAGGCAGCACACAGCATACAATCAACAATCAGGTTTGAGCGAGATCTTCTATACCTAACCCTCCAGAACCTGAAATAGGACTTTGCGTAGTGATGGTCGTTGAAGAGGAGGACTATTGAATCTGGTAGTGCTGATTGGCCGGCAAAGCCAATTACATAAACAGGTACCTCACTGGTCCAGGTTAGGGGAGCGCTGAAGATCTCAGATGAACATGTGGAGAAGTGAAAAAAATATAATGGTGTAGACAATAATAAAAGTGTGAATCCAAACTGTGGTGTCTCAGGTTTCACTCACATATTACTTCTGTTATAGAAGGCATATCAGAGAACCATCTCTCTCTGATAAGAGCTCTTTACAGGGACCCATACGTAGATGGCTGTAGTAGAAGGTAATCCTTAAGTGATGTGCTGTATATGTGGTAGGATCCTTATATATCCCTCTCAGGAGATGGAATAAAGAAAAGAGCACACAATAGTGTAGTATGCTTAAGAAAATTCTATTGCATATCATAAACATACAGATATTACACTCACATTCTGTAATGAGGAACAATTCATGGGAGAGAGTCACTGGTGCACATGAGGGACACGCCGTTCGTGCTGCTGCCTCATCCGCTTCCGCGTGCGTCACACCTACGTCACGTCCTGTGACGACTCGAGTGAGGACGGAAGGAACTTTTCTGGATAGTCAGCATTCAGTGGCTCTCAAACATCAGATTCTACGCATTTCATAATGGCTTCTTCAGGAATCATCTTCAGGTTATGACACTGCTGGCTTCCAGAACACATTCGCCACACTGTGTCTGTGCGCCTCAACGCCGGCTAATCCACCCCTGTAACGAGTCACAGAGGAGTGACCGCTCTCAACGGAGGTAGTGCTAGTTTGCTGAGCACACCTGAAGTGTAGCGTTTGGAGTTCTATCCTGTGTATATGCTTTACACTGGTGCTGTACATGCGGAGAGTACACAAATTCTTTCCTGTAACTATGGACTATACACCACTCTGGAACCTTGAGACCCTCTGATGTGGGGAGTTTCCCTTGATGAGACGAATACTCCATGACGGATTGATTGCACCATCTGTGGGAGATACGACCACTCACGAAGAACTGAGACGGAGTCCTGAGACGAACACGGGCCACTTACCAGAGGGATCTGTTCCTGTTTACTGCTTTGAGTGTCGCTAACTGGTAACTTGTCTGTTTAACACACTCAATGCTCATGTTCTTACTCCCAGATGTACGCAGATAACTTACCCTGATTTTATTGTCAATATATTTTGATATACTTCACCATTTGCGTTCTTTGCACTGTTTTTTGTTTCCGTTTCTCTAGTGTTTGGGGTTGCTGTGCCACCCCTTCATTACAGCTGCAGACGCATTCACGATATAAATCACGGTTATTGTATGTATTATACATTTTATATTGTGGTACTCTCACTAAGTGGTTACAGCTTTAGTGTATGTGCTAGTTTTACTTATTACTTATTGTCACGTTGTTATTATTAGTGGTGAATTAGAT
Source organism: Ascaphus truei (assembly GCF_040206685.1). Classification (NCBI taxonomy): domain Eukaryota; kingdom Metazoa; phylum Chordata; class Amphibia; order Anura; family Ascaphidae; genus Ascaphus; species Ascaphus truei. The sequence continues at coordinate 103,183,152 of NC_134486.1, forward strand.
GTGCACTTAACTTCGGTATTAGCTCACAGAATACCCTCCCTTTCATAAAAATGAGAGCACCTGGAACCTGCAAAACCCATCTCTACAGCCATTGACATTAAGCGTACCTATTCGCAAAGCCATTAATTGTCAGAAGTAAATCTTGTGCTTCCCACCGCTTGAGGTTCTGAACCCTAATACCTAGTAACATCATGTACTATACATATGTTAAGAAGAATACTATTACCTATCAGTCTCAAAATAGGTAATTGAAGGGTGGCTGCCAAATCTAACACTGACCACCAGGTCACTGCAAAAGCTTGTAACACAAAAATGGATGAGGTGCCTATATGCACATATTATTGCAAGCAAACAGATGAAAACATAATTAATAAATAATATACAACCATATTCTGATGTTGGACACAAATTCCATACACTGATGTTGGACACAAATTCCTTGGGACATCCAATGATGAAGATGGTTCAAGGGCATGGAAGACTAAAAGAAAAAACATACATAGTGTAATACTATTAAAAATAACACTAATACTGATAAATGAAAATAGGTGGTCAAACTAAGTTGAACTTAGACCTAATGCTGAAACCTGACATACAGCAAAAAAACTATAGAAGCCTCAGAGAATATAAAAAGGTGATGAATACTAAATAATAAAAAAACACATTTATTAAAATTATGGTAAAATAATAGCTATCAATAGCAGCATTGAGCAATGTGTGCCCATAAATCTCTCAGCTGCTTTAGATGCATTTCCCACTTACTTACGGAAGAGGGTTAAGAGCAGTGGATAGGATTGGAGAGCGTCCCCTCTCATAAGTGGCACATCTACTGCAGGGCAACTGCTGACATCTGTGGTCTGTGGATCCCCAGACCACAGATGTCAGCAGTTGCCCTGCAGCAGATCACCTTTTTGTATTTTCTGATGCTTCTATATCCGAACACCCACCACATACAGTGGCGGCCGCCTTTAGTCTAAAGCGGCCGCCACCGCGGGTATTTTTAAACCGCGTGCAGACGCGGGCTTTCTTTTTCTTTTCGGCGCCGCAGGCGCTTTTTTTGTTCAGTGCCATTAGCGCTGATCGGGAGAAATGGCTGCGCGCGACCGCAAGATGCGGCTGGCGCGCGGCCAAGTTCGGCGGCTGAAAAAAAAAAACCCCGAATAATTGCGGGTAAATGTTAGATTAAAGGTGGCCAGTACAGTACATATATTTGTGTCAAAAGGAGTGTTGTTGAGTGTGACCAAATGTACTCTATACAAGAAAAAACTAAAAGCCCCAATGCAAAATCTAAATGACAAAGTATATAGTCAAATACTTACAGTATCTGTTTGTCTTCTAATAAGTATGGGTGATTTCGTTAAATTCTAGACAAGTATCTTAATGTTTCAGCTGCTTTCCAAGCTCTGCACAGAGCTATTGTACTGTTTGCTTGGCCCTTTCTCTAATGTCCTGCATCAGCATCTCCATTTTGCTGCTGGTACAATGTTACAGTATGGATATTATCATTGCCCACCTCTATCTATTGATGCACAGTACATTACATTTATCAAATTTAGCCAGCCCTCTTTAAACCTTGCACAAGCCCTACGACGTGTTATCCCTTCCTGACAAAACGTCTGGGACCTTCTACATCCAATAGTCATGCCACCATCCTAATTCATGTCTGGGACTCATCTGGATGTTGTGAAAAATAAGTTAAATTAGGATAATGAATGATGGAAACACATGTATTGTACTGTCATGAGCCTTTCAAATTGACAATAACCATGGTCCGTTCAGGATTTAATAAGGGTTGATGTTACAAATGAGGAGGATGAATTTATCAAGCTTTAAAGTATAATATCTCCCTTTAATTATGTGCCTCATTTGAAGAGCTGGTCTACATTAACACTCTATACCAGAGTAACGTGTATTCAGCTATCAATTGTTTTTGAAGTATGCTTTGTTTCTATTATACAAGGGAAATAAAGAAGCTAGTCTGTGATGCTTTTGTTAAATGGTTGAGATGATTTTCAATGTACACTATTGAAATAGAACGTATTATACATCTAAATATTTTTTTACTCAAGAACTTACCAATCATTAATTTTGATAATAAGGGTTACTTTAATCAGTCCATCCTATATGTAAATATACTGTACACCACTCTAAATGTTTAATTTACAAGATTTTTTTTGTATGTCAAAAGGTCACCACTCATGTTTTTATATATTTATGTAAATAATTGTTAAGAAGAATGAAAAAAATTAGGGTCTTGATTCTGTAAAACCAGTCAGTCTGTGATTTGCAAAGTGTATTAACACATGAAACTGAGAGCAAGTTATTACAAAAAAAATGTCCAATATCAAGCTACTGAAAAGGAGATCCAAGGCACTGCGGGTTTGCTGAATATATACATTTATTGTGCCACACAACATTTCGACCTTGAAGGTCTTTATCAAGTGCCTGTCACTTGATAAAGAGCATCACTGCCGAAACGTTGTGTGGCACAATACATTTTTCTATTCAGCAAACCCGCAGTGTGTTGGATCTCCTTTTCAGTAGTTCAGATTCCGATTACAAGGACAGGTGCCCATTGAACCAGCAGCACCGGTAATATTGAATGTATTATTTAATTGTGGTGTGCAGCATATCACTTCTGTTTAGTCCAATACAAGCCACATTGAAATGCATGTCTAGTTTAAATTCAATTTAAATTACCTTTCCTACTAAAAATGTTCTAGGTCAAAAGTCAGTCATTGTATCGATGATGAGGAAACAAAGAAAATCTTAAAATGATGTATAATATGATAGCAGATATTGCAAACAAATTGGTACACGCACACCTGCAAAATATATTACCGAAATTATTGCTTTGTTTCAATGTTCCAGAGCAAATTAATCATAATAGAGTCATTGGGGCCTATTCTAGTACTGTAGGTTCGATAACTAACTCATCGAGCATTTGGAGAACTTCTCAAACGAGTTGGCACAAAGCTCTGATAACATGCCAAATTTGCTTTGGAAGTACTTCTCAATTGGTAGCTCTCCTGCTCACACAAGCTGAGTGTGAGCTCATAAATGCTCAAACTCGCATTTTTTGAGATATCAAGCAATTCAGGTAGCTTTGATAATTACATCATGGCTGCAACTTCCAAGCAAATCACAGGTTCTGATCTCTCCACTTCAAGGGTGGCACGATGGGATCCACGATGTGTCTTAGAAGAACAAATGTATTTTTACTGCATCGGATTGAAGCCGGTTTCTCCAGAGCTAACACACATTAACACCAGCTTCGGTGCCCCCCCGCTTCAATCCTATGTAATACAAATACATTTACGGGCAGCTTCATAACCTTAGCGGCTAACCAATAAGGTAATGAAGGGATTAAATACCAGTTCCCAGTTTATTGGGGGTAGAGGGAGTGGGTGAAGTGGTATTTGGCCAGTTTGGGTGTTTATGCCTACCGGGAGGGTTGTGGGAGAAGTAACCCCTTGATTACCTTCTAAGGTTAAGTCTTATCTACGCGACACTACACACGTGTTGCAAATTCTCAGAGATATAGAATGGTTGGCCGGCTACATTTGGGTCACGGCAGATGTAACATCTCTTTTTACTGTCATTGACCATGGTTTGGGCTGCCAGGCTATATCTCGCACACTAGCATTAGACAATTGTATGACTCCAGCCCTTAAGGCATTTTTATTTGAGAGTATCCAATATATTACGACGCACACTTATTTTTGTTTTAATTCACAGTATTTTTGTCAGATGTGCGGTACAGCCTTGATACGAAGTTTGTGCCGAGCTATGCCAAATTGTTTATAGGCAGGTGGGAGGAGGATTACATCTGGAACCACTGCCCTCTCTGCACAAGCCTGGTGCTCTGGCGCTACAAAATTGATGATGTGAGTTTTATTTGGTCTGGGAGTCAGGAGCAGCTTGATACATTATTTATCTTAATAGCAACAATATAAACCTCCAGTTCCCATGTCATATGATGCACAACACATACATTTTTTTGATTCAAACATTTATATTATTGACAACACTATTCAAACAAAGACTTATTTTAAGTCTGTGCAGGCCAATAATTACCTGATGGCGGATAGCCATCATAATCCTCAGTGGATTGACAATATACCCAAAGGCCAGTTCGTTCGTCTGAAACACAACTTCTCTGATCATGAGACATTTACTGCTCAGGCTTACAAACTGAAAAACAAATTCATTCATAGGAAATATTCTGCTCGCCTATTAGATAAAACATTGGAACAAGTAGGACAGATTGATAGGTCACCATAATTAGAATATATAAATAAAAATAGTCAACAGTCCACTGAGTTTAAAAATCGTTTTTCATTCATCACACAATATAATCAAATGGCTCAGAAAATCAGGAAAATCTTCAATAGACATTGGCCGATCCTACTCAGGGATGATACGCTTGCACAGATTCTTCCAGAAAAACCTAGTATCATTTTCACTAAAGCCACTAATTTGAAATCCAAGTTAGCACCTTACCTGTCCACTTGCACATCCTACATCCTCCTCGTCCAATACCTCTAGAGGTCTCTTTACTTGCGCTGCATGCACAGCTTGTGCATATGGCGTGACTAGAAAAACCTTTAAGTCTAATGTCACTTCCAAGGTTTATTCAATTAAATAATTTATTGTAAGGATCCGTGATGGCCTGCGGCGCCCTCTCCACTGTGCTCACCCACCTCAACCTGCGATCGGGTGCTCTGTCGACCCTTCCTCCCGCGGGTCTGTAGGTGTCGTCCGTCTGCATCGCTTCGCGCGCAGACCCCGCGCTGGTGGAAGCACTGGTCCTGCCTCCAGGCTCCGTCCTCCCAGTGACATTAACGGCGTGCAGCACGCACACGCTATGCGCGGACTGCACACTCACGCTGAATCAGGGTCTGGCCTCTGTCCATTATTGAGAGAACAGGAAACGGAGGGCAGTGCACAGCCAAAAAAAACTCCCCCAGGCAAGGTAAGTGCAGTAAAAACTTATATTTATTAGCACATAAGGGTTAAAAAACACATTGTCTTGTCATTTCTGGTATTGCATGTAGGTTTGGATGGACTTCTTTATGTCAGAGCACTCTGAATCATATTCCATTTTTTGGTTGTCAACAAGACAATTGAACTACATGGATAGACAGAAATAGCCCAATGTGCTCAGAAATGTTGTAATGAGAATAATCCAGTAACTTCTGTTAATGCAGACCTTTATTTATTATGTTTATATGTATTTATTATAGCATGCCTGCAAGTGATATTTACATTTCAACACAAATTATGAATTCTAAATAACCCAAATGTTTCTGTCTCCATCATTTATTTCTAGTGCAAGCTGTCAGGGGAATCTCTAACATTCTAAATGTGAAGTGGCTACAAGAAAAAACACAGCAAGTGAAATTAACCATGTCCTGAAAAAGCTGTGCAACCCAATCAAATTACTGACAATCAATTGACCTACAGATGTAATCAGGTGTTAAAGGGTGCTACAATATTTTTAAACTGTTTTACAATACAAACCCTCTCAGTACACTTGTGACATATCAGATATGACACTCCAGTGGCTCTTGCTATGTACTGTACCAGGTACCTCATGGACATTCAGTCCCCTGTGCATCCAGTGGGACTTTACTTCAACCTCTGCCAGCTAAATTAGTTGCTCTGCACTTCATTGAAATCATTCAGATTTATTTCTATTTTAAAATAAATAGATGTTAGACTAAAGTGAGGGTGCCCTCTCCTCTTTCGCTTAAATCCTGCCCTTCTATGCCCCAATGTGGACAGGACAGGGAGCAGGGACACCCTCAAACAAATTGTTCCCCCATTATATGTCTCCCAATGGTTCTCTATCTTTTGGGGTAATTGGTAGGGACTGGTGAAGAGGTGGGGAAGGCCCTTTTTAGGGCATATCCTAGACTGCTCCATTCGTTAGAGGCTGCCTCAAGTGCAGATCTTGCCCTCTCCAGGCCCTGGTGATGACTGACAGCTCTACTTCTGATGGGATTCTTCAGCATATGTGGTCAGTTGTATGTGTATTTTCAAGATATACTGTGTGTATATATATATATATATATATATATATATACAGTGTTCGACAAACCTATACATTTGCTCGCCCCGGGCGAGTGGATTTAACCCCCGGGCGAGTAAATATTGGCCCAAGCAGCACACGTTTGGTACTAGGTGGCGAGTAGATTTTTTTGTGTGGCGAGTAGATTTTTTGGTGATTTGTCAACCACTGTATATATATATATATATATATATATATATATATATATATATATATATATATATATATATATATATATATATATATATATATATATATATATATATATATATATATATATATATATATATATATATATACATGTAGAGGTATCAGATGATACCGTTCTGTGGCTAACGAAATGCTTTTATTTGTGCGAGCTTTCGAGATACACTGATCTCTTCTTCCGGCGATGTTACAATGAATGAAGCAAGAAAAAGCTATACTATAAACAGTGTCTATTGGAATGTTATCTATGCTGGTCCTTCCCACGGTGTGGATGTGTTTTATGGCTGTAGGTGTCAAAAGGTTCCTGAAAGCAAGTGATGAAAGAGTGTGTATGTGTATCAGTGTGAATTAACATGAATGGAGAGCCCACAGTATATACAGTGCTTTACAAAAGGTGTGTGTGGAGTGGGAGCCGATATAAATGGTGTGGGTGGGTGTGGAAATGTGAGAGTTAGTAGCATAACTAAAAGTGTGTGTGTATACTATGTGGTCCCTATTGGTGTATAGCAGGCCTGCACAACTCCAGTCCTCGAGGGCCGCAAACAGGCCAGGTTTTCAGGATATCCCTAAATCAGCACAGCTGACTCAATTAGTGGCTCAGTCATACTGAGCCACTAATTGAGCCAGCTGTGCTGAAGTAGGGATATCCTAAAAACCTGGCCTGTTTGCGGCCCACGAGGACTGGAGTTGTGCAGGCCTGGTGTATAGGGATGGAAAAAAGGGATGTAGAGGTATCAGTACCGTGTTAGCCGAGCTTGAATAATCAAAAAATAAATAGATGATACCGTTCTGTGGCTAACGAAATGCTTTTATTTGTGCGAGCTTTCGAGATACACTGATCTCTTCTTCCGGCATATATATATATATATTCAATTGTTTTTCATTTTTTTATTTATTCTGTAATTGCTTTTACATTTGTTGTTATTTTGAGTGTTTGTGTTTATAAGAGCTTGTTGTATCTCCCTTTGGTTTTTGGAGATTTTTCAGTAATACCATCCCGATGATCATCACAAGGAGCACACCCCTGTCTGTCAAAATGCATCCCCAAAATGTAAAAAAAAAATGAACAATCTACATAATCACCTTTATATGGCAGTTTCAAGTGACTCCTAGGACTCCTCTGGTTGTATACTTTCAGAAAATATAAGTTTTGTTTGGGGGAATCACTGTTTAGTTAGTGTAATTACATGAGAACATAGCGGTGTGTCAAAATCTGTCTAATGTTACATTGGGATCCACCATCCCTTCACATGAAAACATTAACAAAAAGGCATTGGCCCTTATTCTGTAAGGTGTGATAAGCACAGGTGACATGTATCGCAGTCAAAGCCCCACTAACTTTAATGGGGCTTTTCCAGCAATAGCAAGTCACCCGCACTTATCACAGCTTACAGAATAAGGGCAAATATATTAAACATTATATTTTATAAAAGTAGATACACATTTGGTTAGCCATACATTGCAATGTATGAAAAAAATATTCCTATTTTCTTAGATGCTTAGTAGATTGAAATGTTACATGACTAAACATGCCATCGCATTAACACCAATTTAAATTTAAACTTTTTGTGAAAAAGAAAATAAATACTGTATGCTTTGGTAAGGTACACCACAACAATGACACAGAATCACATTTTTATTGTAAAAAATGGAAAATTCCTTTGGCCATATAGGTGGCAACAAACCTTGGCAGTAAAAAGGGGATTCCTAGCAAGATATTATTTTGGGGAAATACCTAATACCCATACCTGGTATTTTGTTTTACCATGGATGACATCATTTGAAGTTAGTGTAAGTTTATGAGAAAAATATCAAGAGCGTTTTTTCAAAGATTCCCAGCTAGAATGTTTACTGGGAAAACCTGTTACGTGTTTAAATCCATTGGGGTATGTTTTTGTAGAAAATATATACTTTTAGGCTGGAGGAGCCGTATACTGTACATGTTATTTATGTATATATTTTTTTAATCTAAAATGCCAAGTATTGCATTAAAAGTGTATCCAGAGTGCCAGCACACAGGCTCTGAATGTGACCCTGATAACACCAAAGGTGGTAACGACCCCAACAGGAAAGTTAAATATTACTGGGACATCACTCCCCACTAGCGATCCCAAACATCAGAACAAGCATGGCATATAAAATAAGTACGCTAAATGTGAAAGAGTTAAACTCACTAGCAAAAAGGAGGAGAGCTCTTGCAGAGTTCAAAAAGCTGAAAAGTGAGGCAATAATTGTACAAGAAACACATTTTAAAGGGGACACAGGTCCTAAGATGGTAGACAAAGGTATAGTGCAGGGTGGTTACAGCTCATCCAGAACCAAGAAAAATTGAGTGGTCATACTGCTTAGTAAAAACCTCCCACTACAAGACATCACCATTAAAAGAGACTTGGCGGGCAGACACATCCTACTTAAAGGAAAATTGAAAGGGAGGAACGTCATGCTGGCAAATGTATATGCCCCAAATGTAGATATACTAGAGAAAGTACTATCAATCTTTAATATATTTAGAGAAGGGGCTCTATATCTGTGAGGTGACTTCAATATAGCATTGAACCTGGCATTAGATACCTGTAATGGACATCTCAAAACTACTAAGAAACAGAACAAATATCTCATCAAAACATTAAACCAGCATGCGCTAGTTGATACATGGAGGGTGCAAAACCCGTCAGGGAAGGACTATACTGTATGTTGTATTTACATCTACGCAATAGCTTTTCCAGGATAGACTACCTATTTTTAGACCAAATTAATGTGATTAAAATACGAAAAATAGAAATTGGCAATACTACTGTACGTGGTCAGATCACGAACCACTAACTCAAGAAATTGATATGGGGGAAAGGTTCCCACAGAAAGGAGAATAGACATGGAGATTAAATGAGTCCTTACTCAAAAATAGTACAGAAACACTAATAATAGAGGAAGCACTCAAAAACAACTTCATGGAAAATAATATTGAAAATGTATTCCCAGCAACCCTACGGGAAGCCCACAAGAGTGTAATCAGGGGGTTCTTTATTCAGCAAGCTTCCCTGGGAAGAAAGCTAAGAGAAAAATACATTTTGATACCGAACAAGACTATACAAGACCTAGAAACAAAGCACAAAAGAACAGTGGATAGAAAGGAGCTGACAGAATTAGTAACAGCAAGAGGAAAATGTCATCTTTAAATGACTCAAAAAATAGAAAAATCACTGCTCTGGCTTAAACACAAATATTATGAGAAAGATTGATAGATTGGCTAGCAATCAGGTAAAACAAAAACATAGTAAGTATAATATTAACAAGATTAGAAAACAGGATGGAATGGTTTCACAAGACACTAAAATTAATTAAAAAGAATTCAGATTATTCTATGAAAACCTATACAGTACAACATAGAAAGCACACAAAATAGGACAAATGTACAAATTGCAGAAGATATAGAAAACTTCCTAGGTGAAGTTAAAATTGAACAATTAACCGTGGGACTACACTTAGGGCCTATTCTATTAACTTTGATAACAAATGTATTGATGATTTTGGGCACTTTCTATACATTTTGTCAAGTTTGCTTTTCAGAAAGCTCTGATGACCTGCTAAACTTGTTTGGGAAGTGCAAAACCCCCGGGCGGTAGAGCTCCAGCTGAAACACAGCGAGCGAGAGCTGAAAAAGAGCTCCAGATTTAATGTTTTATAAAATCACCCTTTTCTAGTAGCTCCGATAATATCAGCGAGGCTCTGAACTTGTGAACTTATCACAGATCTCATTTCACCACCCCAAGGGTTAGGTGAATATTTTAAGTATTCATATTTGTCAATGACAAATCTTTTAATTCCATCATTAAATGCAGAAAATGTGGAATCCATACGGCAGAACATTCCCTCTGTTTCTTCCTCCCATCCTACACCTCTTCCTAACTCTCCTCCTGCCTTCCTTGACTCTTTTTCCACTGTCTCAGAGGAGGATGTGTCGCTGTTGATCACCTCGTCTCCCTCTACCACTTGCCCTCTCGACCCCATTCCCTCCTATCTCCTAAAACCTCTTGCTCCTACTATAATCCCTACGCTCACACACATTTTTAACTCCACCCTCTGCTCTGGAACCTTTCCATCCTCCTTCAAACATGCAACAGTCATACCATTACTCAAAAACAGCAAGCTTGACCCTACCTGTCTTTTTAACTATCGACCTGTCTCCCTCCTGCCTTTTGCCTCTAAACTCCTTGTACGTCTTGTATTCTCTCGCTTGCTCCATTTTCTCAACACATACTCTCTCCTAGACCCTCTACAATCTGGCTTCCGCACTGCTCACTCCACAGAAACAGCCCTCATTAAAATAACTGACGACCTCCATGCTGCCAAAGACAGAGGTCATTACACTCTGCTCATATTACTCGACCTCTCTGCAGCATTTGACACAGTGGACCACCCTCTTCTCTTCCACATTCTCCATATTCTAGGTATTCGGAACAAAGCTCTATCCTGGATCTCATCCTACCTCTCCCATCGTACTTTCAGTGTCTCTTCTGCTAACACCTCCTCCTCCTCTATTGATCTCTCTGTGGAGGAACCCCAGGGCTCTGTTTTGGGACCTCTTCTCTTGTCTCTGTACACACTCTCTCTAGGTGACCTAATAACATCTTTTGGGTTTAATTATCACCTCTATGCCGACGACACACAAATATACTTTAACACCTGACCTTACACCTGCTGTACAAACCAAAGTTTCTGAATGTCTCTCTGCTATATCATCCTGGATGGCCCTCCGACGCCTTAAACTCAACATGGGTAAAAAAGAGCTCCTCATACTTCCTCCCAAACCTGGCCCTACTACCTCCTTCCACATTACTGTTGGAACTACAATCATTCACCCAGTAGCCCAAGCACGCTGCCTAGGGGTCACACTCGACTCCTCTCTCACATTCGCCCCTCACATTCAAAACATTTCTACGCTTTTTCCTCCGCAATATAACAAAGATACGCCCTTTCCTCTCTTGCTCGACTGCTAAAACTCTGACTCAGGCCCTCATTCTCTCCCGTCTTGATTACTGTAACCTCCTGCTGTCCGGCCTTCCTGCCTCTAACCTGTCTCCCCTACAACCTATCCTAAATGCTGCTGCCAGAATCACTCTACTCTTTCCTAGATCTGTCTCAGCATCTCCCCTCATGAAATCCCTCTCCTGGCTTCCGATCAAATCCCGCATCTTATACTCCATTCTTCTCCTCACTTTTAAAGCTTTACATTCTTCTGCCCCTCCTTACATCTCATCCCTAATTTCTCATTATGCACCATCCAGACTCTTGCTTTCTTCTGAGGATGTCTTCTTTCTACCCCCTTTGTATCTAAAGCCCTCTCCCGCCTTAAACCTTTTTTACTGACTGCCCCACACCTCTGGAATGCCCTTCCCCTCAGTACCCGACTAGCACCCTCTCTATCCACCTTTAAGACCCACCTTAAGACATACTTGCTTAAAGAAGCATATGAATAGCACTGTGGATATTCTGAACACGATACATAAAGCTTGGGCCCCTGCAGACGCACTTACCAGAACTCCCTCCTACTGTCTCTGTACGTTCTACCTGCCTACCAATTAGACTGTAAGCTCCTCGGGGCAGGGACTCCTCTTCCGAAATGTTACTTTTATGTCTAAAGCACTTATTCCCATGATCTGTTATTTATATTATCTGTTATTTATTTGATTACCACATGTATTACTACTGTGAAGCGCTATGTACATAATTGGCGCTATATAAATAAAGACATACAATACAATACAATGTATGTTAAACTGCATTTGGGTTGATTATAAGGAGTTTACATCATGACCCGCTGCAACAGGCTCCGTTTTTTTATTAAATAGTTATTTTTCTTTCAGCTTGATTGTTTTATGTTTGTCTTCTGTTAAGTGTTTCATGTTGTTTGTCCCATTTTAACATTACGTATTACACTATTATTTTTCTTTGTTTCTGTCTATGTTACGGACAACAACAAAAAACACCACACACAAGTGGTATAATAGGCGTCGACACTCAGTATCTTAATCTATAGAGAAGTAGAGAACTTGACACTTGCCTGTGTATTTGTTCCCATAGTGCATACTCCTCTATTTTCCTTCTGCTGTTACCTTAAAAAGTGGAGAGAGGCATAGCATAATACTGTTTATTACAAAAATAAGGGAGGTGAGATAAAAATACACTTACAAACGACCAACCACATGGATTGTGGTGGTTTCTATTGCTGCAAGTGTCCTTTAAAAACTTCCTTGCTGGAGCTGCTTTTCAGTCACTTTTTCTCAACTCCTGACTTGTCTGTCTGGGTCCACGGGGATGGGAGGCTTTCTCAGATTCATGCACAGTCTGTTGTGCCTCTCCATGTGCAGAGCTCCCTGCTGTTTGTCAGTGTTGGTTAGCTGATCCACAGACTCCACAGGTATGGTGGCTCCAAAAGACCAAAAAGGGGATGTCCAAATCAAACTAGCTTCGCCTGGTTTGGCTTCATCAGTGATGTCATCGTGGGTTAATGCAGTGTTCTTTATAGTGGTTTAATTGTGTGCTCCTCCCCTTTATTCAAATCTACCTGGTTGTTGATCTATCATGTTCATTATGTATGCATACATTCTGATGACTCCTTACAATGAGCACAGAATCTTCACTTGGAGACTATAAATACATTGCAGTTAAAAATATAAATATATAAAATGCATTGAGATAACTCCCTTTAAACGGCTACTGTCATAGCTTCCCTCTTTTCGGTTCCTTATAAAACAATGTGTTGATTAGCCCTAAATAGTATGTAACCCCATATATTCATAGAGAGCAACAGTACTTTCATAAAAAGCAGCAGTACATTCATAAAAAAGCAGCAATTTCCATGTCTATATTTAGACCCAAAGGAGTGAGTGTCTGTAAAGTGAATATCCAGAAAGTTTCTCTCCTGGACATTTTCTCACAGAAATCTCCTCCTCTCCAATCATGTTCCACTTTTTCAATTCCCCAGAATCTTAGACATTTTGGGTTCATATTGTGTTTAGTTTTATAGTGTTGTGATACACTATGAGTCTCCAAACCATTTAAAATATTGCGTATATGTTCCCCTATTCTTGTTTTTAGCTTCCTGATCATTCTACCCACATATTGCAGCTTGCAACTACATTCTAATGCATATATCACTCCTTTGCATCTCTCTCTCTCTCTCTCTCTCTCTCTCTCTCTCTCTCTCTCTCTCTCTCTCTCTCTCTCTCTCTCTCTCTCTCTCTCTCTCTCTCTCTCTCTCTCTCTCTCTCTCTCTCTCTCTCTCTCTCTCTCTCCTTCACTTAAAAATTAAACTTCAACATGAGCAATAAATGATATTCTTATTTTAGAAACACTTGCAAGTTCCTACTGGTAGATCATAATTTTGTATATATACAATAAACCGACATTCATATTATTCAATGCACATAAAACTTTCACATAGTTAGGATTCACTCAGAGTAAACAAGTACACAGGGATTACTCAATCAATCAACCTGTTTACCATATTTATAAAATCTAATAAAACATTTTTTTCTTTACCACAGTAGCAATGTCTGACAATCTTTTATGCTTCTAACCAATACACTTCCTCTACTCTCGTCCCAATTTCTGCATGTAAACCTTTATAAAAAAAACGCCACTATAAATGGTCTTGGGAGTGGTCTAGGGAGCCTATTGCTTGGGGTTCCCCATGAAGCCATAAGGGTTTCTTCATCGGAGACTGCCTCAGAGCCTGTGACCTGGGAAAGGTTAAGGGGTTCAGGGGTGTTTAGAACAGGGACACTGGGGTAAATTGGGGCTACCTATGGAAATGGTAATTGTCCCGATGTCATAGGGGCAGGGGGCAAATATGCATTTTGAGAGTTATATAAAAAATTTCAGTTGGCAGCACCTAAAAGATGCAATTCTGAGACAGGCTGCAGCACATTCCTTATCAGTTTTAACACATATCTTTAGTCTTATACTTTATTTTGTGTGGCTTAGTTCCAGACAACATTTTACTTGTTAGTACTCTTTTTAAACAAGCAAGCACAGCACAGTAAATATGAGGAAAAACAGCGTTCTTATGCATATATATATATATATATATATAATATATATATATATATATATATATATATATACACAGTTAGGTCCGGAAATAATTGGACACTGACACAATTTTCATAATTTTGGCTCTGTACGCCACCACAATGGATTTGAAATGAAACAACTGAAATGCAATAGAAGTGCAGGCTTTCAGCTGTAATTCAAGGGGTTGTATGAAACGTTTAGGAATTGCAACCATTTTCATACACAGTCCCCTTATTTCAGGGGCTCAAATGTGATTGGACAAATGAACACAATCATAAATAAAATGTTCATTTTTAATACTTTGGCAAGAATCCTTTGCATGCAATGACTGCTTGAAGTCTGGAACGCATGGACATCACCAAATGCTGGGTTTCCTCCTTTATGATGCTTTGCCAGGCCTTTACTGCAACTGTCTTCGGTTGTTGTTTGTTCATGGGTCTTTCTGCCTTAAGTTTTGTCTTCAGCAAATGAAATGCATGCTCGATCGGGTTGAGATCAGGTGATTGACTCGGACATTGCAGAATATTCCACTTCTTTGCCTTAAAAAACTCCTGGGTTGCTTTTACAGTATGTTTTGGGTCACTGTCCATCTGTAAAGTGAAGCGCCGTCCAATCAATTTTGCTGAATTTGGCTGAATCTGAGCAGACAATATATCCCTATACACTTCAGAATTCATCCGGCTGCTTCTGTCTTCTGTCACATCATCAATAAACACTAGTGACCCAGTGCCATTATAAGCCATGCATGCCCATGCCATCACACTGCCTCCACCGTGTTTTACAGATGATGTGGTATGCTTCGGATCATGAGCCATTCCAAGCCTTCTCCATACTTTTTTCTTCCCATCATTCTGGTACAGGTTGATCTTAGTTTCATCTGTCCAAAGAATGCTGTTCCAGAACTGGGCTGGATTTTTTAGAAATTGTTTGGCAAAGTCTAATCTGGCCTTTCTATTCTTGAGGCTTATGAATGGTTTTCACCTTGTGGTGAACCCTTTGTATTTGCTCTTGTGAAGTCTTCTCTTTATGGTAGACTTGGATAATGATATGCCTACCTCCTGGAGAGTGTTCTTCACTTGGCTGGATGTTGTGAAGGGGTTGTTCTTTACCATGGAAAGGATCCTACGATCATCCACCACTGTTGTTTTCCTGGACGTCCAGGCCTTTTTGTGTTGCAGAGCTCACCAGTGCGTTCTTTTTTTCTCAGAATGTACCAAACTGTTGATTTGGCCACTCCTAATGTTCCTGCTATCTCTCTGATGGATTTTTTTTCCTGCAGCCTAAGGATGCCCTGTTTCACTTGCATTGAGAGCTCCTTTGACCGCATGTTGTGGGTTCACAGCAACAGCTTCCAAATGCGAATGCCACACCTGGAATCAACTCCAGACCTTTTACCTGTTTAATTGATGATGAAATAACGAAGGAATAGCCCACACCTGTCCATGAAACAGCTTTTGAGTCAATTGTTCAATTACTTTTGGTCCCTTGAAAAAGAGGGGGCTACATATTAAAGAGATGTAATTCCTAAACCCTTTCCCTAATTTGGATGTGAATACCCTCAAATTAAAGCTGATAGCCTGCACTTTAAGCCCATATTCATTATTTAACTGTTACTTAAATATATTTTGGTACACAGCCAAAATAACAAAACTTGTATGTGTCCAATTATTTCCGGACCTAACTGTATATATGTATGTATGCCCCCCCTCTTTTTTTTCCCACTTTTCCACAGTCACCATAAGAGTATTTCCAGATATACGCTTATATCTCATTCCTTTATCTCAGTCAGGGACTGTAACCCTGGCTTATAAGAGTCCGTAACCCATATATTTTATAACAAAATCTTCCAGTAAGGAGGTATCTATAATAGGGCTCTGGATAAGGAGACACCGGGAGGATAATATACAGATAAATGGTATCTTGTACTTACCCAACCGTGACGCCTTGATCCCCGCTTTCTGACACCAGATGTAAATTTATTCTCTACTTCATCATAAGTAGGAATCTTCTCTGTTACTCGGACAGATTACCCCCCGGGAGGCCTTTACCACTCTTAAGGTGCTGAACAGGAAAAGATACGAGCAGCTCGGAGGAGCAAGTAATTGAGTCGGACACCAACGATCGTTGTCAATGTTTATTAATAGTCACAGTCAGGCTTTTATAGCCGAGTGAAAGTGTGTACATGTACAGTCATAATTCTTGCTTGAAGTGCTGAGACAGTACATAAATTTAGACTATGCATCCTTGGCTAAACTTCCTGTTTCTTCATTCCGAAAGTATGTCTGAACATACATAGTCCACGAGTTCAGCCAACATTAATTGGGTAAAAGGTCAGTTCACAACATAATAAAACATAATGGCAGTGTTAGTATAGAATTGTTACAGTAGACAAAATGGAGTCCCCCCACTGACATATACATTATCAGGTGCTGTGTTGCTCATCTGCTGGCTCTCAGGAGGACTGAGTCTCCGTGATGGTGTGGGGAGTAGGACAACAGTACAGGTTTTCAGGATGCGCAGCGCCTCCATCCTGAAGATCTCTGCCAGAGGCAGGGATTCTTCCCCACAGGAACACATTAAATGACTGTAGTCCCAGGCCAGGAACAGTGTAAAATCTTTATTGGTGGACCAGTCCATACACCAGCCTCCTCATTCAAGAGAGGTGCAGTCACATAGATCTTCAAAGAACATACCCCTCACAGCTTGCATTTCTTCCATGGTCAGAGCTCTGCTCGCAGGACCATTTCCCTTGACTAGGCGTCCCAGGAGCTTGAGGCCCTGGGCTAGACTAAACCCCCTTACCATCTGATGGGGCAAGGTAGAACCATGCCTACTCCCTAAGGAGCAGGCTACACTGGGGAACACCAGATAAAAATGTGGAATAAGTGGATTATATCATGGATAGGTAGAGTTAATTGTATAAAAATAAATATTTTACCGAGGCTTACGTTATGTATCTGTTCCAAACTATCCCAGTAAAAATTCCCAAGCAATATATTGCAGCACAACAAAGTAAAATAAATACGTTTATTTGTGAGTTCAAGAAACCAAGGACCAATATTAAAAAAAATAATATTGAGTCTAAGCCAAGTTTCATACTGGCATGAGAAAAAGAGTTGGGTAGGGAGTGTTTTACCCTCGAATGGACGCAAATGTGGAAGATTGCTATTACTTCCTCTATTTCAACAAATATACTTGAAAATGCATATAAGATAATGTATGGGTGGTACAATACACCACAAAGACTAAGTGAAGGAACTCCAATGGCTTCCATGGGTAGAATATACAGAGAACAGGATTTTATAGAAGAAAGGGAAATAGTAAGGAAAGCTAACTATCAAAATCAGGATAATATGGATAATTCTAATTGACAACCTAGGGTTTGGCTCATTTATGGTAGGTTATGTTAAGTTATATTATGTTTTATTCTGGGCCTGTTTAAGATGGCTAATTCTGTTATTAGCTCTAGTTTACTGTATTTAGTTATTTATTTAATTTAGTTTAGTCTTCGTTCTGTTAGATAATATATTGTAATGTATAGTACCATATAACTATATGCAAGGAAGTAGTGTGTAAAGCTTTAATTTGGTTCTATACTATATACGGATTTTATGTTATGAGGTCTACAGTTACTAGGCATGCTAATATAATGCAATATAAAGTATATTTGATTTGATGTATTTATTATGTATGTTAATTGTTAAAAGATTGAAAATTGAAAATAAAATAAAGAACTTACAAAAAAAATGACTAAATACTGTAAATTTAGTCATGTTGAAGCCATACATAAAGTCCTGATATTTATCGGAACCACGGTAATGCCAAAACATACTGCATTTTTAATCACCTATTGCAGGTTGGCGTTAACTCTATCTTGCCCATGTATATAATGGCGAATATGTTAGCGATTATATACAAGGTAAAGATATCCTTAACCAGGATGGAATAGGTGATAAAAAATAGAACACATAACAAGTGGTCAGCTACAGTAGTTATGGGTTTTCATGACTCACTGAATACTAAGGGCTACAAAGGGGTTAATATTAACATTGTACTTCACTATTTTACACTTGTTTGATGCACCATGTGATTACCTCTTAAGAGGACATCACAGATTTTGCCACCAAGCTGTGATGTCATCTTAAGGAGAGGGAATCACATGGTAAATCAAGCAATCTGATGGGTTGATGTACTGTACCATGTGCTCATGGGACACATCTTCTGTGATATCCCAGGCTTCCTAAAAAAGTTCTGGGCTCTTGCAGAAGACCGGAAGTTCTCAACGAGGCCACATCTGGTGGTGAAGAATACAGATGAAGAAAGAAAACGAGTTTTAAGAGGAAAAGATGGAAAAAATACTCACCCAAGAAGATTAATCAAGCAATAGAGGATTGAGGGCTTAGGGTCAAGTTGATTCCATGTTGCAGGCCACAGATCGCCTTGGATTATAAATAGGATTAGATGATTTTTATGGTTGGGTTTGGGGTTATCATGAATAACTTTTTTTGGGGCCGTGGAAATCGGGCCTTGGATTTGTTTATCTGGCTTTTTTATAATTAGACATTGGCCATTTATTGGATTGGTTCTGGGGGGCTTCTATCCTGAATATGAGGAGACCTATTTTCAGTGTGGGATAAGTAACTACCATTTAATTACAGGTCACCATTGATAGCAATATTGGCAATCTAGACCCCCATTGAGAAGGCCTAGGTAGCCATAGTGACAATCAATGGATTCGTGTTTTTAATATTTTACATTATTTGGAACGTATTTTATTTTAATACATGTAATTTTGGGTTATTTTGAATAGTCAAACGCCCGATAAGCCACATTTGGGGTATTAGTTTTATTGGGGAGGGGTGACAGTAAGGAGCAGTGGGTGTGGGTTAGTTGACTTGGCGAGAGTGGTTTGGCCCCCGGAAGGACTGTCTGAAAGCTTTCCTGGGGCCCAGGATTAGAGTTTACACTGAGGCTCCTCATGTCGGTGGCCTTGTGAGACCACCATACTTTCTCCTATACGTCCCCTTCTCAAATACCTCCTCACTCTCTCAGCCCCTCTAGTTCTCTCCTGCTTCTGATACTCCCCTTCTCTCCCCATTTTCACACTCTCCCCTATTATCCTCTCCCCCACCATGGATTTCTCTCCCCCATCTATCTCTCACTCACCCTATCCCCCCCTCCCTCACGTAAATCTCTAATTCTCTTCCATCCCTTACACCTCTACCTCTCACACTCCCGCATCTCATTATCTCCAGTCAATGAATTTTTCTTCTCCCTCTATCTCTCACTCTCCCCCTCTTGCACCCCTCATATTGCCCCTCTCTCTCCCCATCCCTCTTACAACACCCTCTCTTAATCCCCCACCTCCCTTCCATCTCTCATTTACACCCCACTCCCCTCCTTCCACTACACCCCAACTTCCCTCACAGCCCAACCCCCTTACCTCCCTCACATCCCTACATCCCTCCCCTCTCACACCTCTACCTTCCACCCTTCTCACCCCCCCACCTCCCTCACCAACGGGAGGATTGCGGGTGCACTTAACCCCTTCACGACCGTAGCAGTTAATACCGCTACGGTCATGAAGGGGTTAAGCCCTCCCGCTACCCACTCGCAAGCCCTAAACAACCACCGTTGTGCCTAATACCCCCTTCACCCACATCCGCTACCCACAATAAAAAATAATCACACACACCAGCCCCACACTAAATAAATAAATAAATAAATCTACATAAATAAATAAATGAATATAAATGTATATATATATATATATATATATATATATATATATATATATATAGATATAGATATAGATATAGATATAGATATAAAAAACATAATACTGAGTTAAGTTATGGTGAGTAAAAAAAGTGACAAAAACCCTCCACAGGAAAGCAAATATGCAAATATAACTGTATGCTCATCTGCATGTCTTAGGCAGGTCTGCAACCCCGCCTTTCCCCATTATCACCCAGCATACAGCACTTCCACTGCAGCAAGGGATTCTGGGAAATGACATGCAAATGAGCACACAGTGTCACTTTTTGCCTCAATAACCATTTTTAACAGACCTGCCTAAGACATGCAGATGAGCATACAGTTATATTTGCATATTTGCTTTCCTGTGGAGGGTTTTTGTCACTTTTTTACTCACCATAACTTAACTCAGTATTATGGTTTAGCCTATCCCATAGCCTCTCTTGCATTCCCAGTAAAATCAACCCCACACTGATGAGACCCATCAAGGTCGAAACAGCTGTCTGTGGGTGGTTTTCTGGGTATGCACCTTAACCCTGGCTGTGCTCAAAGCTGTGACCATGCAGCAAGCTTAAGCCTATAGGGAACCATGTTAAAAATGGTTATTGAGGCAAAAAGTGACACTGTGTGCTCATTTGCATGTCATTTCCCAGAATCCCTTGCTGCAGTGGAAGTGCTGTATGCTGGGTGATAATGGGGAAAGGCGGGGTTGCAGACCTGCCTAAGACATGCAGATGAGCATACAGTTATATTTGCATATATATATATATATATATATAGATATATAGATATATATATATATATATATATAACCCCAACAACCCCTAACATACACATATATGCACATCAATGATACTATAGGCTGGCAGGGGCCCTCGGGTATTACCCGCAGGCCTGCAGTACCAATTATGTGCCCCCCCCCAGATTAATGTCAAAACACATACATACTTATAAAGAAATAACCCCCCCCCCCCTTAACACATACAGTATAGTAATGGCCACAATTACTATTATTCACAAATGGATAACAGTGAATGTGCCCATTTTAAATACATAAACACCAATAAATACATTAAATATATATATAGTACTCACCCATGTCCGGCTGCCACGATGAAGGCCATCCTCATCTTCATCCTGCCCATGCCCCATCCGCTGCAGCAAAACAGACACAAGAATGAAAACATCCAATGTAATGTCCCCTAATCCCTTAATCACCATAGGGGTTATTAACCGCTACAGTCATTAAGGGGTTAACCCACCCTCACCCACCACTCGGGACTCCTACATACCCTCCCACACTAACCCCCCACCCTGTGAGGCCTAACCACCCTCACCCACTACCCACAAGGGAGTCCTACCCACATACCATTGGGGCCAATACCCCCTCCCCCCACCACCAGTACCCACAATAAAAACAATACACAGCCCACAATAAACATTATTCTATTTATTAAATACATTACCCACCCTGTGCCCCCCATTAATACATGATTTATCCTTTTACATACAGGGTTCATACCCCAGCCCCACGCGAGTCCTCGGTGGGTATCGGGCCAGTGTGGCTAAACCCCTTAATTACCTTTGCGGTTATTATCCGATAAGGTGTTTAAGGGGTTAATTGATATCTTAATGTAATTGCAATGTATTGGCTTTGTATTGGCTATGTATTTTGTGGGCAACGAAAGACAAGGATGTTGCTTGCGATGGGGGCTTCTTATTGATGAGGTCAGTAGTACTTTATTTATTTTAATATGCTAGTTAATGTGTTTAATAATGGGCAAATAATCTTTTATCCCTAACTGGATAATAGTTATTTTGCACATTATTGTAGTGTAGGTGTTGTGGGGGGGGGGTGTATGTATTGAATGTATAGGCCAGGTTTATTTTTTTTACATTCAGGGTTGGTTCCTTGGTTCTGCGTGAGACCTCTGGAGACCACCTGCGGTCTCCTCGGGTATCTCACAGGTATCAGGCTGGTGGTTCAATGGGTGACACCTGCGGGGATGAAGCGGTGGCCTCACATCTTTTGGGGGCACCGTGGACCTGTAGTCTGCAGGGATGAAGCGATGGTCCCACATCCGTGGGGGCACCGCGGACCCATAGGTGCGGGGATGAAGCAGTGGTCCCACATCCGTGGGGGCACCGCGGACCCGTAGTGAGCACTCGTGAGTTCCCCAGACCCCCGTGAGAACCACCCGAGGCCCCGCAGACACCTGTGGGTCTGACCCGGGGCTCCCAGACATCCGCGGGCCTACAGTGTGGACCCAATTGTGGCCCACGGTGACCCAAGGAGACCACCTGGGGGCCATGGCGCTTGGCGGGACCCACCAACAGGCCTCCAGAACCTGTGTGAAACAAGTTGCTGGTACCCTGTAGGTCTGTCAGGTGCCCCGCCAGCCTGCCGGGGACTCGCGTGGGGCTGGGGTATGAACCCTGTATGTAAAAGGATAAATCATGTATTTATGGGGGGGTGCACAGGGGGTGGGTAATAAATAGAATGATGCTTATTGTGGGGCTGTGTATTGTTTTCATTGTGGGTACTGGGGGTGGGGTGAGGGGGTATTGGCCCCAAGGGTATGTGGATAGGCCTCCCTTGTGGGTAGTGGGTGAGGGTGGTTAGGCCTCACGGGGTGGGGGGTTAGTGTGGGAGGGTATGTAGGCATCCTGAGTGGTGGGTGAGGGTGGGTTAACCCCTTAATGACTGTAGCGGTTAATAACCACTATGGTGATTAAGGGGTTAGGGGACATTACATTGGATGTTTTCATTCTTGTGTCTGTTTTGCAGCAGCGGAGGGGGCATGGGCAGGATGAAGATGAGGATGGCCTTCATCGTGGCAGCCGGAAATGGGTGAGTGCTATATGTATTTAATCTATTTATTGTTGTTTATGTATTTTAAATACATACACAGGGGGTGTATGTTGTTTATTGCAATGTTTATTGGGGGCAAATGTCCCCAATAAACATGCTATTCTGCCTTAACCCCTTCATTGTCTTAGCGGCTATTCGCTATGGTAATGAAGCAGCATTTATGTATTTTAATAATATTGTGCGGAAGCAGGGGGTCCCCTGAACTGAACCGCATTTATTTGTGGCTCAGAGACCCCCTGCTTCCCAAGTTACAGGCCCCGGTTTGGGGCATCGGTTACAGTGTCGCCGCCATTTTTATAGCGGACACGGCGCGAATGGGACGCCATAAAGATGGCGGCGACACTGCTACCCGATGACACATACCGGGGCCTGTAACTCAGGAAGCATGGGTTCCTGGTCCACGAAGCAATGCAGTTCAGCTCAGAGGACCCCCTGCTCACAGTACACTATTATTAAAAATACATTCATGCTGCTTCGTTACCGTAGCACATAGCCGCAAAGGTAAGGAATGAGTGTTTATTTATATATGTGTTTTATTCATAGTGTAGATGTGCAGAGGGTCTCCGGAACTGAACTGCTTTGGTTTTAGGTCCGGGGACACCCTGCTTCCCGAGATACAGGCCCCTTTAGGCGGTGCCGGTATCCCTCTACTTTGTTTACATTCCGCGGTCACGTGATCGGGACCTTTAAATGCAGAGGGATACCGGCACCCCATAAAGGGGCCTGTATCTTGGGAAGCAGGGGGTCCCCGGACCTGAAACCAATGTGGTTCAGCTCCGGAGACCCCCTGCACATGTACACAAGGAGTCAAAATTGTTTATAAATAATTTATATTTTGCTGATGTTTGCGCTGAGAGAGTGGCTGATCTCTCTCTGCTGCAAACACATATCGGCAGAAACGGCCTATCGGCAGGTTATCGGGAGCCAGGCTAATTCGGCACAGGCTCATCGGCAGTTTTGCTTTCGCAGTGATTCGGCAGGGATCGGCATGGATTCGACCCTTACTGAATACTGCGAGGGCAAATCGCCAAAATAAGGCCTATCGGCAACCCTTGGCGATTGCACTTTTTCGGCGCTTACTGCATAGAGCCCATAGTTACATAAGTGAACAGGGTATACATTATATACAAGACATTGCATGCACAGTTAGAGATAATATATATTATAGGCGTATATAACAGTTACAGAGCAGATTAAAATGTGAGAAAGCTTTCGTTTTGAAAGAATTTAGACTGGTGGTGGCTGTGAGAGTCTCCGCTAGATTGTTCCAGTTTTGGGGCTGCACGGTAAGAGAAGGAGGAGCAGCCAGATACTTTGTTGAACCTTGGGACCATGAATGTCTTTTTGGAGTCAGATCTCAGATGATAAGTGCTGCATTTGGTAGGGATGAGGAGCTTGTTCAGATAGACGGGTAGCTTGCCCAGTAAGTATTTGAAGGCAAGACAGGAAAGATGAAATTTGCACCTAGATTCAAGTGGTGACCAATCTTGTTCATTGAGCATTTCACAGTGACGTGGGTTGTAGTTGCATTGGAGAACAAAACGGCATATTGAATTGTAGAGGGTATCAAGTTTGCTAAGGTGGGTTTGGGGTGCCGAGCCATATACTATGTCCCCATAGTCGATAATTGGCAATAGCATCTGCTGTGCAATACGCTTTCTGACCAGCAGACATAGGGAGGATTTGTTCCTGTAAAATACACATAGTTTGGCATAGGTATTGGATGTCAGGGTATCAATGTGCATCCCAAATGTTAAAAGGGAGTCAAACCATATGCCCAAGTATTTAAAACTAGTAACAGGAGTTAGGGTGGTATTAGTGTTGGTTCCAACCTTGAGCTCAGTCATTGGAAGCTTTAAAAATGTAGCCTTTGTCCCAAATACCATTATTACAGTCTTGTCAGTGTTTAAAAACTGTTAGTTTTGGGAAATCCAATTTTCATGTCTTAAAAAGTCAGATTGAAGTATGTGTTCAAGGTCGGAGAAGCTAGGGCTGTGTGCATATAAGAATGTGTCGTCTGCATACATGTGTATTGAAGCTCCCTTACAAGCTATAGGAACATCATTGATGAACAAGGAGAAGATTAGGGGCCCCAGAACAGAGCCTTGCCGGACACCACATGTGATATCCAAGAGGTTGGAGTTAGAGATAGACACATGTTGGGATCTACCTGATAGGTAGGAATGAAACCAGTTTAAAGCATGCTTCCCTATTCTAGAGCACTGGAGTTTGTTAAGCAAGATAAAATGATCAACAGTATTAAAAGCCTTTGCAAAATCTATGAATATTCCACCAGTGAGCTGTCCCAGTTCCATTCCACACTTGATTTCATTGCAAACTTTTCGCAGGGTAGTTACCGTGGAATGTTTGGGGCAAAAGCCAGATTGGAATTTGATAGGGAAATTTGTCTTGGTATAGTAATCGCTTCATTGGGAGTGAACACATTTTTCCATGACTTTGGATAGTATTGGGAGAAGAGAGATTGTTCTGAAGTTTGAGACAGTGTTTTGTCCCCACTTTTGAAGATTGGGACAACTCTGGCAGTTTTCCAGGTCTTAGGGATAAGGCCTGCAGACAGAATAGAGTTGACTATGGAAGCAATAGGTTTTGCAATGGCTGGGGCACCAAGTCATAGGAACTTAGATTGCAGTAAATCAGGTCCACATTGGCTGCTTTGTTTTAATTTGAAGAGCGCTTGTGTAATCTCTTCTCAGGGTACTGGGCCAAATTGAAAATTGTGAGCAGTATTGGGATAGGGTGGGGCTATGTGGGTACTCTCAGAATGAAGTTCATGTTTGTGGTTTCGGTTGCGTTTCGCTAATAATTTAGTAGCATACCCCACAAAGTAATCAATTAATGCATTTGCAATGTCAGGGGGATTTGTCAGAGTGATATCCTCCTTAGTAATATTACTTGGTTGTTGATGGCTCGAAGGCTGGAATGTATTATTGATAACCTTCCAGAAGTTAACTGGGTTTGATGTATTCTGGTGAAGATTTTCAGAGTAATATTGTGCTTTTACATTCCTTGTTTGCCTTGTGCACATTTTCAGCAGACATCTGTAGTTATTAAGATCCTTGGTAGTGCCAGCTACTTTGTAGCTTTTCCACATGGCATCCCTGAACTGGTAGAGTGCTATAAGTTCAGTTGTAACCCACGGAAGGTGGGCCCCCCGTACTCTTATTCTGCGTAGTGGAGCATGGGTATGACAGAGTTTAAAGAACATTGTTACTATTTTTACCCCATTGAGTTATGCTGATGCAAAATTATTACATTTAGACATATTTGTTAGTTATCTGATGAAGACCTGATTGTTGAAAGGAAGGTATTTGTTATACAGTATATAACGACAGTTAGCTATCTTTAGTGAAAACTTTAGATTATGTACTGTACTGTAGTTCATTTACACATCTCTTGTTGCAGAATAACTATTGAATTATAGCAGGCCTGCACAACATACGGCCCGCGGGCCGGGCCCACGATGAGTCCGGCCGGGCGCCAGTTAAATAAATAAATTTAAAAAAAAAAAAGTTAAAAAAAATGGCGGCGATTCCCTGCTGTCCCCCCCCTCTCCCTCCCCCATGTTCCCCCCCCCTGCTCCCAACGTGGATATGTGCAGGGGGTGATGTGAGGTGCAGGGGGGTGAGGTGCAGGGGGGTGAAGTGAGGTGCATTGAGGTGAGCTGCAGGGGTGTGAGGGGTTCAGGGGGGTGATGTGAAGGGGGTTGATGTGAAGGGGGGGTGATGTGAAGGGGGAGGTGATGTGCAGGGGAGGTGATGTGAAGGGGGGGTGATGTGAAGAGGGGTGATGTGCAGGGGAGGTGATGTGCAGGGGGGTGATGTGAAGGGGGGTCATGTGCAGGGGAGGTGATGTGCAGGGGTGGTGATGTGCAGGGGAGGTGATGTGCAGGAGGGGTGATGTGCAGAGGAGGTGATGTGCAGGAGGGGTGATGTGAGGTGCAGGGGGTGAGGTGCAGGGGGGGTGATTGGAGGTGAAGGGGGGGTGATTGGAGGTGCAGGGGGTGATTGGAGGTGTAGTGGAGGGTGATTTGAGGTGCAGGGGAGGGTGATTGGAGGTGCAGGGGAGGGTGATTGGAGGTGCAGGGGAGGGTGATTGGAGGTGCAGGGGGGTGATTGGAGGTGTAGGGGGGGATTGGAGGTGCAGGGGGGTGATTGGAGGTGCAGGGGGGTGATTGGAGGTGCAAGGGGGGAGAATGATGTGAGGTGCAGGGGGGGAGAGTGATGTGAGGTGCAGGGGGGGAGAATGATGTGAGGTGCAGGGTGGGTGGGATGTGTGTGGTGTGCAGGGGGGTATTGTGTGTTTGATGTGGAGAGGGAGTATTATGTGTGGGTGAGGGGGAGAGATGGGGGTATGAGAGATAGATGGGGATTATCGCAAAGGTTGATAGTGAGGGGTTCAGGGGGAGATATGAGGATAATGATGAGGGGTGCTGGGGGAGATATATGAGGATGATGATGAGAGGTGCTGGAGGAGAGATGATGATGATGATTTTACCTGTGCGGCCCAAATTTTTTTTCCTTGGAGCAGTTCGGCCCTTCTTGCTTTACGAGTTGTGCAGGCCTGAATTATAGCTTCCCTTTTGCGACTCAGCGCTTAATTGTATCTCATGTTCAGAGATTTAAATGCTAATGATCAATGAGGGGATGGATTTTTGACTCGAGCTCCATCAACAATAGAATGGCAGGTATATCATAATAGGATAACATGCTCAATATATGAGATCAGTACCACTTTTAGTGGGGATGACATTTCTTTGAAGGTTAATGTGCTTAGACATCTACTGTAAATGTTGATGATTGTGGGTATGTTTTTCTACTTTGGGGTGTATGCCATATAGAATGGCAACAAACAAAAAATGGGGGAGCACAGGTTGAGGGACTATACAGACGTTTATAAAACTGCACGGTATAGAGCTGTGCGTTGAAATTTAGTAAGGTGTGCAATAACGTAAACACTTACACGGCCTTGTGTAAATGCTTTCACATCAAGGTGTCTTTACTTTAGGTGTCTTCTCTCCAGTGTTCTTTCCGCTTATACTTTTCTTCTCCTCTGTTGTGTAGTTGAGTGTTCCTGGTCTTCTCCACACGAATGATTAGCGATGTTGTCCTCAGGATTAAATGAAACGAGAACAAATAGCGTAAGGAACAATACAGGAAATAAAATGAAATATAGCTGGGGTAGACAACTGTATTAAAATCAAAAAAGCAGATGATTACTGCATCCACTCACACGGGCAAGCGTGAGTGATCTCTGGAGGGAGGTATCTTTTAAGGCACCTAACTGCAGGGCTGTCACATCCCCCACCTGCTCCTTTGTACCATATAGATAGGGAAAGAAGGGGTAATGGGGCAGAGGTTGATTTAAAATGTAACCCCGTAAGGTTAATGATAGACTCACACGGCCATGTGTGAGTATAAACTCTGATTGGTATCTCTTCTCCCCTCACTGGAACTTCAAATCCAAACCTTCAACTGAGTTTGTTGAACCACTCAAATAGTGCCTGGATCACACGATGATACACAAGGGTGCAGAGGTTGAAAAGCGTGATATTTTATTAACAACGGGACAAAGTCCTAACAAAACATTTAAAAAAGCACTTAGTCAAAATGACTCAAGAGCTAGGTGTGCATAAACGCTTGCCCGTGTGAGTGGATGCAGTAATCATCTGCTTTTTTGATTTTAATACAGTTGTCTACCCCAGCTATATTTCATTTTATTTCCTGTATTGTTCCTTACGCTATTTGTTCTCGTTTCATTTAATCCTGAGGACAACATCGCTAATCATTCGTGTGGAGAAGACCAGGAACACTCAACTACACAACAGAGGAGAAGAAAAGTATAAGCGGAAAGAACACTGGAGAGAAGACACCTAAAGTAAAGACACCTTGATGTGAAAGCATTTACACAAGGCCGTGTAAGTGTTTACGTTATTGCACACCTTACTAAATTTCAACGCACAGCTCTATACCGTGCAGTTTTATATACGTCTTTATAGTCCCTCAACCTGTGCTCCCCCATTTTTTGTTTGTTTCCCCATATCACTAAGGATCCTGGATAGGTCCTCTTTGGGGTTTGAGCAGCGGGAAGAGAATCGGAAGTAGAGGGGACCTTAAAGTACCCTTTAAGGTTGTATTGTTCTATCATTAGAATTGTATCACCCCATTAGTCAATCTTTTGAGGTAGCGCCCGGGCTTTTCTGTACATCACATATAGAATGGCAGCCATATTATGGTAGGATAGCATGCAGTAAATATGAGATCAGTACCATTACTTTTAGTAGGGATGGTATTCCGTTAAAGGATAATATTACAATTTATGTGAATAATTTGTAAAAATGGTTAACTAACAAACACTTTCACTCCCACAGTATTTTTTTTCAGCGTAGCTAGGAATATGTTCTATGACCATAAACCCTAACATCTATCTTTTTATATTAAATGTCAGTATCTATAGCGTAGTTTTATTGATGAAATAACGATTAAAATGATTTATGTGTTTTATTATTATTATGCTTGGACTTGCTATGTTTATGTAAAGTGTAAATTATGGTGATTACACATTATGTCATCATTCTGATATTGGCCCCTCCATTTTCTGTTATGGGGTTTATATATATATGTGTGTGCCTTATTCTAATGTACTATACACCACTCACTATGTGTACCTGACAAAGTGGCTGCAACCCCAAAAGATTGTGCTAATTTTGTGCTGCTATTTATGTATTTAAGTGGAATATAGACACTGAGAAAGTAAAGCATGTTTATTAGCAAGATCCACTATATGTGTGCTATCAATGATTGTCTTCAAAGAGATGTTGCCAATATTTAAATTCCTTTGGGAATGTACAACCCCTCTTGGGGTAATATTATGATACTGGGTAGTTTTACCTTGTCAAGGATTGCATGCTCCTCTTGCTAGCTTGATGTCTGTGTAATAGCCATAAAATGTAAAGTAATGTAATTCTAAGCATATATACTACTGTATCAGTGTAATTAGAAATCCAGGAGCAATACAATATTATATTAATTTTAAATAAATAACTATTATTGTTAGAGAAATCTAGGATATTATTAATAAAATAGGTACAACATTTTCAGATTTATGACATCATATTTTGGTCACATGCAGGGCTGCCGATATCGGGTAAGAGCCGGGAAAAGTGTCCTGGGCCCATTGGCTGCGTGGGGCCCAGCCAGTAGGTGCTGGAAGTTGGGTCCGACCAGAGGCTCTCGTTGCCTCAATGTCCCGTGTCAAGCCTCTCTCCGGTGCGTGCCGGGCTTCTATGATTCTCAGTGTGGGACAGTGAGGCAGGCCCACAGCTGGGGAGAGCCGGAGCCTGGCAGCATTGAGAGAACCGACAGCCAGGCAACGAAGTTGGGGCCAACTGCTTTGTCTGGGCACAGGGCCCCAGCTCTCCCCAGCTGTTGGCCCCCCTCACTTTCCTGCACAGCTGGAACACACACCGGCATGAAAGAGAGGCCTGACGAAGGGAAAGTGAGAGAGAAAGGCCCGTACAGCATGGGAGACCATCCCCAAGGTAAGTGTGTGTTTTGAATGTATTTGGGGGAGGGAGTTATATATATTTGGGGGTGGAGGGATTGTATGTGTGTGGGGGGGGGTAGGGTGGGTGTATATATTTGGGGAAGGAGTTCTATGTATTTGGAGGCTTGTATGTATTTGGGGGCTTTTTTTATTTGGGGGACGAGAGGGGGTTGTATGAATTTGGAGGGTGGGGGGGGTTGAATGAATTTGGAGGGGTTGTATTTGGGGGTGGGTTTTTTGTATTTGGAGGGTGGGTTTGTTGTATGTATTTTGTGGGGGAGAGTGAATGGGTCTGAGGGGATATTAAGGAAGCGCATTGAGTGAGAGTGTGTATTGATGGGGGTGGAGGGAATGAGTGTGAGGGGAGATTAAGGGAGTGGGATTGAGTGAGTGGGGGGTAATTGATGGAGAGAGGGTGTAAGAGAGGGAGTGAGGAAGAGAGAGGAGTGAGGGGGTAGAGAGTGAGGGAGAGGGGGTAAGAGTGAGAAGGGGGAGAGAAATACATGAGAGGAGGGGGGGAATAAAGGTGTGAAATTGGGGCTCACAATACCGCCGACACGGGGGGGGGATTCCCTGTCAGAACTCTAGCCCTGCGCCCCGGGAAATCTGTCTTAGATACTCTATGCTAGATACTACTAAGTTATATTGTAACATATAATAATGTATAATTTGATGAGCCGACATCCCCTGGAAATTATGTCATACGTACCCAACGTATGTTTCACCAGGTTGGGCCCCTGCTTATGTCATCCCCGCAGCGCAGTTCTCAGCTGATCACCAGCAAACACATAAATGTGTAAATGCGATATGCAAGATATTTTTAGAGTAATACAGTACAAGTTTTTTGCTCTAAAATAATTGCAAGGAAACAAGTACTGTAAACACACAAATGCATTTACCAGAAATACAGTAATTACATGCAGTAATGAAAAAAAAAATACTTACTCTGTTGTGACTGTGGGACTACACTTTTTGCCTTACCATGGCTATGATAACTGACAATGCTTTTTGCTAAACCGAGGCCCGAAGTAACTAACCAGCGTTGGATCTAAATAATTCTGTGTCCTTTCTTGTACATACAGGTATACCCGCATTAACGTACGCAATGGGTCCAGAGCATGTATGTAAAGCGAAAATGTACTTAAAGTGAAGCACTACCTTTATTCCACTTATTGATGCATGTACTGTACTGCAATCGTGATATATGTGCATAACTGATGTAAATAACGCATTCGTACCAGGCTCTATAGTCTCCCCACTTGCGCACAGCTTCAGTACAGGTAGGGAGCCGGTATTGCTGCTCAGGACGTGCTGACAGGAGCATGCGCAAACTGCCTTTGCCTATTGGGCGATATGTCCTTACTCGCAAGTGTACTTAAAGTGAGTGTCATTAAACCGGGGTATGCCTGTATCCTTTATTTTCATGCTGAGATCCTTTGAAATCCTTTTCCTCGGTATTGCTGCTTTAGAAAATAAATCAAGCACAGAGGAATGTATATTCGATGTGTATTCAATGTATATTCAATGTGCATTGAATCAATAAAAGTGATGGTGTATTAATAATGTAATGGAACTTGCTCGACAGGTTTAATATACAGTATGCCCACTTTTAACACCTGCAGCTCGTGTCCATGCCCGCCCAAAAATTCAAATAGGGTCACAGTGTATAAAAGGTGACACAAATTGCATAGCCTTCCACACGCTGATCTATCTGAACAAGCTCTTGTCCAGATACTGTATTGTGCATTCTTCCATCTGCATCCATGGATTAACACCGATTGTTTGGACGCAGGAACCTGCTTTCAACTGCCGTGCTGACTACGAGAAAGCAAAAGGCTTAAGCTGTTTCCAAGCGAAAGCCAAAGGAGAATAAAGAAAATGTTCCGAAGGCTCCCAAGGCAAAGAAGTCTGGTCATTATTATGTGAAGAAGAAAATGGCTAACATATACTCAGATCAAACACTTTGGACCCCCAAAAGAAGTGACCCTGCACCCACCGAAGAGAACGTCCCAGACTTTCAACTGCCATCGCCCACCGCCACCGATTCCAAAGCATCCGCCCTTCTCTGACCCTTTGTCCACCAATGCTCGTCAGGAAAGCCCCAGCTCGCCTGCTCCAGCACCCATCCACGATGATGCTCATCTTGGAACCCTCAGCATACCTGCTCCAGCACCCATCCATGCAGATGACAACAGCACTCCTCGCACCAGTTCCGCTCGTTCACCCACATGCTGAATGTTTTCAGTGGTGTCGAAATCACTGACAACTCAACTAAGCAATACAGTGATGAATGGAGGGCAAGATTGATCTTGTTTTGGAGACCATGTTGAATATGGATAGGTGCATGGGTGCCATGGGTGTTCAGATGGATAAGATTCAGAGGAACATCGCGGGACTCTATTCTTTGCTAGGAGTCCCTGCCCCTGTATGTCCGACGCAGGAGCAGAAGTGTGGCCTGGAGGCGCCTTATTTGAACATGGAGGAACCGCAACCCCCCCCCCCCCGTGCATCCTCTCAATCCCTGGATTTAACTTTACGCTTCTAACACCAAGCACACCACAGGACCCTTATGCTCTCCCCCTCCCTCCGCCTGCAGATTACACGTATTCCCTTCTGGTGAAGGAGATGACAACACTGGTAAGGCCACGACAAGACATGACAACCCCGGTAAGGCCACGACAGGAGATGACAACCCCGGTAAGGCCACGACAGGAGTAAAGCATCCTCCCAGACCATCTACCCTTGCCTGCTGCCAGAAGCACACCTGCTCCAGCACCGAGGATTGTAACGCTCCCAGACATCATCTTGAGAGAACTGCCCCAGTGTGTCCGAGGGAAATACAAGATCAGAAGTGGTGGTCTAGCCCAGAAATATGCCCTGTTCATCTTTAAACACCACGTCAGTTTTGAGCTGTACAGCGAGTGGATCCAACATGTAAATTATGAAGGTAATAAATCCAAGAAGGGTCTGCCTGTAAATTTAAGGATGGCAATTTTGGAAGAAGTGCAGCGTTATTTTAATGTTACCACTCATCTTTTGAAAACCGTGAGAGACAGCATCAATGGCATTTTGAGGCATACAAGGGCTCTTCCCTGGAAGTCCACCCACTTGTTTGACGACTGATGCTAGTTTAAAATTTATTTTAAAATATAGATGTGCCGCCAATGTTTTTAATCTAAAAAAAAACCTGTTGATCGTTTTAAAATGTTTCATTGTTTAATGTTTTTAATGCTTGGTATAATATTTTTTTTTCTATTTCTGCTTTTCATGTAGGTTTGGAAAAATACCTGGGCGCTGTCTCTGTATGATATATATAGGATTGGTAATAAACAAAAATGGAACGAAAAATAAGAAGGGTATAATACAGCCTCTAGATTTCGCGTGTTTCCTCCGTGGTGCCCCTCTGTGTCTCGAAACCCGAGCAGGATCTATCCAGGACCCTTAGTGGCATAGATCCATCACATCACCCTTCATTTATATCAGTTTGTCTATACCCACAATATCTAGGTCTTTATTATATACAAAGTAATGTATAATAATGTATACATATACTTTTTAACTTTAGCCAGTAATACAAATATGTGTGGATGCGCGCGCAACTTGTTCCCTGAAGCGCGCACGCAACCTCAACTGCGGTAGAAATTAGAACTTCTACACTTCACTATGACACAAAAGAGCTAGGATGCGCGCAGCTTATTCTAGGATGCGCGCGCGCACCTCAAAAGATGGCGGCGGTTTAGGGATTCCAGTCAAAGATGCGCGCGCACCTTAACAAGATGGCGGCGCTCCGGGATTCCAGTTAAAGAAGACATAATTGAAAAAGGAGGGGGATTGGCCAGTTAACATATATAAACAGCTGATACGTGGCCCATCCCAATTCAAAGAGCCTGAGGAAGCCCTGCACAGGGCGAAACGCGTAGCTCATTACCTTGGATAGTTGCAGCCACCATAGAGGAGCCGGAAGTGACGTCGTACCTCTCAATCTGGGCGCAGAGAAAGAGATTACCTACCACCCACTACTGAGCGACTCCCTATGTCTTTTTAGCACTTTTACAGTGCTCTATTTCTTTTATTTTAAGTTTTAATCATTTTGTTTTTGTGCATCATTTTCAGTTTGTTTTGCTTATTTAAAATAAAGCTTTTGTATGTCCTGGCAACCAATTGCCCCTGTGGTTTATATCCTATTATTGCATGAAGCAATCACATCTATGCTGGACATAAGGAAGACAGAAGGACTCCAAAATTGAAAAAGGAAGCCAAAGAAACCTATATCAGTGTGCTCACACTGGTCCGTGTGAGTATTTGAATCTATTTTTATCTGATATCCCCTTTTCCCCTTCCATCCTATTGCCAGGTGAAAACCAAGATACCACTAGAGGATAACACTCACATTAGCCCGTGTGAGTGATAGATATTATCTTTTATTATTATCACAAATACCTCCCCGCATCACAGTTGTCGTTCGCATTTGTACCGATTTAACTGCTTTTCTTTTTCTGTGAGAGGGAGACCTCTAGAAGGAAGAAGTTACCTCTGCGGTGAGGAACATCCAAGAACCCACGAAAGATAAAGAAGAAAAAACAGAACAACAACCTACACCATAAGAAAAAGCCGAGAGTTAAAGAAACCTTGATGTAATAGAAGTTACACAAGGCCGTGTGAGTTATATACCCATTTTCATATACACTTATATGTATATTTCTCTCCCACCCATCAAGTCTACCCTACAGCTGATGAATAAATTGTGGTGATCTCACCATATTGATCACCAGTGAAAGAAGACACACCTTCCCTAATAACACATACACTTCCTCACACTGTGCTCCCCCATCTTTTTGTTCCTCTGCTTTTCATGTGCATGTCTGGAGCTGGGCGAATACAATGTGCAGGAAACTCAAGACTTTTAATGCTGCAATCCTGTTTTTCTTTCTTTCAGAGATGCATCACTACAGGAAAGGGCGGAGGGGGGGGATGTGTAAACTTTTGTACTGTGTGCATATTGTAATAACAGTCCGTAATTTGTCCTTATCCCCCATCTCTCAATGACAAAAAAAACTACAGAATGCAATGCAGCCATTACAAAGAAGATAAAGACAAGATTGTAAATTTTGAAGAAGAGGCGACGCTATATCTTTGTATTATTCCTTTTTCCTTTATTATCCTGTACAAATAAAATTGTTCATTCTTTAAATATACTTTTTGGTGTGTTCATGGTTTAACTGTCTATACTCTTACAGTAGTACTATACCTACAGTAAAGTTCTTTGGCCATTTCAATATATAAAAATGTGTCATTGATAAACTGTACAGAATAAGTTGTTCATCAGAATCATTTGAACCCCCCCAACCCCAAATAAAAATTATAGTATGCCACCTCATACAGTACAGTATACAGTACAGTATAAATTAAAAAGCAAGTGATTTAAGAATGGCGAAAATTGATAAAGTATAAAAAACATGCTCCACATAATGGTTTCTTAAAATCACTCATTCAATAAGCCTGTGTTGATAAAATAAAAAAAAGGATGCCTTTTTTTTCAGACTTGAAATTCACATTGAATGCGAAGTCATTCTTGCCAAATAACCAAGAAGAGGGGAAGGTGCAACTCCAGTACTCTAATGCTGTGATGTGCATGCATGTCAAACCAGACAAAGTAATTACTCATTCAAGAAACCAAGGCTCAAAGTTAATGAGTTTGTTTTTAAGGAAGCTTCCATGGCCAGGGGGAGATAAGGATAATGATTTGAATGCCTTTTGCAACTAAATAAGTCCATC
Organism: Ascaphus truei; assembly: GCF_040206685.1. Taxonomy (NCBI): domain Eukaryota; kingdom Metazoa; phylum Chordata; class Amphibia; order Anura; family Ascaphidae; genus Ascaphus; species Ascaphus truei. The sequence continues at coordinate 103,219,475 of NC_134486.1, forward strand.
TTTGTCTAATGTGTGTGCGTCCTTGAATCCTTAGAACTGTTTTAAAATGTAATAAAGAGTTAACACTCACAGAGACCACTCACAGAAACAGTACTGTATGAAAAGTAGAGCAAGCCTGTCAAAAGTATTGACTAATAAATATAGAATAAAATATATACATTTTTATTTTTGTGGTTTCTTAGCAGAATTAATAACACATGCAAGTCTGCTGTAATTATACTGCAAAATGCAACATCATTGATAAAATAAAACAGTAGTGATGATAACAATGTAAAAATATATTGAATATGAACATAGCATCATAATGTATATGGTTTTGTATAAAGCTCACAATTATTCTCTCCTTCTCAATAAAAATGACATTATCACTTTAAAAAAATTTCCTCGTTGGATTTTTAAATCAGATTCACAATACACAAGCAACATTTAAAAAAAGCGATATTAGAGTTCCATCTTACTTCCTCCTTATCTTTTAACGCTTGGGGAAATAAATTGATGCTATTATTTCCGGTATTGCGCATGATCAAGTCGCGCTGTAGTGTGCATGAGTACAAGCATTGATATTGTATGGCAAGCATACTGTACACTACTATAGTGTCATTGGGAATTAAAGCAGCAGCTCAAGCAATATCCTACATGTGTGTTTTTTTTTAAATAAATCAGTTCTGTATTAAGAAAATAAACTTGTAGCATTTTAAAAAAATTAAAAATGTTTGAAAGACATTTTTAATGTTTCTAATGTACTGTAGATAGCATTTCCAAAGTGACAGACCCTTCCCCTTCTGACAGGCTCTGGCTCTTGAGCCCCGTCCTCTCCCTAGCAGTCCACCAATTGTATCTACTGTAGTAACTGCTCAGTCAATCATATTGCAGGACTACATTTTCAATAATGTTGTGCAAGAATTGAATTAAAAAACCCTGAGCAAAGCGAGTGATTACAGGAGAACGGACCGATCTGCAGCTAACTGTAGCTAATCACTTGTCAGTGTGCATATTGTATTGATGCACATATTGTTATAAAATATATATATATTTTTGAAATAACAGCTTGAACTGCAGCTTTAAACTTAATACTGTACTGTATAGTGTAATACAGTATACTGTAGTACATTATATTTACCTTCATTATAAACTTTGCCAAACGGGGGGAGATGAGCCACTGTCACTCCTGTAGTCTGTATTATATTTGACAGGTGACAGCTGGCCTGCTACACCTGTAGTTGATAGCTGCTGAAGCTGGTAATCATGTTGGTAAGCATGCTGGTACGTGTAATCTGGTTGGAAATCAGACTGGAAATTTTGCGTGTAATCTGGTGGGGACAGGTAGCAAGGATTGCCATTCCCCAGCTTTTCACAGACGGTCGGACCGTTATTGTAAGCCAGTGCTGGTGCCATCGCTGGCACATTGCTGGATCGGGATAGACGAATCTTATATGGATTAAACCCGACCTTTCTTCTTTTGAAGTTGCCATGATCAAACATACAGTAAAAATCTGGGATCACACACCAGTACCCTCTTCTATGTCCGAGAGGAGGGGCAATGCGAAAAATGCAATGATCGTTAGTTAAGATTTGCCTTACCGAACGCTTCAACCCACGAAAGTCAGGTGAAAATTTGTAAAAATCATAGTTCGAAATGAAATATTCATAAATTTCTGATAAAGTCGCCATCTTATCTGTTGCAGCATTAATTGCAGAACATATTAAAAATGCATAATTACAGTCAGGTTTTTTATACATGTACGGTGTACACATGGTGTCCAGTCCAGTCAGCAATTGTGCAGGGATAAGAATGTAGAAAAAAAAACAACAGCATTGGGTTTTAGAGGTTTTTATTATGAAACCCCTACATATGATAACATCTTCAGCGTCTTCAAGGACCAAGGTCGATTCAGAATGGACCACTGTGATACTGTAGACTTGGTTTTTATCTGGTTTTTAAACACCTGCAAATTGATACAGTAGCACAGTACTGTAAACATTACAATTCATTCATTTCTGCCACCTGGCGGATATGCAAAGAATTACACCCAAAGAAATCAGAATCCAGGTAATTCAAATAAATCAACCGCGGTAAACAAAGGTGTGACTGGTGTGGTTGGCGGCATTCACTGCAGCGTTCACGGAAGAATAACTAGTGAATGCCACGTGGAATACAGCAGAGTTCACGGAAAAGGCTGCGTGAAATGTTCGAATAACAGCAGCTGCTCTGTTCAGTAGATACAGGTCAGCACTACTTATATTGAGTTTGTGAGAGTCATAAGGAGTAATTTGTACAGCAAAATAAAAAGAACAGAACAAATAAATATAAAGAATATGTAAATAAATGCAACTGTGCAGTCATTAAATTCAAAGAGAAAATAGGTTTGGAAAGTTAACACTTATGTACATACAGAGAGCATAATAGTAATAAAAATGGGAAAATAGAGATATTGGACTCTTCAGTGTTCCTTTGGAGAATTAATTATAGTGCTGGTGGAGATAGGACTGGAGTTGCTGAGTTAGATAGAGAAAGATACGGCATTCAATTTAATCTATCACTCTCATGTTGTTACTATGATAAAGTGCTTCTAGTGGGTCATTAGCTAGTTTCATTAGTGAGTTGACTCCTTTGTAGATGAAACTGACATATTTATTCCATTTAGAAGTGAAAATAGGTGGAGTGAATGATCTGTTTTAGGGAATAATTCCACACTATATACGCAAAAAAGGCAGTTTGTGTCATTTTCATCCAAAAAGGCTATCAATGGCCCTAGAATATATATATAATAGGGCCCTAAGTGTACTTCAATTCTATTCATAAACATACATTAGGTAAATTAATTGTTTAAATGGAAATGGGTCATGGAAGGTGTAAAAGTGTCAGTCAAGTTCTTTAAAACACTATTCTTTGATGCCAGTAAAATCTCGAATCAAAGCTGGTTCTTTAGGTGGCTTATAAATCCAGATAATCATCACACCAAACAAAAGTTGTCTATAATTGAATGACATTTTTGTATTTGTGAGTCTGGCAATCAATTGTAAGGTTTTTTATGCCAGAAAGTTCTGATTTTCCTACAGCTCCATGTACAAGGTATACCATTTGCTTCATAACATTTTCATTTTGAGCCTGGACCTTCAACGTTTAATCTGTATGTAGCCATATGCCCTTGGCTATATATTCATGGCCCCACTAGTATAAGTCCTGGTAAGAGCAGGCAGTGCTGTGGTTAAACTCCTTTCACATGGGCCAGCATGTGAGTCTCCTAATTGGGATGATATTTTGTTACGGGTTCCAGGTGCTAGTCTGGAAAACATTAGCGCATGTGCAGGGGGGGGGGGGGGTAGGCTCACTCCAGTGGTACTGCCCAGTTACTGGGGCTTAGGAGTGAGACAGACCCCTGGAATAAAAGATGCTCACTTTCATATTTAGAGAGTTCCCCTGTGTAGCCTGCTCCTTAGGGAGTAAACATTGTTCTTCTTTGCCTCATCAGGGGGTAAGGAGGTTAAGACTAGCCCGGATCCTCAAGCTCCTGGGGGCCTAGTCAAGGGATATGGTCCTGCGACCATAGCTCTGACCACTGAAAGGATTGCAAGCTGAGAGGTGCAAGAACTAGGAAAATGCTACTCTCTTACATGAGATGGAGGAAGTATGTGCTGGTCAACCAATAAATACAGTTGTACTGTTCCTGGCCTGTGACTGCATTTATTCTGAGTGTTCCTGTGGGGATGAATCCCTGCCTCTGGCAGAGCCCTGCAGGATTGAGGCGCTGCACCATCCAGAAGATAATGTCCTGTGTCCTACTCTCTACATCGCAGACACTCAGTCCTCCTGACAACCAACAGGTGAGCACCACAGCACCAATAACACCATAAGACCTACATATCTCCCTTAGGGGGGAGGGGGCAGGGGTGTTACATGTATGATTGTAGTTGGACTTGGCTAATATACACTAAGACCGAACTCCTGACGAAGCTGCTAAGCCAGCGAAACGCGTAGAGTGAACAAGCAGCAGTCCAGAGGTGTACCCTGAATGCCCCAGAGCCCATGTGGATCCATCCCGCGATCGATCACAAAACCGGAAGTGACGCGACGGGCCGGACCGGAAGTGACGCGACGCGACCTCGGGAGTGGGGTAGATGGTGAACGCTGAAGCTGCGCATCGATATTTACGTGTCTATGCACATAGTGCTTATGTGAGTGCAATAATAATTGCTTTTATCAATACATTTATAGTGAACATGCAATGTTGCACTAAAAGTGTCATTTTTGAAGTGAAACTTCCTTAGTGGCACCTCATTCGTGATGGGGCAAAAAAGAATTGTGGAGACAGAAATGAAACGGATGTGACGTCAGTGCTGGCAGTTGAGGCCGGGCTGTGTTCTGGCTCAGCCCGACCCCAACACTGACATCACACCCGCTCCACAAATCAGATGCGGCGGCGGCGGCGATAGCCGCCGGCGCCGCTCCTAATCACCCCCCACACCCCACCCAGCCCCACACCCCCCACACACCATGACATATGCGGCGGCGATAGCCGCCGCTCCTAACGGCCGCTGACATGCTGCGCAGCCTCTCTCCTCCCTACCTCCGCTTTCCTGCGTCCCGCTGACTCAGCGCCGCCGGGGTCGAGGAGAGGAGCCCAGGGATCATGGAGGGTATCCGCCGCCGCAGCTCATAACGAGCTCTGCTCCCCCCACCCGCTGACATGCGGCGGCGGCAGCCCTCAAAATTTAATTGCCGCCACTCCTGCTGACCTCCCTCGGCCGAGGCATGGAACGGGGGGGGGGGGGGGGGTAGAGTGAGCTGCGTTCCCCACAGCACCAAGCCAGCTCCCGCTGACGATGACACGCTGCCCCCCTTCCCCGCCGACACTGCCTCTGCCCACGCAGCACTTCCGGAGGGGGGGGGCCTTTATTAGGTATCTGCCCGGTGCCCGGTGCGGCCGCGTCTCGCCGGGGGGTGGGGGGGGGGCGAGGAGAGACTCAGGCAGAGCCGCCGCGGGTCCGCAGCTCTACCTGTCTGTGAGGGGAGTAGGAGTCTCAGGCAGAGCCGCCGCGGGTCCGCAGCTCTGCCTGTCTGTGAGGGGGGGGGGGGAGGAGAGTCTCAGGCAGAGCCGCCGCGGGTCCGCAGCTCTGCCTGTCTGTGAGGGGGGAGGGGGGGAGGGAGGAGAGTCTCAGGCAGAGCCGCCGCGGGTCCGCAGCTCTGCCTGTCTGTGAGGGGGGGGGGGGGAGGGAGGAGAGTCTCAGGCAGAGCCGCCGCGAGTCCGCAGCTCTGCCTGTCTGTGAGGGGGGGGGGGGAGGGAGGAGAGTCTCAGGCAGAGCCGCCGCGAGTCCGCAGCTCTGCCTGTCTGTGAGGGGGGGGGGGGAGGAGTCAGGAGAGAGGGGGCAGGACACAGAAAGAGAGACACACATACAGTGACAGACACACACACATACATATATACACACACAGACACACACACTGACTGACACACATACACACACACACACTGATTGACACACATACACACACACTGACTGACACACATGCACACACACTGACACATACACACACACTGACTGACACACATGCACACACACTGACACATACACACACACTGACTGACATACACACACACTGACTGACATACACACACTGACTGTGAATAGGTTAGGGGGATGTGTGAGGTGCAGGGGGGCTGCGCATACGTCACACGGTCACACGCACGCACACGGTCACACACACACGCACATGGTCACGCACACACACACAGTCACACGCACACACACACAGTCACACGCACAGTCAGTCGCGCGCACAGTCAGTCGCGTGCACACGCACTGTCACGTGCACTGTCACGTGCACTGTCACGTGCACTGTCACGCGTACACGCACTGTCACGCGCACAGTCACACACAGTCACACAGTAACACGCACAGTCACACGCACAGTCGCACAGTCACACGCACAGTCGCACAGTCACACGCACAGTCGCACAGTCACACGCACAGTCACACAGTCACACGCACACACACAGTCACACGCACACACACACAGTCACGCACACACACACAGTCACGCACACACGAGGAATTCACGCTTAGTGCAAATACAAGGGATGTGTACGCATGTTCTAAGTCAAATTTATTTGCGTTTTGTCAATGAAATTTTTTTTTGATTTTTAATTAAAACATCACCAATACAAATACAATTTCTGTGACAAAAGTCAAAGAAGTTTCACTTACTATGCGCGTGCACAGCACACACAGCTTTTTGTTGAGATGTGATTTAAACTGATCTAACTCAAAAACAGAACCTCTCCAAATAAAAATGACGTCATCTATGTAGCGCCGCCACAGGACCAAATTCGCCCCCAGCTCCGCGTTGGACCAGATGTAATCATCCTCATACTTCCCCATGAAAATATTCGCATAGCTGGGGGCAAATTTGGTTCCCATGGCGGTGCCACATACCTGTAAATAAAATTGATCCTGAAATAAAAAATAATTGTGTCTTAATATGAAGTCTATAGAAACCATTAAAAATTGTGCTAAATTTGGTGATAAAGTGATATCTTGTTCCAGCTTTGATAATATAGCTTCACATCCCTTTGCATGGGTTATTTCTATTGAGGGTTTGTTCTGCTGATATCTGGGACTTCATGTCAAGCAAGTCCTCCCTTCATACTGCTGAGTCTACATTATTGTATCCACTGCTATCCATTGCTGAACTTTCACTGGGAGATTGTGTCCCCAATCGTGATTCTTTATATAGATTGTTGATGAATCTGTTTAAGAATACTACACTATTATATATTTTTTTCCCCGCATATGGTGACATCTGCGCTCCCCACAAGCTTCTCCCTATAATATACACTAAGCCCTATAATAATTGTATATAGGCTGAAGGTACAATATGGATTTGGGTGTTCTATCATATGCAATAAGTATTTGTTCCCTGTCAGGTAAGTCAGGAAATATCCCTTTTTCATAAATACAATATTCTTTTCAATACATTTTAAAGATCAGTGTAAACATTGGGAATTAGATCAAGTAATTAGATTTTTCAAATAGTCAGCAATTCATATGAATGAGTTAAAAGTTAGACACCAGAAAATCTACTGCTGCTTTGTTTTTTTGTCAAATGGCAGTTAACAAAAAGTTAAACATGAGTTCATAATGAAATTTTAATATGTTTCAGTATAAAATTGCGTGAGTTTTGAAGGAGCTTTCATTTGAATTTACTAATGAGTCGCTACTGTACTTTATCGTTAAATGACTAGAACTTATTCATAAAAATATGTTCCAACCCTCATTTCCTGAATCCTGATCTATCACATAAGTTAAACTAAGACACAGTCATACAACTTCTCAACTTGAAATTGGATGTCTGTACAGACAAATTCTGCATCTTCTGTGAAGGCCTTGGTGCAGGCAATGGATAGGAATTTATCACACTGCCAAATTTACATATGAAAGTTCAGTATTATAATTAGATGTAACATATTGAGGAACTGGAATATGTCTACAGTAGGTAATTCAAAATATACTGTATGAGAAGGATGCTGGTAAGGTAAATATGTTTTAATGTTAATAATAAACAGCATTATGTGTAATATTTGCATAGCACCACAGTCCAAAGCAGCAGCATGCCAATTAAAAAAAAATTATATTCAAAGTTCAAATTATAACAAATAATACTGTCTAACGTTTCACCCTCGCAGCATAAGCCCCACAGGTCAGGTTGCAACAATGAAAAGAAGAAATCAGGCAATATTTGGAATGCACAATTTCAAAGCTTTGCAAATCCATACAGTATTAAATGAGCCACCAATACATTTACACAGCATTAAAATGCAAATTTTTATTATGCCACATTCTAAAATAAGTACTATGTAAACACTGAATATAGTACTGGTTGTTCCTATCACTCTCTCACAACCAATATTAAATACGGCATGCCTTCTGAGTGCCGAGTCCAAACAGTCCCATTTATTGCAGAACGGCCCTGGTTTTCTCCTCTCGATCCTCAGTTCTGGGACAGAGAAATTCCTTCCCGGATTGGAGAGAGGCTGCCAATGTTATAGAGCAAGGGGTAGGAGCATGTAAATGAATGAACTGCAGACTTCCTGCCTCTTCCACTGTCCAATCAGTGCAGCTCTTCATCTGATGGGGTGTAGCATCAGGGGGACTGCAGAGAGGAGTCATATTGAGACGCTGAGGCGAGATTATGAAAATGTGTTTGTTTTTGTGCTCAGTGTATGTGTACTTGAGTGCTTAATCTCAGTGTGTGCCTGCTTTTACCAATGCAGGGGCCTGTGCGTATCAGTATACTACTCCATATGTGTCGGCTTTTACAAATGCAGGGGCCTGTCCGTATCAGTTTACTACTCCATATCGTGATAGAAAAATTAGTAAGAATGAGAATAGATTAAAAAAAATTCTACCACATTTCTGTATGAATGATTTATTTTAGATTAGTGTAGCTATAAATATTTTTTTCTTTGCTTGAAGTTTTGACACTAGTTTTGTGTGTGTGGAGGTGCATGAACAACATCACATTGTTCTCTGTGATAAAACTGGTGCTGTTTTTTGCCTCTCTCTCTCCCATTCTGTTTCTTCTTCTGTGCCCGCTATGTCTCTATTTGTCTCTCCCACAGTGTGCTCAGCAGGACTCTCTGGGGCCTATTCTAGTAGCTTCGATGAGTTTTCTGCTACCTCGCAAGGGTTGGCATGTTCCCACTGAACTGTTTGTCATTTGTGTTATCACGTTATTCGGAAAGAATCTGAAACCCTCTCAAACCGTGAGGCAGGAAAATGCAAAAACCGTAAGGCCTAGCGGCAAAGTCATCTCAAATTTATTCCAAGTTCTCCCGCCAGCGATTTTCTAGAAATCTGAGCAGCACAGAGAGAACCACCTCTCCCTGCACTGCTCTCACAGGCGATCGCAGTGTTTTTAATAGAATTTGAATACTAGTGTGCATGAGCGGGGGGTCTCCAGAGAAGAATCGCATTGATTTCTGGTCCGGGGACCCCCTGCTACCCGAGTTACAGGCTCAGGTATGGGGTACTATTATCTCCTATGTGTTTACTTGTCCCAGTCACGTGACACGGGAGATTTAAACATTGCATGGGGAAACTGGCACCCTATAACGAAGCCTGTAACTCGGGAAGCAGTTGGACCCTGGACCTGACACTAGTATACAAATTTCAATAAAAAAAGCTTAATTACATTAGAGGCTAGCCGCTAAGGCAATGAAGGGGTTAAACCTGAATAGTCTGTTTATTAGGGGCAGAGGGAGGGAATGAATGGGGTAGTTGCCCCAGGGTGGGTGGCTAGGCCTGACAAAAAGGTTGCCAGAGGAGTTAACCCCTTCACTACCATAGCGGTGGTGACCACTATGGTAATGAAGGGGTTAACTACTCCCACTAGCCACCTGGTAGGCCTAACCACCCACCCTTGGGGCATCTACCCCCTTCACCCAATCCCTCTACTCCCAACAAACATTAAAAAACACAACCCTTCTACCCACCTCCTCTACCCCCAACAACCCCATCCCCCCATCCACCCCCAACACATACAGTACAGTAATGGGCAAAATTACTATTATCCAGATATGGATAATAGTGCATTTTGCCCGTTCAAAATAAAACATTATCCAGCCAGCATAAAGTAATTAAAACCTACTTACCTTTGCCAGGATGAAGGCTGTCCTCGTCTTCCTCTCTGTCCTTGTCCTCTGTTGGCTGGAACATAACAAATACGAATGAATGGCCACTAACCTCTTAATCACCTAGCGATTAGTAACCGCTATAGTAATTAAGGGGATAACCCCTCCTCCCCTACTACCCACCCGGGAGGCCTAACCACCCTCACCTGGGCAACTGCCCCCACCTTCTACACATTGATTTGCACAGTGGTACATCATGCCCTTATATTATCAGCAGTATAGCAGTCAATGGGCAACGTAAAAAAAACAGCACACAAACAACACAACAATAACAAAACCCAAGCACCTAAACAACACAACAATTACAAAACCCAAGCACCTAAACAACACAACAATTAAAGAAACCAATCACCTAAACCATACAACAATAAAAATATCAAATGCTTAAAGAACACAACAATAAAAAATCAAACGCCTAAACAACACAACCATTTAAGAAATCAAACACCTAAACAACACAACAATTAAAGAAATCAAATGCCTAAACAAGCCAAAAAATAAATAATAAAAAAAGCCCTACAAATATATAACAATTAACTCAAAAAAAGAAACACAATTACAAAACATAACAATTAATTAAAAACAAGCATTTGTCTACAAATGCATTGCTTGTCACTGTATTTACCTATAGCTCTAAAGGGGCACAGATAAATACATTGGCAGTCAATGGGCAAGTTAAAAAAATAACAATTTAAAAATACAATATAAAAACTTGGAAAACAAAAATTACATACATTCAATTTTTTCTTACCTTTAGATGTCTTCACCCTCCGATTCCCGATGTATCTGGAAGCTCACCATCTGCGACACAATTATCCTCAGCCTCAAATAAATTGTGTTCTTTTGTTCTTCTTCTGTCTTCAATCTTCTTTACTTGTAATCCATTGTAATCCATAAACGGATTATAAAAAGCCTGTGACGTCACATTTTTGGTTCAGATGGTACAGCTCCAATCCGATTGGATGCTGTACCATGTGACAGTATGCAGAGATCGTGAGCGGCGGTGCAGCTGCCTTGGAGAAAATTATGACCAGTACTGCAAAAGTCTAGGCACGAAAATTTATTAAAGGCACATTAAAAATAGTAAGAAAACACTGTTACTCGTTTCGTGTGGGCAGAAACGCTTTATCAAGAGTACTCTTTGATAAAGCGTGTCTGACCACGCGAAACGCGTAAGAGTACTTTTTGATAAAGCGTGTCTGACCACGCGAAACGCGTAAGAGTGTTCTCTTACTGTTTTTAATGTGCCTTTAATAAATTTTCGTGCCTAGACTTTTGTAGTACTGGTCATAATTTTCTCCAAGGCAGCTGCACCACCGCTCACGATCTCTGCATACTGGAACCCCTTGGTAGGAGCACACCGACAGCCTCCAGATCTCCACACGGTCTTCAGTGAGTAATTTCATTATTATATGCTGCTCATTTCATGTGACCTATATACCATTTAGTTCCTATAGCCACTTGACACCCATACAAGACGTACCTATTATAGGCTATTGGGAGTCTACAGACAGTGGCATTCAAAGGACTTTAATAGTGGTATATCACAGTATTTGTGGATGTTGGAGTTCTGAGTTCAATAAGACTGTTTTGTTTGGAAGAATTATGAAGATTCAAATGCTTTAACTTGCATATTTATTACATGGAAATTTCCTGGCTAGCATCGCTAGGGGTTAAAATCCTCTACTTTCTCCTGTACCATGTGACAGGGTATTTTTTTTAATGATGTGACATCATCTCCAAGGGAGGTACATCACATCCTTAAACCATTGTCATACAAAGGTGACACCCATGTCAGGGCCTCACCGGCCAGGAGGGGAATGATAAATGCCATCTGAGAGTGATGGGGAATGCAGGAGGATGGCTGGAAATCAAACTGAATATTGCACTGGTTCAGGAATCCCCTACAACCAGAGTGGGAGATAGCTATAACGTTCGTGATTGGGGATAGCTTGTTCCTTAAGCACTACTGGAGGTGCGGGTGCCAAAAATGAACCAGCAGGGGATAGGGAGAAACCATGGGCATAGAGGGTTTGCAAGGTGGAGGCAATTTCATATCCAAGTAGACTGGTGGTTGGAGTGTGTCCCCAGGAGTTGGCCCTGTCCCAGAGCATTTTCCTCCTCTGCGGGGTCCATTGCGTGGATTGTGAAACATGATAGATTTGCGTACGTTGCTTTGGACTGTCCAGGAGACAGACCCATTAGGAAGAGGTGGGGAATTTAAACTGAGTCATACTTGGTATCTAGATCATGAATCAGTAAGAATAGTGGTGTCCGGTTCCTGGGTAAGGGCTGGATGCAGTGCTGAATCGAAGTCACAATACCGAGGCAGGAGAGAGGCAGAATAGTCATGTTCACAGTTCCATTGTCAGGGATGTAGAAAAGTCAAGAGGCAGACAGGGGTCCGAGGCAAGCAAAACAGCACCAGAGGTTCAAACAGGAGACAAGATAGGGAGTACCTTGCGCAAGCCTTTTAAAGGGAGATTACAGGTATGAATAATCCAGCTCAAACAGAGGCTGACTTCCTGTCAGCCATGTTGGTACAGGCAGTGAAGTCGGGGGGAATCCTTCTTGGAGATCCTATCAAGATGTGGGGCTTTGATGGACTGAAATTCAAAGAAGAAAAAGGGGAAACTCCAACCCCAGGTAACTGGGTGCTATCTGTCCCTCACCTAGTTCTGTTTCAATTTACAATTATGTCTCAAGAGGGAGAGGAGGGATGGGCTTTGGCCGTGAGTAGCCCTAGGAACCCACAAATGAGAGGGGAATGTAACAGGGGCAAGACTGTTTACAACAGCTAGAGCTGTTGGGTGTCAGCAGTGGTTAAGCATTGCCTGGAGAAAGGCAGGGTTACTAACAAGCACAGCTGAGTCTAGAAAAGGGTTTAAAAGGCAGGTAAAGGAACTGTTTCTCTGTCTCTCCCTGGTCTGCATTCAGATCAGACATGCGTGTCCTTGATCCCTAGAATCACCATGGTGCGCGGGCCCTATCTCCATGTCCTGGATGCCATGGGACACCAGTTATCTATTTAGATATCTATAGACGTATATGGACTTTCATACACTGGAGAAGCAGAACTTGGGCTAGAAAAAAAACCTATACTTTACGTTGCTGAAAACAGCTGAATAAGAGCCTACATTAATTTCCCCAAAACAAGTCTTGTGTGGTCCCTTTAACACGCATCACCTTACGTCACGATAAGTTGTAATGCACATCCATAAAGGTGATGAGCATACGATGCCCTTGCGTCCTGAAAAATATCGGATCGCTAACTTTTTACGGATGCCTGGCTTACTCATATGCAAATAATATGCTAAAGAGCCATTAACCTAACAATTGCAGATATATATTATGAAACATTTTAATGTCTGAAAGACAGAAACAGATGCATCTGATAATGTGTCATGTAATAACTATACTATGGTTTTTAGTGAGTAAATGGAATGCAGGATATGTTTGTCTGGCCTAATATGGTATTTCATATTGAGAATATTCATTATTGGTGTCAAATAATGTGTCTTTATACTGTATTATAACAGACCACAAAGAGAAATCCCTAGATTCGGCACTTAATCTCCCAGAGGCCAGGTGGGTAAATGGGTAGAATTTAACACTTAATTTTCACTGCCAAATCTAGCGATTTCTTTTTCTCCTTGTGGTCTGTGCTTACTAATATATCCCATTTGAGCACCTCCCAGCACTCACTGATGTTCCAAACTAGCTGTAGCAAGGGTCACTCTGTGTGGTCTACATATTACAACACTAATTACCAAGAGACAGAAGTTGGGATAAAAACTTTTATTCACACACAGTTAATTCAATGTGTGTGGAAAAGAAACTTAGAAACAGATTAACAACAACAAAAAACAAAAACAAATAAACTATGTACAAATCTCAGCGCCTCCTCTTTGCAGCCTAAATGCCAGGCTCACGCAGCCCCCTGGTGTGAGGTCTGCCCCGCCACAATCTAGACATGGGGATTGTAGGTGGCGTTGGCAACTGGAGAATGGAGGAGAAGGAGGAGGAGAAGGAGGTGGAGTTGCGAGCACTATCGACCCCCCTGATGTGGGCAGGGACTCGCTCAATGCAGTGGATGTTTTTAGCATCAAGGCTACTCACTGGCTCTGCAGGCCCTGCTGGATAGCCCATGTTATCCAAATGAGGGCAGCAAGAGCTATGACTGGGGCAGCAGGTAGTGTGGCACATGTAGCTAGAACTGTGGATGGGGCAGCTGGTGCTGCATATGGGTGCAGCTTGGGCAGTTGGAGGAGTCACACCTACCACCTCATCAGGAAACTCCTGTCAGAATGAGGGTGATGGTCTCCCCGTCTTCCTCCAAGGGCTCTACAACCTCTGGCAATGGCTGTCTACTAGATGGTCTTAAAGAAAACGGAATCATATAATCAAATACATTCACACAGAATGTGGGTACATATAAGCACATTTAAATATATTTGGTTTGCCAAAACAGACATTCTTTAACATGTCCCTTTATTTAGAGAACATTTTAGTAGGACAATATACAGTACAGAGGCCCTGATCGACACACTGTTGTTAAACTTCAGAAGGAGTTTACTCCCATTCACATGACTGTTAGCTGAGGCATGCCACCATTGATCACCCTTTTGTGGAGCAGTTACATTTAGAGTAACCTCTCATTTTCAAGTGTTTCCTGGGCACTAAGTTAGGTTAAGTACTTTCAAAGTGACACATTTTACATAATTGTAATGGCTAACATCAGAAGACTGGAATGTATTTAGAAAGGAAGATGATTTGAATAACACAGGTAAATACAGTAGATAAAGCAGTGGGTTGAGCATTAGCGGAAGAAAGAGCAACACGATTCTTCAGTGAACCTTGAAGCGGCAATCCAAGCAACCGTTTTTTTTCCATTTATGTTTCTTTTTTTCCATTGGGTTGAAGCAGGGGGATTCACGGAGCAGAACCCCATTTATTTCAGGTATGGAGACCCCCTGCTTCTTGAGACACTTAACTCCATAGGGGTGTCAGTAGCCACTTTGGTTTGCTATCTAAGTTCATGTAATGGCGAATTTTCAAAGCTCCCGCATCCTGCGGCCAATAGGAACATGTGACATAAGCTTCACACATGGGTGTGAATTCCTATTAGCCCATGTGACGCCGGAGCTTTAAACTTTGCCAAGATACCGACACCCCCTTCTTCTGTAAATATCTCTAGAAGCAGGGGACCTCCGGAGCTGAAATTGATGGGGTTCAGCTTCAGAGACCCCCTGCTTCAAACATATGTAAAAAAAAAAGAATGGCCTCTTGTATTGCTCCTTTAAGACTATAAGCAGGTCGCTGAGGTTGAATCATAGGAGATAAGTGCTGGGTACTGTGGGTTGTTAAGATACATTTCAAAATATGATTAATCAGGTTTTCAGGGAACTCTTTGAGATACTGAGACTCTTTAAGTGTTGCTTAAACGAGTGTTCCTGTGATTAGACAGCAATTATACTGTATGGCCCTCAAATAGGCAAAGGATCACTTTATACTGATTGAACCCTTTGTGCAATTTGGAAGGCATGGCCTATAGTGTTTTGTAATTTTATGAGGGCACACATGTAAGCATGTCACATACGTTGTATAGCTAAGTACTCCTCTGTATACATGAGTGAACAGCAAATAAGAAGGTAATCTTTGTTATGATGTACCAGGTTGTATATAAAGTGACATGTATAAATGGGATTGATATATAGTATATAATATATGTACTTAGAATTGCCACATTTAATTTATAATAGGGGATGCCGAAATCCAGTTTGAAAGTGTGACGTCATAATGAGTGGTGAATGATTAGCAAATGCTTCGAGCTGAATGGTATATCCCGCTTGACCGCTATTTTCTTTTGTTTCTATCATGGCTGCTCTTGGCAGAGCGGGGAAAGATGCATGATGAACTAACAAGTAGCAGTGGGAGTAAACATGAACGTCTGTATGGGTGGGTGTCCTGGTATTATGAGATGACAGGCAGTGTCCTACCAAGCGTGTTTTCCACATTATTACTCCACTTCTTCAAAAACAGCATATTTTAAACAATTGTTAAGGATTCTTGACTCTTTAAAGATAATCTGTCAGGGTGCCCAGTTCACAAACTGCATTCTGTTAATGTTTTTCTTAAATGTCATGAAAAATATAACTGGAATGTTTCTCGCCTGAGACGTTTGGAGAGACATGGCGGTACGCACACAATTTGAATCTGATTAATTAGGGCCATATTTACTACATTGTGCTTCTTCAGAATAATGTGAGGATCAGCACAAGGCCCCGTCTACGTCACGCATCTCGCGACGTCACAAGTGACGAACGTCAGCAACAGCCTGTGCACAGGCGCCGCCCCGCTAGGAAGACTGACACCGCGGGGACCGCCTCCAGGTCCCGCCTCCGTGATGACGGGGGCAGCGCACAGCGCACACGGAATACATGCAGATGCCGCGTGGACACAGGCACTCAAGGGGTTAACGGGATCACTTATTCCACAGTTGCTATGGGCTCCACCCCTGCCTATCACTATAGAGCATACTGATGATGCTCACTCTCTGCAGTCTTCCAAGTGGCTCTCTCTCCTTTATATGCTCAACCAGCCCCTTGGCAAATTGGCTGAGCATCAAGTTTCTTGTGTGCTAACCGCCTTGTTTCCTGTTGCCTTGTTCGTGTTTTGTAGTTTTGACCTCAGCTTGCACCCGGACTCCCAACTTCTCTGACCCCTGGACCACGGCTACAGACTCGACTATTCTTCTCTCTCTACCCCTGGACTCTGGCACCGCATCAAAACCAAAACTCTTTAAGATTTTTGGAATCAAAACCAAAGAATGATTTAAAAATCAAAACCATAACAGTCCATGTTTTTCAGTTTTTATAATTTTTGTTTCCTACTTTGTTTATATGAATTTATACCTATTTTATATATTTTAATTAATTTTCCATCATTTGGTCAAAATGAAAAACCAGAACAAATTGATGTTTTGTCAAAACCAGAACTACAGTAAAACACCAAAAAAATTGTAGAACCAAAACCACGCCCAAAAGAAGAAACTATTATTTTTTTTTAGACCCAAATCACAAAGAAAATCATTTATAGAAATCATTCTATAAAATGAAGCAATGTGAGTCGGGCATTCTGATTATTGTTAAACAATGTAGAAGCATGAATAATTATTCAAAAATGCTTGTGTTTGATCCAGTGGAATAATAATGCAATAATACTGGAAATTGAAAGGGTAAATCATTTTCTAACAAACATTATCCAGCTTCCTTACAAAACTAATACTGACATAGGGTGGGGAAAAAGTCTGTAAAATACATTAGAATAGACATGCCAATTGAAACGTTGGCTAGGATCATAGTTCACAGACCCCCACAATCATTATTCATGCATCCAATAATGCACCTGCAGACCTATTTCTCTCAGAAGGGAGTTTAACATTTAATTTTAATCATTTCTACCAAGCAAGGTATGAGAAGGAAAAGGTTTAGAGTTGACACTTGCACATTATCTTTTCACTTTAAGTTAAAGATCGTTCCAATTTTAGATTACACATATTGACTGAGACATTTAAAAAAAAATGTATAGTGTCTCGCTGCACTTTTCTGTAGCACGAAGGAAATTTTTCATCAAGAGTAAAATTAAACTTTAAGATGTTCGTAACTGTCTGGAATTGTAATACCTCTATGATGCAGCATTTGTTTGCATTGTTTGCATGGAAAGAATCCAGAACATATAGTGTATTATGTGGGAAGTATTTCACCCTAATTGTGTACCTTTTAATGCAATACTTTCCTATTAATTAAATATTATCACTCTTCATAAGAATCAGGCACTGTTTTAATAGTCTGAATAATTTTAATGATGTTCTAATAATAATGGATACATAAATCCAGAGGGGGGTTTTTAGGCCCCCAGTGGAGCAAGAAACCCAGGGCTGCACTCACGAGAGAGAGTAGAGGGGAACACACAATATGTCCCGGGCCAATAGCCCTAAGCTACGCAACGCAAAACAAAAAAGGTTTATTATATATACAAGGGAAAGGAACATCCGGGGGTGTAGGGTAAATGGGTAAAGAGAAGTGCGTTAAAAACATGAGGTGGGTAAGTGACCAGGGCAAAAACTATGTCTCATATATCAGGTATACTGAAGGTACATGTGTATTCCCAGTATATATGACGCTGGAAGTACTAACTGATAAGAGACTTGAATGGCCAGGGGAGCAGAAAATGTACCTTTGTAGCAGCTAGCAATCAGATAAGGTACAGGGGGATAATCTAACATACATGATAAATATCTAAGCTGTTAGGGTCCCCGGCTGATGACAGGAAGGCACCTAGTAGGTGTCCGCACATAGGTGATCCAATTTTGCCATATGACATGCACATATAAATAAACAGTGATGCCCCTACGGTAGGGGACCAAAGATATAAATGGCCTCCCGTTGGAATACTGTATAATCAGCCTAAATAATGCTTTGAATCAGGCGCCTGCGAACACACATTCTCCTGTGGTGAGAGGCCGTGCGCATAAACAGGCTCCCGCAAAGGGTATGGATTACAGTGTTCCGTCACCCAAAGCTATGTAGTAGGCATGAGAGGTGTATAAGTAAAAAAACAGGGCTAATACAACCCATTCCGCCGCGTGACTGTTAGGTGACACGGTACAGCAACCTCTCCTGGCCACATCCTGGTCGCCCACACCTACGTCAAAGGAATGACGTCATCTAAAACCGACGGGCCGTTTCGCATAGGAACCTATGCTTCGTCAGGGTTGGTAAGGAGACTCACTTCATTAGTGCCTTATATACCCGTTTTGTAGCAGGAAATGGGTAGTTCCCTGATTATTAACCCCTTGTTAGCATCCTCTCATGGATGCTTAATAGTAAATACCTCACATTGTGGATTTCAACCGACTTTAATGTGATGCTGCGCTTTCGGAGTCCTGCAGGTTGCTGCAAGAGTTATTATTAAAGAATATCGTGGGAAGGACCTATTTTTGTCTCGGACCCTCAGTTATCCATAACATGATTGCATGAAATAAACATATTAAAACACCATTGCTGCTTGTTGGTGTATTTGATGTAAGACCTGTCCTGATGTATGTCACAGACTCCAGTGTGGCTGATAACATGATGGTATACAGTGAACACACTGAAAAACCGTGGCTGTTGGTTGTGTACAAGTTAATGATATGAACTCCAAAAATGTGTATGTGGCATAAAGAAGGGGTATATAGATATATATATATATATATATAAATGGGGTGTAGGAGTGTGAGCCCCTGGATGGAACCACCTCTAAAGTCAATATGGCTCCTAACGAGTATATGACTCATACATATATATCGACCCTGTACAGAGAATACATACTGAAAACCATGGCTGTTGGTAGTGTATAGTATAGGCTCAAGAAGTGGTAAGTGGCTAAGGAAAGAAACCCCTCCTGTTTATTAACCTGCAATGGGATCCAGGGATATATTTTTTAATTGAGTCATATACTCTTTGGAACCATATTGACTTCTAGAGGTGGCTCCATGTAAGGGTTTACACTCCTACACTATAACATCTTTTGTATTCATGAGACCTATTAGATCCACCTACACTTATCAACGTAATAGTGTATAACTAGGCCCCATTATACATGTTTAGTATGTGGCGATAAGGGATACGGATTGCATCCCATATATGTATGAGTCATATACTCCTTGGAACCATATTGACTTTAGAGGTGGTTCCCTATAGGAGCTCACACTCCTACACCCCATATATATATTCACTGCCCTTTCCTTAGCCACTTACCACTTCTTGAGCCTTTACTATCACTAATACACTACCAACAGCCATGGTTTTCAGTATGTATTCTCTGTACAGGGTCGATATATATGTATGAGTCATATACTCGTTAGGAGCCATATTGACTTTAGAGGTGGTTCCATCCAGGGGCTCACATTCCTACACCCCATTTATATATATATATATATATATATATATATATCTATATACCCCTTCTTTATGCCACATACACATTTTTGGAGTTCATATCATTAACTTGTACACAACCAACAGCCACGGTTTTTCAGTGTGTTCACTGTATACCATCATGTTATCAGCCACACTGGAGTCTGTGACATACATCAGGACAGGTCTTACATCAAATACACCAACAAGCAGCAATGGTGTTTTAATATGTTTATTTCATGCAATCATGTTATGGATAACTGAGGGTCCGAGACAAAAATAGGTCCTTCCCACGATATTCTTTAATAATAACTCTTGCAGCAACCTGCAGGACTCCGAAAGCGCAGCATCACATTAAAGTCGGTTGAAATCCACAATGTGAGGTATTTACTATTAAGCATCCATGAGAGGATGCTAACAAGGGGTTAATAATCAGGGAACTACCCATTTCCTGCTACAAAACGGGTATATAAGGCACTAATGAAGTGAGTCTCCTTACCAACCCTGACGAAGCATAGGTTCCTATGCGAAACGGCCCGTCGGTTTTAGATGACGTCATTCCTTTGACGTAGGTGGGGGCGACCAGGATGTGGCCAGGAGAGGTTGCTGTACCGTGTCACCTAACAGTCACGCGGCGGAATGGGTTGTATTAGCCCTGTTTTTTTACTTATACACCTCTCATGCCTACTACATAGCTTTGGGTGACGAGACACTGTAATCCATACCCTTTGCGGGAGCCTGTTTATGCGCACGGCCTCTCACCACAGGAGAGTGTGTGTTCGCAGGCGCTTGATTCAAAGCATTATTTAGGCTGATTATACAGTATTCCAACGGGAGGCCATTTATATCTTTGGTC
Organism: Ascaphus truei; assembly: GCF_040206685.1. Classification (NCBI taxonomy): domain Eukaryota; kingdom Metazoa; phylum Chordata; class Amphibia; order Anura; family Ascaphidae; genus Ascaphus; species Ascaphus truei. The sequence continues at coordinate 103,239,985 of NC_134486.1, forward strand.
CCCTACCGTAGGGGCATCACTGTGTATTTATATGTGCACGTCATATGGCAAAATTGGATCACCTATGTGCGGACACCTACTAGGTGCCTTCCTGTCATCAGCCGGGGACCCTAACAGCTTAGATATTTATCATGTATGTTAGATTATCCCCCTGTACCTTACCTGATTGCTAGCTGCTACAAAGGTACATTCTCTGCTCCCCTGGCCATTCAAGTCTCTTATCAGTTAGTACTTCCAGCGTCATATATACTGGGAATACACATGTACCTTCAGTATACCTGATATATGAGACTTAGTTTTTGCCCTGGTCACTTACCCACCTCATGTTTTTAACGCACTTCTCTTTACCCATTTACCCTACACCCCCGGATGTTCCTTTCCCTTGTATATATATATTATAAACCTTTTTTGTTTTGCGCTGCGTAGCTTAGGGCTATTGGCCCGGGACATATTGTGTGTTCCCCTCTACTCTCTCTCGTGAGTGCAGCCCTGGGTTTCTTGCTCCACTGGGGGCCTAAAAACTCCCCTCTGGATTTATGTATCCACTATTTTTTCCCTATGCACCATGAGCTACATTACTCTCTACATTGAATAGTTGATGAGCGATAAGCATTTGTGTGTTTGTTCTAATAATAATAATGAATGAAATTGTGACAATTGAAAATAAATATACGTGCACAAATACAATTGCACTTGTGCAATGTTTAGTGCTCTTTCGCTAAGAGATGCAGCCTTTTCAATTTTCTAGAAGATAGGATGGGCTAATTTATATAAAAAAGTAATTTCAAGACTAATACAGGGGCTTACAACCTGATCTGTGAAGTTATGGCACAAAATAATGTTGTACATGTACAGTAGTTCTTTTACCTATCAAAGGTGATTTATCCAGTCATGAAAAAAAATATTTAACAGCAATAACTTGATTTGGGTTCACTAATTTACAGGACACTTATGAGATACAGAATATCCAGTGACTTACGCTTATACGTTCAATTATATATGATTTTCCTTCATTCACATCTTCTGCATTTTTCAGAACAAAGGTGAATTAATAATTTTCTGACAAATGTAAATCAGGAAAATTTGACTTTTCTCTGACTTATTTGCAAATTTAGCAAAATTATTCTAATGAATACTGTAATCTAGTCATTTAGTTTTTGAGTCTAGCTTAGCTCCCCGCTCACCTCTACGCCTGGAGGGGGAGGGCTGCATGGCCATCGGGTTGCTGGAGCTCTGTGACGTACCCAGAAAGCGGGGCCCGCCATCTTTATTCTGAGCATGCGTGATTGAAGGTCTGTGCATGCGCAGAGGTTCCAAAGTGCGGCAGACATTACAAGAGGCTCTGCATGGGACTATGTGTCTCAGCAGCCCATGGGGCTGCTTACCACGTGGGGCAGCGCAGCCAATAGGGCCGCGGGATTTATGTGAGGCAGAGAGAGGAGTTTGGCATGAAGCAGAGTCGCACGCCAGTCACGAAGAGGAAGACAAGAGGTGAGGTAGTGTCCAGGTGCCAGTGGCTCCTGGACTAGGCCAGAATTCCCCTGCAGGTCCCAGATAGGTTTCCCCCCCCTAAGCACAGTATTGTAGGGATGGCTCCAGGAAGGGACAATCCCCTATTACTGTATAGCTCACCGGTGAAGTGACGCCACAAGGTGACCCACGGCCTGCGGTCTTGGACAAGATCACAGGCACACTAAGAGACATTAAGGGACACCCTCCAGCTGGAGCTCCTTCAAGAGGTGGACACCTTCGGTGCAGAACGAGAGGAGTCAGCAGACTCCGGGTCGTGGGATCACGTTGCGGCCTGCGGACCAATCATCTTCCATATACTCTGGTCTGGACGGAGACCAGGAAGGTACCCACGTGCACCAATGCCCATACACAGTGGGTAGCGCTACTCCACACACTTTGGGTGGGCTTGGCACTGTGGACACCGGGTGGTTAGGTGCCCAGAGCACCTCAGTACTTTGGGATATCTCACAGGTGTGTGAACATTGTGTGGGTTATTGCATTGTGTTGGGGCACTGTGTATAGTGTTATCTAGTTATGTGTGTCAGTAAATATGTTAGTTATACCTGTGTGCATATCGTTATTTACTGACTGTATTGTTCCTGTGAGGATCCCTCCCAGGTGGAGGCGCTGTATCCAGATAAACGAGCTCAACCCAGGCTCCCAGCCGTGGAGGCTTAGGTCTTCTGTGAGCCCCAGGTAAAGACAGCACACGTAGTTTCCTTAGTTACGGGGAAAGGGGATTACATGAGTATGTCATTTTAATAGAAAAAAAAACACAACACTAGCCTTGACTTAAAAAATAATAAGAAACATGCACACAAACCAGACCATCTTGGTGGGAGGCTATCTACTGTATATAAACAGGGACAGACAGACAAGGAGACAAAAGTAGTCTCCCAGAGATCCCTATTAACTGCACAACAAGGTTGCTAAATTTAATAGGGGTACTATACTCCCTGACAGATAGTCAAATAAGCTAAATGGGAGATTCCCAAGTAGCAGACCCTGGTCTGGTTCAAATATATACAGAGAGACCGACTATGCCCAGAGGGAGATTCCCAAGCAGCAGACCCTAAGCATAATTGGATCAGCCCCACAGAGGGTCCATTGCTAGCTCTCATGCAGAAGGCCACATAGACCACATAGACCACATAGTGGCGGACCGCCCTGATACGTGGAGACTGATCACAGAGGGAGTAGTTCCAGGCCCTTCAGGGGCTCTGTGGGTAGCATTACTGGTGCTTTATAGAAAAGGAACTCTATAGTTAACATAATAAGTATACAGCCTCAGCACCTTCCTAGCGGGCTAAAATGGGGAAGCTAGAGAAGCCATACAAACAGCATAGGCAAAGGACAATGACGTGGATATACAAGATTCAATACATTTACTAAATGTGAGACGTGTATAAAAGACAATAAAGCTGCTATTTGAATAAATAAACTTCTGGGCGGCCAACATTGCTTACCAATGCCCAGCCTGCACTCTGACTAAGGTACTGCATCCTGAGCAGCCCTAACACTGACACTGATGTAAACTCCCTTAGAGCCATGCAGGGAGGGTTACATACTGTACTAATCCATTTCTTCTATTATAATAATAATAATAATAATAATAATAATAATAATAACATGTTCTTTTATAGCGCTGCTAGTTTTATGTAGCGCTTTACATGGACATTTTTGCAGGCACATGTCGCTGCCCCGTGGTGCTTACAATCTATGTTTTTGGTGCCTTCTTTTTATTTAGTTTATAAAGTATATTTTCTGGTGACAATAACAAACTGGAATTGTGGTGGCAATAGTACCCTTTTAGTAGGGATACTTCACAATACGTTGTCATAGATGCTTTGTAATTATATTCACAAAAAGACCTCGGCAATTTTCTGGTAATTGTGTGCATGTTTCTTATTATTTTTTAAGTCAAGGCTAGTGTTGTGTTTTTTTTTCTATTAAAATGGCTTATTTTGGCCATTCTGATAGATAGGCTATACTGGAAACTGACCGTCAGACCACCTACTCTGCTGTGTCATCTGTACTGTATCGGTATTCATTTATTACTACTATTGTATCACTGTGATTATACTGATAATTACCATAGCCACACACCCGTGCCATTACCACTGAGAGGAGGTTCTGCCTAAGGATATATATTGTAAGGGTACACATTACACTGGTGTCCCAGAGTTTATTAGACATACATATATTTGATACATTCTATATACCTGTTCATCCTGCCAGAGATAGATACCTCCTTATCTCACCCCACACTTAGATTTATCACCCTGTTGTTTTAATTGTTTTTATGTCATTTGAGTATGCGTCGCTGTTTCTTGTATTAATAAAACTTTATTATTTTGGCCTGTACTAGGCTTTTATTGGTAACTGTCCTCCCACAGTGCTGGGAGCGGTTACTTCTCTGTACCCCATTTAGCTTATTTGACTATCAGGGAGGATTGTACCCATATTAAATTTAGCAACCTTGTTGTGCAGTTAATAGGGATCTCTGGGAGACTACCTTTGTCTCTTTGTCTGTCTGTTTCTGTTATTACCATTCCTTTGCACCGGTTGTTTTAAATACTAATATATTACTGAGCGGTTTTTCATTAGTTATATTTATATAAACAGGGTACTTTCCCTAACTGAAAACAATAAAGGAGATGCTGAACCTATCCTATATAGAGGGGCTTACATAACTATTAACAGTGAGCCCTCCTTTTCAGCTCTTCCTGGGATTTAAATTCAGGAAGTTTACCCTTAACTATTTATAGCCCAGTCTGACAACACTGTCTCTATACAGCAAGGGGGCGAGGCTTTACGTCTGCTGAGCCACCCCAGACCATGGTAGGGAAGCAGCGTTACTCTGTGTGGGCTCACACAGTTAGCCCCTTAAGGCCCTGTTAATCCCAAAGGGGGGGTTATAGGTAAAAAAAGATAATGTTATTGTAAGAGAAAACTAACCTTTAAGGTTACTAAGTGTCACCTTTTTCATGGTCCAGTGATGTTTATATTGATCCATAGAGCAGACTGTACAACAATACCCAGTATGTGATTTTTTTTATTTAGACACACGTATTTGTTCTCTCCAGACACATTAAGAAACAAAACAAGTGCATTACAATAAAAACCTATAACAATTTGACCTTCAGTTACATGTAATTGACAAGCTTTGTAGGGCAATCAATTTACATTCCAGGCAAAACTTATCTAAATCTTGAAAGCACCAACTAGCCCTTATCAGTATATTTCAGCTGAATTTGTTAGGTTTGCCTCAGCATGGTACTGTAGATGCTTCTGTACACCCTTCCAAAGACAGGCTCTCTTAATTCCCCAATCTCTTTACAGCAAAAAAAAAAAAAAGGATAGAAAAAAGTTCCAAAGACCCAATGCGAGTCAATTGAGGATTAAAGACTTCCTGCATTTTCCTGCCACATCTCCATTAATTCTCCAAAAACAAAGAGAAAACAGAAGTGCACGAGGTAAGTATAAAACAGATTTATGTATCGTAAAAAGATAACATCCACACTTGCAATGCGGTATAAAAGCTTGAGCTTTCCAAATTGTCCCACAACCTCAAGCAGCCATCAACATTGGCCCGCGTCTCAACCTCCCTAAAGCAGACGCCATCATATTCGGAAGAAGAGCATCTCTACGTAATCCCTATGCGTTTAGAACCTCAGTACTTCGTCAGTGTAAATTACAGATATGCCACATGCCATATTTATACCCCACAGAGTCTTACAATTGGATAAACTCTGGAACTCATTAAATCAATACAATCATATATTCCTATATGGTTAGGGTGGTGTGTAATACAAATCTTTTTATACATCATTCCTGTGCAAATAACAAATGTCAGTGTCAATCTTCTCGTAAAGTGTCCATTACAAATGTACCAAGTTACGTGTGGTGTCCAATAATATTATGTCAATTAACTATATATATTGTATTTAGTTAAAAAAAAAAAAAGTTCTGCAGCCCTGCTTTTCGCCATTATCACTTAGCATACAGTGCTTCCACAATAGCAAAGAATTCTGGCAAATGAGCACACTGTGCCACTGTGTGCTCCTTTGCATGATATTTTCCAGAATCCCTTGCAGTGGAAGGACGGTATGCTAGGTGATAATGGTGAAAAGCAAGGTTGCAGACCATGCTATATGGTGGAGGGTTTTTAGTCACCTCCTTTTCAGCCACTATAACCTATAATATATATATATATATATATATATATATATATATATAAAGCAGTCAACCCTCGCTAGAGCAGACACAAGACAGCACTCAGAGGTAAGTGAAAAAACCTGTATTAAAAGGTGAACAACAGCACAAACATGACCAACGTTTCGGTCCTTGTGGGACCTTCCTCAGGGTGGTGCTAAAGACAACTGGCCACAGAGTCCCTTATATACCCCTAAACCCATAACAAATAAGCTCAAACAGACTGACTGATTGGCCGTGAAGGGAGTCCCGTGATACACCCCGCCGCCTCCGCCATCGCGCTCCTGACGTCATCGGATCAGCTGGATATTCACTGACAGGTCCTGATGCACACGCAATGCATATAAGCGGCCAATTATAATGGAGGAGGATAGCGTCGTCCGTTGCTGGGGTGCCGCGCTGCTGGTCGCCATGCCGCCGTTGTCGACTGACAGAGGGTTTCCACAGCGTAAGTCACTGCGCATGCGTGGCCACGTCACCAATAGTAGAGGCAGCACTGGCATCCACCACAGCTAGGAGACACGATCCATGTCCCCTATGTCATGGCCAATCAAATAGCATCAATGGTCACAGGATGCACATCAAGGTGGATCCAAGCATCAGTGCTTTTAATACAGGTTTTTGCACTTACCTCTGAGTGCTGTCTTGTGTCTGCTCTAGCGAGGGTTGACTGCTTTCTTTATTTATCATTATAGGACATGCACCGCAATTGTTGTTTTATATTTGGAGTGCTAGCTGCCCCCCATTCTTGTATATGTATATATATATATATGTATATATCAAAAGACACACAGTGGCGCCACTAGATAAAGAGACAATATTTATGTATATATATATATATATATATATATATATATATATATATATATATATATATATATATATATATATATAATAGAACTATATCAGTCCTAATGTGGTAGAAAGAACATATAAACAGCAATAAATTAAAAAAATACTAATCCACTCCCAAAGTGTTGTCCAGTCCAGAAGTTACTCTTGAATAGGGTTCATGGCAGCTTTCATATGGGAGAACCACATCCAAAGGAATCTAAAAAACAAGTCAAATTACCGACACATCCATGTCATTGAAATTTATTACAGGTTTCAATCAATCCTCGGGCACTATTTGTAGGATTCTCAATAAACATTGGGATATTTTGAAGTGTGACCCACATTTGGGGTCACACCTACCAAATAAGGCGGCAGTAATATTTTGGAAGGCCAGAAATGTAAAAAACATACTGGCTCCGACTAAAATTAAGAATAAGACTGCATCTGCCTTAACTAATACGAGGTCATCTGGAAATCACAGGTGTGGCAGGTCACGCTGCATCACCTATGGACATCTGTCATCATCTGATCAGTTCGTCTCGTCTGTTAGAGGTAGCACACACAGAGTTTTAGCGTCAGTTACTTGTTTTTTTTGTTTGTTTTTTTTAACTTTTTTATTAGGCAGATATAAAATGTACATACAAAAAACGGTATACATAGCCTAATACAGAACATTTTTGTATTTTTTTGGGGGAAAGGAATGGCAAAACCTGTTGCCCGAGTCGGGTGGCCTACCAATAACGGAGAGGCCAAGAAGGGGGGGGGGGGGGGAGGTGAGAAAGAGAGAGAAAAGAGTGGGGGGGAGGGGGGGAATGTGTGCCCTGGTCGCTGGTGTCCCTTTTGGATGAACTTCATAGAAGTACTGATTATCAAACGCTTCCTTATCTGTATTGCCTTATCTCCTTGTTTCTTCCTTGGTGAGCTTAACTCGTTCTATATGATAATCCATGGTTCCCAGATATTGTAAAAATCTTTTTTAGCTTAAGGTGCGTGGTTAGCTTCTCCATACGCATTACTTCATTTATCCTGTTTTTTAGTTCAGTCATGGAGGGTGGGGACACTTTCTTCCAGGAGGCCGCAACCTCACATCTCGCCGCTGTGAGGATGAAGGAGACCAATTTCCTCACTGGACGGTCAATTGTTTCCATTGGCCTGGCCAGTAGGTAGGTCAGTGGATCAATAGGTAGGTTGAGGCTAGTAACCTCTTTTAATAGAATTTGGACCCTTTCCCAATACTTCTTAATTTCCGGGCACGTCCACCATATGTGGGCCATGTCACCCTTTTGACCACAGCCTCTCCAACATAAATCAGAAGCCAGAGGGTAGATTTGTTTTAGCCTCACTGGAGTGAGGTACCAGTAGAACATTATTTTGTAAATGTTTTCTTTGGTTGTGGTGCATATGGAAGTTCCTGAGGCTACTTCCCAAATGTTTTCCCAATCCTCTCGGTTGATAACTATATTCAGGTCAGCGGCCAATTTTTGCATGTAGTCATGAGTCGGAGGGTCCGCTGATGTTTCCAATTCTGTATAAATTTTTGATATTAGCCCTTTTTGTTGAGAGCTATCTCTACATAGTCTCTCGAATTTAGTGAGAGGGGGAAATTCTGGATTCGGGGATATCTTCTGGGCAAAGTGTCTAATTTGGAGGTATTTGAATGTGTCCAATTGTGGTATATCGTATTTAGTGCGTAAATTTTGGTAGCTCAAGAGTTTCCCCAGGCTCAGAATGTCTCCGATCACCCTGATCCCCTTTGATTTGAATTGGTCGTATAATTTGGAAGTGCATCCGGGGGGGAATTTGGGGTTATCAAAAATTGGTGTAAGTTGTGAGCTAGGGGACGCAAGTCTGTACTTAGTCTTGACTTTCAACCAGACATCCCAGGTATGGCTCATCGCTCCCAGTTTAAATTTGTTAAGGTGCATATCTCCTCTATCCAGGCTCCATAGGCACGCTTGCAGAGAAGGCATTTTGGCATAGTGTGACTCTATTTTGAGCCAACATTGTTGTTCAGGGTCAGCGTTCCATACGGCCGCTTGTTTAAGTTGGGCTGCCTGGTAATATTTGCAGATTAGTAAATCAGGGACTGGGAAAGAAGGGAAAGGGGAAGGGGAGGCTCCCGCATCAGTATAAATACTATATGGATAAAGTAAAACCAAAGTCTGGTGCAAAAGAGGATAGAAACTATAGTAACAACACAAACAAAAAAGTTCCTCCTTGAATGCACTCAGAAAGGTGAATGAAAGTGATATGGTTAGTACAATTAAAAACCTTTTAATCACAAATATAGTAAAATCATGTTTGTATAGAGGGGGATGGTAAAAAGTCCAAGACCAATCCCTACTGACAGACCAAGAAGATCTTCCAAAATATATATACGGAAGATAGTATAAATGACAATACACCACCTTAATGTGGGCTCGTGGACTGCAGAAATCACCTATGTGAACCTTCAGACTTGGAAACCTGTCCTGTCTACAGAAATCCAATTAACAAAAAATCATCAGACCTGGATAGATATAGGCTGATGATACAGAGTCTGGAGGGGTGATAAACTGACAGTCAATTAGGTCATATAATATATACCTATTGGGTATCAATGGACCACATTAAGTTTAGATGTATGTCAACTCCAGAACAGGGTGAAGTCAACATGAAAGTGGGGAAAATACGACGTTAAGTGAATACAAAACAACATATAAAAACAATAACTACGTGGCTTGATGGTATAGAGCTCTGCGGAGGGCAAGCACAAAGTGTGCACTGCTAATGCCCTGAGGCACGGTTCTGTGACCGTATCCAGTTATAGCCTCAGTAATATATAGAACAATTAGCGCAGAGATACATAAATAGAGTCTCCTAGATAAAACTCACTGACTCTAGTGGCAATCAACCCCTTGGTCACAGTTGAAAATCAGTGCTTGGGGTGTTATCCGCACTGAATAATACACAGTGTTGTGTCGCCATATATATATGTGCTCCCCCTAATCGGGAATACGGCGAGGGCCCCTTATTTAATGGTGGCTATATGAGTAATATCCTGTGGTCCCACATAGATAGTGCACTGCTATAGTACTAGCCTGTCAGGAAAGAAAGCTATAGTGTATACAGCAACAAGGTTCAGTTACCTTGAACAATTACATCTGAATCGCTAGTAAAATATTATACTTAGGTTAGGGCGCACTGTGTGAGTCCATTGCTACTTCTCTCGATCCCGAAGTGAGGGGGAGAGGGGGCAAGGTGCCAACATGGGGGATGTCAGGATTCAGAGTCAGCGGCTGTAGTTACAGAGATGCCATATCGCTTGTAGGAGGCATCCGTTCAGTATGATGACGTCACTACGTTCCGGTCACCTAAACAATCAGATGTAATTGTTCAAGGTAACTGAACCTTGTTGCTGTATACACTATAGCTTTCTTTCCTGACAGGCTAGTACTATAGATATTTTGCCGAAATCTCCTAGTTCCCTTTGAAGGTTAGGAAGGGAAGTTTGGGGTCTGGATAATGACAAGATAATATCGTCCGCAAAAAGCGAGATCTTGTAATTTGTTTTTCCTATTTCTATGCCTTGGATATTTATATTGTTCCGTATTTTTGATGCCAGAGGCTCGATAGTGAGTGCAAAGAGGAGGGGGGATAGTGGGCATCCCTGTCTCGTACCATTTTTGATTTGGAATCTTTCGGTGTTCCCACCTGGCAATCTAACGAGGGCCGATGGATTTTGGTATAGGGCGCGAACCCCTGTTAAATAGGATTCGTTAAAGCCAAATTTTTCCATTGTGGTATTGAGAAATAGCCAATCAATTCTATCAAATGCCTTCTCTGCATCTAAGCTCAGTAGCATTGCCTTGGTGCCTGTGAGGTGTACATGATCAATTATATTGATTATTTTGCGGGTATTGTCCGAGGCTTGACACCCCCAGACAAACCCCACTTGGTCCAGATTTATTAACCTAGGTAATATTGGGTTTAGCCTGTTAGCCAGGATCTTGCTATATAGTTTAAGATCGTTATTCAGGAGGGAAATTGGTCTATAACTCCCACATTGCATAGGGTCTTTCCCTTCCTTATGTATAATAGCAATGCCAGTGACATTGACGAGGGAATTGGGTTTCCCTCCATGAATGAGTTAAACATATTCAGTAGGTGTGTGGACAGTATGGGTAAAAACTTCTTATAATAGACATTAGTGAACCCGTCTGGGCCGGGGGCTTTGGAGGTTTTCAGTATTTCCACCACTGCTGTCAACTCTGCTTTTGAGATTTTGGAGTTAAGGGCGGAGTTTTCTTCGTCTGTTAGTGTGGGAAGGTTGCAGTCATCAAGGTAGTTTGTGATTACATCTAATCTATTGGGCTCTGAATCGCTACTCTGTGTCCTTAGATTATATAATTTGGTATAGAATTTAGTAAATTCTTCAGCTATTTTTCTTTCGTTATATATTACCTCACCAGACATATTCTTGATCGTCGTTATTTTGGATCTTTTTTGTACTCCTCTTAGCTTGCCAGCCAGAAGTTTATCGGCCTTTTTGCCTTTATCGTAATATTTTTGGTTAGTCCATTTAAGGGCTTTTTCTACATTTTCCAATTGAATTTGTTTAAGCTCAGTTCTATTAGTAGTCAGATGTTTATATATTTTTTTTGAGGAGTTCGCTTTATGTTGTTTTTCCAAATCGAGAATTTTGTCTGTTAATATTTTTATCCTCTCCATTTTAACTTTCTTTTTGTGGGAGGCAATTGAGATTATTTTACCTCTGATTGTGGCCTTATGGGCTTCACACAAAATTGTTGGGGATGACACCGAACCATAGTTAATATTAAAATATTCCTTGAGGGCTTTTTTGATATCTTTCTCTACTTTTATATCATTTAATAGGGAGTCATTCAGTTTCCAATTGTACGTGACCGTTTTTGTAAATGGTATTGAAAGTGTCAACGTAACTGGGGCATGGTCCGACCAAGTTATCGATCCGATGTCCGAGTTAGTGGCGGCCTCTAGAATGTTCTTGGTGGCAAGAAAATAGTCGATACGTGAGTACGTCTGGTGAGGGGGGGGGGGAAAGGTGAAGTACTTCTGTCCTTGGTGATGGATTCTCCATATATCCTTCTCGTTGACAAAGGGCGACGGCCCGAAACGCGTTCGAGACTTTTAATATATCCCATGCCATGATGTCTACCATGGAATAAAGGATTTTTATAGCGGTATCTAGCCCCCTTCTTGTTGCAATTGCTGTGCTCCGTTCTTTCCGTGAGGATATCTTGACTATCCATGAGGGAGAACTGTTAAATTATCTCTTTAATTTTTTCCCCAGTTCTATGTAATTGGGCGGAGGGCAAGCAGCCCGGGTTGAATGACTTGTCTTCTATGGGGTATAATACCATATTTAGGTCTCCTCCTAATATTATTGAGGACAAGTATTCAGGGTCCACTCCTTCTAGTACTTTTTTTAAGGATTCGTTTTGGTTTTCATTTGGCGCATATAGGTTGATCAGAGCGATCGGAGAGCCAGCCAGAGACCCATACACCACTAGAAATCTACCCTCTGGGTCCGTTGTTATTTTTGTCAGATTGAATGGAGTGCCTTGGCGAATTAAAATTGCAACTCCTCGCTTCTTACTGCTAAATGACGAGTAATAACTCATTGGGAACGCATTTTGGAAAGTTTTGGGTGGATCCTGGGATGTGAAGTGCGTCTCCTGAAGGAAAACAATGTCACTCTTTAAACTCTTCAATTCTTGCAGAGCTAACCTCCTCTTTCGATTATTTTATAAACCTTTTACGTTCAGAGAAACCAGTTTAATAGCTGATTGGTTGGCCATTGGGTTTATTTCTACTGTGTTTGTCTGTACTTAGGAAGGGTGTTAGTATTGTCAAGACTCTCGTGGAAGCAGGTCTCTCTTAACCGACCAGGGTTGGGGGGCGAGTGCAAGAGAGGGGGGGTAGGGAAGGAAGGGGAGGGGCCTGCTGGGACAGTACCAGCAGGTGATAGAAAGAGTAAACTAGGCCTTGATGTGGCCTGAAAAATTACAACCGGTGTAACTTTAAACCGGCTTTTGGGCTGGAGGCCCACCGGGGGTGGGGGGGGTAAGTCCGGTGACGGGAACCTTTGGGGACAGGGAAGACGTGGGCCCCTAACTATAGATTACATAACTTTGCACCCCTCTGGGGTTGCCAACTGTAAGACTTGTGTATAGGATTTCGGGGGATCCATGTGAGGTCAAGTGGATACTTTGGAGCGCTTTGTATCTCTGCTTTAGATTACTAAGCCTGGTAACCTAGTGCTCACGTGCTTCTGTGTATTCGCTTTTCAACTAGTTACGGGGGGGTCAGTGTGTCCAGACCTCTGGTTTCTCTGAACTCTGGCTCTGGGACTGATAATTAGATTGCTTTCTTGTATTAGCTGAGGGATAGGGAGGGGTTAGGAGGGGGTGGAGTGGCGGGCATGTGAGTAGAGTGGGGGGGGGTATGATGAGGGGGTAGAGGGTGAGATTTATGGAGTCTTATAGTGGGAGATAGGGGGGGGAAGCAGGATTCAGATACCTTTTTTGAACCCTAGACAAATGTCTCCTTTGGGTATTTCAGATAGCTTAGACAGGATAGTGCCCTTGTTTTCAGTCATACAATAATATCAGGTGGGTTCACCTAAAGATACCATAGTTTGTTACTCTGAGCCTGTCGGGTATGCCGTGCACCTCCCTTTACAAATTAACGTTACCCTTTCTTATCAGTTGAAGGTACCGTACCCCGCCGACTGGCCCATGAGTTCTTTGTTCTGAGGGGGGGAGAGGGAGGGAGGGGGGAAGGGGTGCCCAATACCTTTCAATATATCTGGATGAGATAGAGCTAAAACATTTGTATGTGCATTGTTAAAATGGTTTCATCATATATTGGCCTGTTTTGTGGGTATAAACGACATATGAACAGCACAGGAGGAACAGGGGGAGGGAGGGGGGAGGGGGAGAAGGGGGAAGAGGGAAGGGGGAGAGGGGGGGAGGGGGAAGAGGTGGAGGGGGGAGGGAAAGGGTAGGGTGAAAATATGCCTAATACCTTTCAAAGTAACAGGATAGGATGAAGCAAAACATTTGTACATTCAGTGTTAACAATTGGTTTCCACCATATATCGTCCGGTTTTGTGGGTGTGAACGGCGTATGATCAGCAACCTGCAGCTTTAAGAGGGGGGGAGGGGGGAGGTGAAGGGGGGGAGGTGAGGGGGGGGAGGGGGGGAGGGGAGGGGGGAGGTGAAGGGGGGGAGGGGAGGGGGAGGGGTGGGAGGGGGAGCAAGGCAGGGGGGAGGAGGAAGGGGGAGGGGGGGCAAGGGAGGGGGGAGGGGGAAGAGGGATGGGGGGGCAAAGGGGGGGGGCAGAGGATCGGGGGAGGGGGGAGGAGGAAGGGGGAGGGGGGGAAGGGTCTAAGGAGACTACTGCGGTTCAGCTTGGTGAGTGGGGGGGGGGGAGATCGAAGAATGCAGGCGGTGAGGCCTAGGCAATAACGGACCCCTTTCCCCCACCCCCTCCCGCCAACCCCACAAACCCTGCTGTACGTCCATTTCTGCGACTGGCGGTCTGGCTCTGCTCACTCTCCAAGGTGGTGATATGGTCCACAAATGCAGACCTGACTTCTAGGTAAAGTTTTTGCGCCAACAGGCCCTCCACCCACCTCCCCAAAAACAAAACCCAACTGTGGGGGCCCAACAGGGCTCCCGCTTCCAATAACGGGCGTGCTGGTGTGGGTGGTTGCAGGACCCAGGAACGAGTATCCTCCTCTGTGACCGATTGGGCGACTGCTGCTGTGAAGAGGCGTGTGTGCTGCATCCTTGTAGCTTGTGGGTCGGCGGGAACCAGAGCATCTAAGCAGGTGTGGGCAGCTCCATTTTTTTCCACAGGTTAAATCTCAACAGGGTCCCCGGGTGGCTATTTGTTTTGACTCTGTTGGTGGGCAGCTATTCTTGCTGACTCTCGTCTGGGCCTCCTCTGTTTCCACTGGGGCCGTGGTTCGGCAGTTCTGTCGACCATGATGGAGGAGGGGTCAGGCCCAGCGCACGGTCAAACGGGTCCATATCCTCTGGATGGCGTATGGTCAAGAATCTTCCCCCCTTGCTGGCAAAAAATTTAAACAGGAACCCGGAGCGGTACTTTATTGCTTTCTCCCGCAATAGAGTCGTAAGGGGCTTTAGTTCTTTGCGGCGGATGATGGTCAGTCGCGAGAGATCGTGGAACATCAGCATGGTTTCATCTTGGAATGTTATAGATTCCCTCTCTTTGCAGGTTGCTATGATCCGCTCTTTGGCTGAATAGCTATGCATCCTCACGATGATATCACGCCTACGTTTTGGATCATCCGATTTTGTCCCCAGGGCCCGGTGGGCTCTGTCTATTTCAAGATCCTTTTCATCCAAATCACCGCAGAGCAAAGTGAAAAGTTCGGTTAGGTACGGTCTGATATTTTCTGGTGATATTGTTTCAGGGACATTACGGACGCGCAAATTTTGCCGTCTGTCTCGGTTTTCTTGATCTTCCAGACCTTCTTTGAGGGATAGTATTTCCTCTCCTAGCCGTATGATTTCTTCCTCTGCCGCAGACTGCCTTGTGAGGGACGCCTCCATTTTATTCTCCGTCTCCGTTGCTCTTGTTGTCAGGCTTGCAATATCTTGCCTGATATCCCTGACTGCCTCTTTGATGTCCGCTTGCAAGGATGTGTGCAGTTTCAAATGCATTACAATAAAGAGCTCCTCCAGATATGCTCTGGTGACTGGTTCCTCAGACCCCGGGCTTGCTCTCAATTGTTGCTGGTTGTCTGCCGTCGTCGCTGTGTCTCGTGCTCCGGTGCCAACCTGTTTTTCGCCTGAGTCCTCCGCTCTCCTCTGAGGCGGCGAAAAGTGTTTTGTGACCCCCTGGGCTGCCGCTCTTTTTTCTTTAGACATTCCTGGTCCTGGCGGGGCTTCGGAGCTCCACGCTTACCCAGTCATACTCGGTGACGTCACCCCAGAATAAACATTTTAATGTGTTGAGGACAGACATTCTCCCTTCATTCTGTTGATTTGTCTCTTTAAATGGTGAGGTCAGGAAAAGGGGGGGGGGGCAGATTCTATGTGGTCCCCAGGGACCGCAGGCAGAGCTCAGTTGGGGGGGAACAGTGGAGGCAATTCCGCGTTTCTCCCAGGTGGTGCCAAGGCCCCAATAGCCAGAGAGGGATGGCCACCCCTCCTCACCCGGCAGCCTCTCTGGTGTATCTATAGGGTGCTAGCACGCTTCCACCGTTCCCCGTAGAATGTATGCCCTCTCAGGGCAGCACTGCACCCCTTCTCCTGGGATCCGGTGACTGATCTCTGCCTCTTGCTTCTAGGACTTATGCGCGGGCCCAACGGCCATTTTAGAGGGGGGGGGCAACACTCCTCAAAGCTGCAGGGCCCCGCTTTCACTTTACCTCGGATTTGTTGCAGCCGGAGGGGCCCACCGACAGGGGGGGGGGAGATTCCCTCAATCACCTCTGCCGCCCGAACCCGCTCCGTGATCCACCGTTTGATCCGCCTCCTAGATGAACCGCGCTGCTCCGGCGGCCATCTTGGGATCAGGGATGCAGGGGAATCACCGGGCGCTCGTCAGCGCAACAAACCCTCTGCGGTGAGTGGACCGTACCGCCAGGCCACTCTGTGCTTTTATTTTGGGGGAGTTTTAGAGGGGTATTACCCGTCTACCGCTGACCTCAGGACGGAGCAGATCTAACTTGCGGCTTCCCTGCTCCACGTCCTGGCCACGCCCCTCAGTTACTTGTTTAAGTATGTATGTCATTTACATGCTGACGTGTGGTTGCGGCAAACAATATGTGGGCCGCACCACACGTCCTCTCTGAGCTCAGTTTCTTGAGCATCGAAGAAACATTTTAAATGGTGTAAGCAGTCATGGCATCTACAGACATTTTGACACAGTTCACAATAGGGATCCGATCTCATTAAAAATTATAGGCTTGGAGTATGTTTCACCTCTCTCATTGAGGGGTGATCGATTCAAGATATTATGTAAACGTGAGACTTATTGGATCTACCAGTTGGCTACGCTAGCGCCTGGTGGATTTAATGAGTCTCTAGATACAAGTACAATTATGTGAGTTGGGGTTTCTGTATTTAAATAACCCATTCAGCCCTGTTTCCCCAGTCCTCTGTTTTCTCTCCTATCCATTTGCTAACTACAATGACCAATTGAATATAATAGGGGTTTAGTCTATATATGAATAAATCAACATGAAGATTCATGCGTATAGAACTTTACTTTATAATTATATCCATCAATTGTGTGAGTTATATACACTATCCATTTACATCTAGTATACCACTTGGTCATTGTAAGTATTGGAAATGTTATGACAGAGTGCATTAGACTAGTCTTTTGCACTCAGCAAATAATCAATATTCTTGTTGTTTCTGTTGATTTGTTTATCTTCTTAACTATTATTAATTATTGTATAATATAAGATTTGTGAATGCCATTCTTTTTATCTTTTTATTATCTTGATTAATTACTGATTTTCTCTCTCTCATTAGTCCAATCGGCGAATCTCTATGTACAGTAGAGGCAGCGATTATTCTAACAAAAACCAGTGGCAATTCCCCAAAAGACCCAGGTACATTCTGAATACATGCCTTAAACTTTCCTTAAACTAGCCCCAGCATTTCTGCATTGATTAATGGCCTATCAGATTAACAGCGGGGGGTCCCTGGCAGTCCCATTCAAACTGAATGGGACTGCCAGGGATCCCTGCTGTGTTAATCCTATGGGTCGTTAGTCAATGCAGAAATGCCTTAAACGTGCCTCAAACTAGCCCAGAACATACCCAGCACATACCCAGCACATACCCAGAATGTAACCCGGCTAGTTTACAGCAAATGTTAGAATAAACGTTGCCTCTACTGTATGAGCTATACAACAATATAGGAAGGGAAGTTTCCCTTAACTGATTAGACTTTGGTTGCCTAGTAACCCGACCCCTTTTTCTGTATAAATCTATGTCTGAGGGAAGATTCCATCATCCTTTGACAAAGTCAGTCTATCTGACGAAACGCGTTAGATGGGCAGTGAAGGAGATACGTCATCACTGTGGGCCGGCCAGCTCGTAGCGAGCGTCCTTCCCTGCTGCCTGAAACCCCAGTGTAGGTTCGGATTAGAACTTATCTGGTAGGAAGAAACTGACTACGCAGGACTTCCTTATTGATTCCAATCACTTGATCCACGAGGTCTGAATATTTGGAGCAGCTGCTGACAGCGTTTACAACATCTCTGCTGTGGAGGTTACATCTTGCGGTTCCCGTGGTGGTGATATTCAAATGCCTTTTATTCTTGTTCATTTGTGAGTGAGCCTGTTTCCCTCATCTCTACATTTTATATTAAAATTTGTACGCATTTTACGCTATGGGCCGTGCGCTTTCTCTTTTTGTTTTATATATGTATATATATATATATATATATATACTGTATATATATATATATATATATGTATGTATGTATGTATGTATGTATGTATGTATGTATGTATGTATGTATATAACACACAGAAAAGCCGGCAACAGACCTATATGAATAAACTGTGCTAAAACCAGTTAAATAAGGTGTAAATAATAACACCACTGGCGGTGCTGGGGATGGGAAATAATTGGACACTGACAAAAATTACATAATTTTGGCTCTGTACGCCACCACAATGGATTTGAAATGAAAAAACTGAGATGCAATAGAAGTGCAGACTTTCAGCTTTAATTCAAGGGGTTGAACAAAAATATCGTATGAAACATTTAGGAACTGCAACCATTTTCATACACAGTCCCCTAATTTCAGGGGCTCAAATGTAATTGGACAAATTAACACAATCATAAATAAAATGTTCATTTTTAATACTTTGTCGAGAATCCTTTGCAGGCAATGACTGCTTGAAGTCTGGAACGCATGGACATCACCAAACGCTGGGTTTCCTCCTTTGTGATGCTTTGCCAGGCCTTTACTGCAGCTGTCTTCAGATGTTGTTTGTTCGTGGGTCTTTCTGCCCTTAAGTTTTGTCTTCAGCAAGTGAAATGCATGCTCGATCGGGTTGATATCAGGTGATTGACTCGACCATTGCAGAATATTTCACTTCTTTGCCTTAAAAACTCCTGGGTTGCTTTCGCAGTATGTTTTGGATCATTGTCCATCTGTTAAGTGAAGCGCCGTCCAATCAACTTCGCTGAATTTGGCTGAATCTGAACAGACAATATATCCTTATACACTTCAGAATTCATCCGGGTTCTTCTGTCTTCTGTCACATCAAAAACACACACAGAACCACCTCGCTCACCATACAGAGAAAGAGTATTTAAATGGTGCAAAGGGAAAGATGATAGACAAAACACAACTAAGTGACCAGAAAGAGTCACTAAAAGTCCCTGCAGACTGCACTCATTACATAATATAATATAGTACACATAAAGTACCAGTATATTAACTAGTACCAATAGTTCTGTCACATCATCAATAAACACTAGTGACCCAGTGCCATTGTAAGCCATTCATGCCCATGCCATCACACTGCTTCCACCATGTTTTACAGATGATGTGGTATGCTTCAGATCATGAGCCGTTCCAAGCCTTCTCCATATTTTTTTCTCCCATCATTCTGGTACAGGTTGATCTTAGTTTCATCTGTCCTAAGAATGCTGTTCCAGAACTGGGCTGGCTTTTTTAGATACTGTTTGGCAAAGTCTAATCTGTCCTTTCTATTCTTCAGGCTTATGAATGGTTTGCACCTTGTGGTGAACCCTCTGTATTTGCTCCCGTGAAGTCTTCTCTTTATGGTAAACTTGGATAATGATATGCCTACCTCCTGGAGAGTGTTCTTCACTTGGCTGGATGTTGTGAAGGGATTTTTCTTTACCATGGAAAGGATCCTATGATCATCCACCACTGTTGTCTTCTGTGGATGTCCAGGCCTTTTTGTGTTGCAGAGCTCACCAGTGCGTTCTTTTTTTCTCAGCATGTACCAAACTTTTGATTTGGCCACTCCTAATGTTCCTGCTATCTCTGATGGATTTTCTTTTTTTTGCAGCCTAAGGAGGATGCCCTGTTTCACTTGCAGGTTTGACTGCATGTTGTGGGTTCACAGCAACAGCTTCCAAATGCGAATGCCACACCTGGAGTCAATGCCAGACCTTTTACCTGCTTAATTGATGATGATATAACGAAGGAATAGCCCACACCTGTCCATGAAACAGCGTTTGAGTCAATTGTCCAATTACTTTTGGTCCCTTGAAAAAGAGGGGGCTACATATTAAATTGATGTAATTCCTAAACCCTTCCTCCAATTTGGATGTGAATATCCTCAAATTAAAGCTGATAGACTGCACTTTAAGCTCATATTCATTATTTAACTGTAACTTGAATTTATTTTGTTACACAGCTGAAATAACAAATATATATATATACAGCTAAGCCCCGTTATAACGCGATCCGTTACAACGCGAATCCGCTTATAACGCGATGCAAACGTGGCTCCCAATTTTCGTATCCATGAATACTTTACAACACGATTATTGGTATCTTCAATACTTTATTGTACAATGCATACAATTATACATTATTTCTAATGCTATCCGCTTAAAGCGCAATGTGATTCTTTGGACCCCAAGCACAGCGTTATTAGGGGGTTGAACTGTATATATATATATATATATATATAAACAGATGGCACACACATATGTGGTAAAAAGGTGCTTGTCCCATACAGGTAATGTATAGATAGGTTCCTTACCGAGTAGATCCAGGATCCCAAGATCACGAGGCAAGAAGGAGACAGCACACTCAAAGGTACAAAAAGCAGCGTGTATTCAGTAGAAAAACCGGCACATAAACCCGACGTTTCGGTCCTTGACACAGGACCTTTCTCAAGGGAGTGCTAATACATAATGACACCTGACAAACATATATACCCACCACCCATTAACAAACAGATCCCTGATAGGCTAGACCATGATGTACACTGGCGACACACTTTATTCGAGCAGGGCTAGTCCCACGAATTCGGGTATACCCGGGTGTATTGAGGTTTGTGACTGTTTTCTGCCCGAGTGCATTGAGGTATTTTCCATGCAGGGATTGAAGCATTTTATTCCTGCTGGCTGCAATACTGCACAGTATATATATATATACTGCATTACAATTCATGAATTTATGCCATCTGGTAGACACGCGAAGCATTGCAGCCTATTCAATCCTAATCATTATCATTTAACAGATCAGCCGCCCGTCAGCCAGGCATGAACCCAGGCTGGGAAGGCAAACGCAACGGGGCTTGTCAGAGGTGAGGAGCGGCGCATTCCAGGTATCTGCCAGGTACATACTGGGTATTTGCTCGAATAAAGTGTGTCGGTGCAGTAAGACAGCTGTGAGCACTAGCTAATCAATTATGACATCAGCACTGAACGACAGTGGTCTCAGATGGCGTCTCATGTATCATGCTGATCATTACTGCCTTATGTAGCAGTGGCGCGCGTGCGCAATGTACATCGCAACTAAATAAATAAGGGGAATACCTAAAAGGCACAGGCTTTCAATGCGTATGTTAGTTTGCACAAAAAGGTCAACAGAGCATATCTGTAGAACATATCCTAACAATACATAATTGAAATAACAGCTGTAGGGACTAACATTCAAATACCGGCGTCAGCACTGGGAAACACCATGTCGGATGGCGTCAAACGTAACCAGTTAACCACCACTGCCAAACAACAATGGCGCGCATGCTCAGCATACGTAACTGCAATGAGCTATGGAGAAATATCCTTAAAGACGCAAGCGACCAATGTGCACACAGTGCTGGCTCAAATAGGCAACCTAACACATGGGCAAAGCATTGCATATCATACCTAATTAAAGCGTCAAAAAGACACAAACAGCAACTTCAATCGCAATGTAAATAAAGCAAGCATGATAACGCATGCATGGCTGGCATGAGTTTAAAAAGCATAAATATAGAACAGGTGTCATAACATCAGGTAACCATAGTTAAGGAGGGAAAAATAACAGAATGAAAGGGACGGGAAGGGAAGTGTTACCATGGAGTCCCAAGACACATGGGGAGTGAGTGCATAAAAATGAGACAGAAAGACAGAGGACTGGACACAAGATGAAAGCAGAGGCATACTAATAAAGCATCACTATTAAATACAGTGGACATAAGGTGGATAGGGCAATAGAAAGGAGAATAAGCAACAAAACAGAAAAAAATAGAAAAAAATTGGTGCATTATAGTATCTTTGCAATTTTTTCTGCATTTTTTTACAATTTTTGCATTTTTGTGGTTCTACCACATTAGCTCTTTGTTGGTTGTGTCTGTAATTTTTTGGCATTTTTTTCTATTTTTTTTTCTGTTTTGTTGCTTATTCTCCTTTCTATCATCAGCAATGGATTTGAAAATCCGCCGCTCCTAGGCACTTAGCCGTGGTGGCCCCCTCCTTGCTGCCACCCTCCTTTTCCGTGTGAATCACAGCATCACACAACGCCGCGGATGTCACCGTGATGTTGCATGGCATCACATTGCCATGGTAACACGAAGTCGTGACATAATTTGATGCCATGACAACAAGACGCCATGTGACATCACATTGGTGATGTTTGTAGCGTAATTTGATGCTGTGATTCGAAAGGAGACAGAGGGAGGCAGCAAGGAGGTGGCCGCAACAGCTAAGTGCCTTCCCTTTAGGCCCAATTGACCCATAAGCACAGCAAATATATATGGGGTGGACATTTTTGGCGCCCCCAAATTGTTCTGCCCGGGGCTAAAGAGCCTAATGGGAAATCCACCACTTGTCTTATATATATTTGTTGTGTCGTTGTGTTAATTGGTGTGTATTGTGGATTTGAAAGATAGAGAAGACTGTTGGGAGTGAAGTGACTGGTGTTAGTGGAGTGACTGGTGTGAGTGAAGTGACTTGTGGGAGTGTAGTGAGTGGAGTGATTGGTGGGAGTCAGGATGCAGGAGTCAGGAGAGGAGGAGTTGTGGTGAGCATAGGAGTGAGGACATGTGGAATGTGAGGTGTGGTGGTGAGTGCAGGATTGAGGACAGGAAGTGAGCAGTGGTAGTGAGCGTAGGAGTGAGAAGCAGGAACACCCCAGGGTAGGAAGAGTGGGGAGGAGGGGAGAGGGGAGAGGGGAGAGGAGAGAGGGGCAAGGGAGAGGAGAGAGGGGCAAGGCAGAGGGGCGTGGGAGGAGCAGCCAGGGAGTTAGGGAGCAGCCAGGGAGTTAGGGAGCAGCATCAAGGCCCACAAGAGGCTAATGTTCTGTCTCCTACTGAGAATACAACCGATGCAGCTGAGAGGCAGCATTTGAAAAATCTAAAGTGTACAGAGTGAATTTACTTCTTATAACCAAAATTGTTGCCTGTTATGAAGTAATTATTGGCAAATTGACATTAAAAAAAAGCCATGTCTGTAAAAAAATGCCAAATGGAGGCAATAAGAGATGCAGTTAACAGTATATGTTATGTATATGTATCTTGTACAGTGCAGCACTGCCAAAAAAAACATTAGACGAATATCAAATGCAGACTTAAACCAAAAAGGGGCGAAAAACCTGAGCATGTTAGAGCAACAGGTGGCAGACCGGCACTACATTTCATGTATACAGGGTATGAGACCTGTTTGAAGCCACTAATACACCCCCCACCCCCCTCCCCGACATCAGGGTGAGATTCCAAGTGGTGAGAGACACAGGCAGACCAATGCCAGATGAGGAAGCAGATAAGAAATCATAAGATGTATCATAAAACATTTACAGTGTATAACAATATTATTTATGAGATATTGCTACAGTCACATTAAAATGAAGTCAGCTATTCTACTTATTAATGTTCTGCAAACAATCAAATTACAATTACAACCCCATATATTCATAATGTTTACACTAAAGATTAAGAATGCGTTACATCTTACTATTAGCATGTTTTCATTCTATAGTGCAATTGTGAAAGCAAAGATATTATGTCCATGTTCTTTATATTAGGACTTATACTGTATATTACATCATGTGATATACAATGTAATGGTTGTCAAATTATTTCTGTGTTTCATAGAACATTACACAAATACACATTCACTTCAAGGTAAAAGTTTCCAGAACAAATTTGAATACTTTATTATTGTTAAAACATCAATATTTTAATTGTATAAAATCAATAATCTGTTTACACCTCATACACACACCATTCTCTGAGAATTACACAAAATATTTCTAACTCTAAACCCAAACCACAACATTCTGAAACAGTCACAGGTGAACATTTAACACACACACACACACACACACACACACACACACACACACACACACACACACACACACACACACACACACACACACACACACACACACACACACACACACACACACACACACACATTAAAGAAGACAACACAAAAAGAGTGCACATGCATTGTATTTTATCTCTATTTTATTTGATTTGTTATTACTGAAGATCTTGCTGGTAAGGGGTGTGGTGGGTGATGGAGGTAGTTTCCACAGGGAGGGTAATTAGACCACTTAGAAGGAGAGCGGGGTTAGCTTATATTGCATATGCATTTTTTCATTAATATAGATATGGAAAATATGGCTAACGGCCAAACTGGCATTGGTGATAAATAAATTGTTATTTGTTATTTTAATCACATTCTGAAAAAATTCAGAAGTTGATGTATTGGCGTTGTGACAAAAGTACCTTTTTGCTATGTTCCTTTCATCCAGGGATCACCACTTTCACACAGCCTTCCAGGTAGGGGAGACAGTCCACAGACGCAGAGGTGAAAAATAAAGCTTTGGCTTGTTTATTTTGCCATTAAGTTGTTACAGCAGAAAAATATAAATAAATCAAAACAAACAAAACCCTTGCTCTACAGAGCATTAACTACCCATTTGGTAAGCTACCAGGTGGATGGCTTACCCGTTTTCCAACAAAACAAAGGCTTCCTCAGCACAGGCTTCTTTGAAATGATCCAATATTGTTAATGTGTTCAATAAAAAGTGCGAGATTTTTGGTTTTGCAATGTTGATGTATTGCACGATACAAATAAGGCACTTTTTTGGCGCCAATGATGAATTTTTAGTTTACCGCAGCTCGATTTTTCCGACCCTAAGTGTTTTCTTCTGATGAAGAAACTTGGGGCTATTTGTAATATTGTTCGTGGTTATGTTTTCTTTTTGTTTTGCCAAAGAACTGGAAACCACAGGGGCATGATAGAAGATACACCACATACTGTTGTCATGGGGGAGTCTCCAGGAGCAGGTAGGACCTTGGTGGCCAGAACAGCAGGGGAGGCCAGACTCATCAGGGTTGCAGGCAGATGGCAGATAGCATGGCCGGGGTCACAGGCAGAGGTTAGAGGCAGGCAGCAGGTAGCGTGGTTAGGGTCACAGGCAGAGGTCAGCAGCAGGAAGGCAGGAATATGGTAGGGAAGCAGGTACTGAAACCAAGGAGCAGGAAATGTAAGCAGGGACAAACAGGGACAAGCCAGATAATAGGCAAGAACCTTTAATAAGTAATCAGGACTCCAAGGAACAGGTCAGGTCAGATCAGATCAGGTCATGGCAGAAACAGAAGGAGTCATGATCACAAAACAAAGGCAAGGGAGGAACAGGAAACAGGAAACTATAAGGACAAAGTACAGGAGCACCAAGAGGAGACAAAGACAGAGGAACCCCAGAGCCGACAGAAAACAGCAGCACACCCGGTGGACAGAGAAAGGTACAGTGGCTGGGAGCAGTATGTCTAGGAGACCCTGACAACTGTATTAATTTCCTATCTAAATTACTTGAAAAGAGAACAGAGCTTTTATCACAAAAATTGCATGCCATACAATCATGTGGAGTGCCACAGAGTTGTATCCTATATATCCTATGTTGCTTGCAGTGTACATGCAGCCCCTAGGAGACATAATCAGATGGCATGTGCTGGGTTATCACTGCTATGCAGATGGCACTCAACTCTACTTGTCCTTTGCACCAGGCACTAAGGACCCATTAGAAGTCTTCAATAGATGTTTATCTGAGCTCCTTGAGTTGATGAGTGCCAGTTGGTTGAGATTGAATTATCAAAACACAAAAAACCCAGCAAGCTCTTTTTGGGAACCCCTGAGCCCCCACAAAATATATATGTGTATAAGTGTCAAAAAGGAGAGCTATTGAGCCAGGCATATGTATACAACGTGTATTTTTGTCAATTTGGATGTAGCATTGGGCTTCTCTGTCGTTTGTTGAGATTGAATTATGTAAGACAGAAGTGCTTGTGGTGGATGCTCACCGTCAGAAGACAACAAGACTGCAGCTACTGTATGTCAACATACTGGCCTTAAGCTTGTGGGCTCCCAGCTGCTAAACTCTATCAGTGTGTGTAATCTTGGCATTGTCTTTGACTGTGGTCACTGAGAGAGAAGGAACCCCTTAATGCGGCACTGAGAGACACCCTACAGTGTATATAAAACTTAAACTTTTAATATTATGGTTAAAATATAGGTGGTTGGGATGTGACAATAGATAAACAACAATTATAAATAAAAAGCTGAGCGTAAATGCGAGAGTGTGATAGTAAAAAAAAATAATTTTAACTTAGTGGGTCCATTAGGGTAATCAAATATCCACCCTGCCCTCAAATAGCACAAAATAGAATCATCTGATATACTGGCTAGACTCTATAGACTCCTGTCTATTACTAACTCTGTTACTATTTAGTAACTGGAGTGACAAACTGTTGATTGTATAGTCTGGGTCACCCTGTTCCCCTGTTTGTCCACTTACCTTTCCATAGGAGTATAGCACAGCAGGGGAACTACAAGTTTCAGCAGAGTCAGGAGCTTCATGATGCATTGCCAGGCAACCAATAGGGCTGAGAGATATATGGCAGTTAGAATTCTGACAGTTGGGATTCTGACAGTTAAGGAGACTGTAAGTTGGAAGCTGGATACTGAAGGGGTAGGGTGTGAGTGTGAAGGTGCCTGTGGCATCTGCACTAGGCCAGAGACCCCTGATAGGCCCCAGCTAGTCCCAACTCCCCTCAGTTTGTGGCTGCTACAGGGACAGGTCAGAAGATAGGGAAACTGCCCCTGTAGCTTGTAGTGAGGGACACAAACAAGACACAGCAGTATCCTGGCTCTTGGTGGTCTGGGACCAGACCACCCCCATGGATGAGACTGTCCTTGAGGTGGACATCCCATGCAGATCATCGTTGGGTCCGTGTACCCTAACGCAGGACGCAGCGCGTCCGGGTGCGGACGCACCAGGCAGGTACCCCACACACAAGTGTACGAATATACACTATAGTGGCAGCACTGACCACATATAAGGGTGAGGGGTTATATCCTTGTGGACACTAGAGTGGTTGGGTGCCCGAGGGCCCCATCAGCTACTGTGGGGACTGTGAACAAGTGTGTGGACACTGGGCAGGTGATTACGGCCTTGAGAGGCCTGGTGGGTAGGCTTTAACCAGTAGCCATATAATCGTTCTGTAGTAAAGTTGTTATTTTATGTTTTACCCATTGTGTGGTTATTGTATAACAATATGTATATCGGTCCTATAACAGGTAATTCCACATAGTAGAATCCGTTACAGGTGGAGGCACTGAAGAACACCGTACCAGTTACACCCCAGGCTCCCTGCAGCAGAGGCTCAGACCTCCTGTGAGCCACAGGTATTGCACCACACACACCGTAGCCACACATTCTCCAAGGGGGTGGGGGAAAGTGCGCTACATTAAAGATGCTGGGAATATGTCCTATATATACATCTTGTTACTGGTTCTTATCCTAGTAGTATTTAAAATGAATGCATTGTTATAATTGCCAAACAAAAGGTCTGTAGTTACTGTATATACTGTACGCTGCTTAACTCTGGGTTGTAGAAAGAAAGGTGCTGAAAACTGTTCCCTATTGCCACACAGTGCCAAAATAATATTGTATCTAAATGCACTGATAGCTTGGTACTCAGTTCCTATACTTGCACATAATAACCCAGTATAGTGGGCAGGTATTGTTACCTCCCACCACTAAACAGGGAATGGCTACCCGTCTAGTTAGATGATACTTAGAGTCACACTTAAGGTACATAGAATGCCCCCGAAAGTGTATACTCCAGTAAATAGCTCAACACATAGTAGCAGGAAAAATTGAACTCAGATCGCAACAGTTTAGTGTAATAGATACAAATGTCAGAGCCATTCCCTGTATTGTATATTTCTTTGTGGTTTGTCTCTTTTACAACCTTAAATGTTTTCTTCTTTTTCCCTTTATGTAACTGAAGTGCTTTTTAGTTCCATTAGGAGTAAACCCCTATATAAATAAAGTTATCATCATTATTATTATTATTATTATTATTACAATGTCCACACTTAAAGTGGCCATAAGGGACAGAACATTTTAAAGTCGTTCTCTTAATTGGGTTTTCTGTTTTAATTACAGTAAACTTGGCAAATAGTAAAATACTAAAATACTTTTTAGACTATGGGTTTTTTTTTTTTTTTAAACATGTGGTTTTGTTGGTATTATAGATCCTAATAGCAGATTCAATTGAAGGAAACACGAAGGTTTGGACAAGATATTGTGAATTCTATGTCCAATATGACTATACTTCGTAATTAAAATGGGAACATCTTCACACAGATTCAATTCCTGTTATTTTACAGAATCAGTATTAATAGCCCCCATGGGTTTAGTTTTTCCATTCATGATATGACCGTTTAAATTTTTTTCTACCATCATTATAACGTAATAGTGAACGTCTTTCCCTATCCCTCGTCCTCATG
Organism: Ascaphus truei; assembly: GCF_040206685.1. Taxonomy (NCBI): domain Eukaryota; kingdom Metazoa; phylum Chordata; class Amphibia; order Anura; family Ascaphidae; genus Ascaphus; species Ascaphus truei. The sequence continues at coordinate 103,268,346 of NC_134486.1, forward strand.
TATGCCAAATAAAAAAGGTCCAGCTTATAACCTTATTCCAAAAACTTAATCTTCAAGGTTATATATCAAACTCAGAAAGGCTTGAACAATTTCGTCTCAGGGGAAGAAATTTGGGACTATCCTCTGATCCCCCATTATTACTGAAGCTGAAGCTTTTTTATCTGATTGTAAGTCTGGATGTTATCCTTTTATGATGCACAAATCTGTTTTATACTTACCTTGGTGCACTTATGTTTCCTCTCTGTTTTTGGAGATTTGGTTGTGAATGGTATTTGGATTGCCCCTGCTATGGAGTCGAGCAGCAAAAAGTTAATCAGATACCTCGTGGGAAAGAAAGTGACTTGCGCAGTGGACATTTTGTTTGCTCACATCTCTTCATTTTAGCCAATATAAGCAAGAAATGTCTGGTCTGTAATTAACGTGATCTGTCTACTACTGTACATCAAAGTTAGGTTCAGTGAAAAATTCATATTTTCTCAGATACGCTCCAGTGATCTAGCATGCACTGGGCTGCCCATAATGGTGGGCTGTGCCTCTCATGATCCATGTGTTCTGCTATTTCTTTAACACAAGAAACAACTTTTGATAATCAGTTTAAAAAAAAGAAATGTGAAATTTCACAATCCATCAGAACTGGAGAGAGAAACAAATGTCCAAAGTTAGGTCATAAAACAGTGCTGCATCTTAGAAAAACAAATTAGCCGATAGATTTAGAAGACATGTTTAATGTGTGTCTGTGTAATAATTCCCATTCACTTGATATTCGTACCTGCCCCGGGAGGTTCCCTAGAACTGTAGAATTGTTTTTTTTTTTAATGTTTTTCTCTTTACAGTTTTTTTTTATTTTTTATAACTTGAAGTTTATTGTTTTTTGTTTAGAGTACATGGTATTACAATAAATTATTCTGCATTAAACTTCCTCCATGTTGTGGTTATTCCAACACTTTTTGCATTAACAACATATTACTCACAACATACTGTACAGGTAGAACTCACAGGGGGAGGAAAGGTGGGGGGGGAAGGGGATGACGAGGCCGGGTTTCCATCATGTTTCGTTAACGTTGACCTGATATCTTTTAAAGTTTGACTTCATGTTGCACAGAGTTTCTACTGTTTTCTGTGGTGGGGGCCTAGTCTATTTTTAGTTAAGTCTTCTTCTGTTTGAGTTTAATTATAGGAGATCTCACCTAGCCCTATCATAGCTATATCGTGGCATTGCTCCCCCTGAATATCTATCTGTGCTAACCATTTACAGCTTATTTTAGAAGTCAGCATAGGTTGTTTGCTAAATGAAAAAAGATTTACAAATCTAATAACATTTTTCATGTGTGCTTTTGAATTAGATTTTTTTTTAAACTTTTTCTATACCGTTATTTATTTATCACATAAGATGTACATGCATTTTCCCCATACGCAAGTGTTTTGAAATCCTTCTTCCTTACCTTCTAATAAATATTTGACAAAATGTGTATTTTAATGAATAATGGGACAAATCTATATCTGCATAAACTGCTGTTCCAGCCATTTTCATCTGAAAATTCCCATAGACTATAATGGCACTAAAAGGGTTAAAAATGTTGGGAATACTGAAAATAATTTTCATATGGTAAAGAACATTTGTTACAGGTTGTGATACCATATAATTTATTGAACTGTGTATAGCCCAGGCCCCCTCTGGGCTTTTTCCCCTTGGTCCTCGGCCCTCACCTGGTTCCCCGCTTACCTCTGCTTCAGCGGGGGAACTACTGGTGCATGAGGGACTGGTGCGGGTGCCGCCGGAGTCAGTGGCAGATCCGGCAGCTTGGCAGAGTGGAAGCAGGGAGCTCCATTGCCCTTTTGATACTTTGCGACGCACCCGGTAAGCGGGGGCCGCCATGTTGGGGTTGGCGCGATGCAGGAGATACTTTGCGCATGCGCAGAATAACCTCAAGTGCGGCAGCCATTACAGGGAGACTGGAGCTTGTGCAGTACAGGCACAAGCGATGACCATTAGGGAGATAGCTCCGCAGGGGGACTACAGTCCCCAGAAGGCCATAGGACTACAGTCAGGTGGTTAAGCCTAGCCAGTAGAGACGCCGGTTTCTCCTGCACTGGAAATTGATACATTTGGCGCATCTGGGACCACGCTAGCCGGAGCTGGGACAAGATCAGGGTAGGAGGTATGTGCAGGTGTCTGTAGCGCCTGCACTAGGCTAAAGACCCCCTGTTAGCCCCCAGCTAGGCCCCGACTCCCCTGAGCTTGTGGTTGCTGGAGGGACAGGCCCATAGGTAGGGACACTGCCCTGTAGAACCATAGCAAAGGGATCAAAACAGGACGCGGCTGTATCCTGTCCTCAGGTTGTCTGGGACCAGACACCTGTGACCACAGAGACTCTTAAGGTGGTACCATCCACACGGGACCCACCCAATATAGAGGCGGAGGCTTCGCGGAGGACATCAGTGGATACTATCTTACACAGCGTGTCCGTGTGTGGGATCACCCGGCAGGTACCAATGCTGCAAGTGCACCAACAAACACTTTAGTGGGCAACGCTGCACCACACATTGGGTGGGGTATTACATTGTGGACACCAGGGTGGTTGGGTGCCCAAGGGCCCCTTCAGTACTTTGGGGACTGTGTTCAGGTGGGGGACATAGGGTTGGTGGGTACGGCCATGTGTGGCCTGGTGGTTGTGGTGTATGTATATAGTTCATAGAAGTTCATGCAGTAAAACTGTTATCTTCTCACTGTGTGGTTCATTGCATGTGGGTCCTGTAACAGGGTTATTCTACATAATAGAATCCCATACAGATGGAGGCGCTACCAAGCATCGATCCAGGTACACCCCAGGCTCCCAGCAGCAGAGGCTCAGGCCTCCTGTGAGCCACTGGTATTGCTCCCTGCACACCCATACCGTAGTCACACATCTTCCAGGGGGTGGGGGAAAGTGCGCTACTTGTGTATCATGTGGGCTGGCTGCTCTGGCACAGAGGGGTTTAAAAACAATCATGTCTGTGATTTGTTTGGTTTTCTATGCGATTAACTTCTTTGCACCTCTCTGCCTTGATGCATTTCCTACTGCATGTTTCAGGCTTATCTAAAAAATTATAGTGCTCTCTGAAGATTGCCAAAAACAATATATCACATCTTAAAAGCCCTACTGGAATTGACCTTTGTAATTTTAAGTAATGCTGTTGATGCTGTCGTTAGCATTACATAATTTTGTCTAGACACATTTTTTCCTGTTTATCTCATTTGTTATGTTTTCTGTAACCATGGGAAAAGAGTAAATGGATTTACTTTGAGGCTTCAGAATATTATATCATTCTAAATAAAGACTTACAAGGAAAAAAATAAGGAACAAGATAAAAGACAGTGCAATATTAGAAATGGTTTCCAAATGCTATAGTGGTATTTAAAGGATAGGTAGCAAAATAATTTTTGTATATATGAAAACAGGTAATAGAGGAGAGAATATTGCAGAATTTAATTTTTGTATGTTCACAACATTTACAAGTGACAACACAATGTTGCTTCACAATGTTAGTATCAGTAATAAATGTAGCCAGGTCCCCCAGTCCCTCCCTTACCTCCGTTGCGGGAGCAGAGCTGGGAGAGGCTACAGTGGCACTGCGGGAGAGTTGCTGGGTGCGGCGGAGTTGCCAGACCGCTGGAGCTCCACGGCACAAGCGGCGGCGATGTTAGTACACCTTGCGCTTGCGCAGTGAGTGTCCCGCGCATGCGCATTGAAACAGGATTTGCGGCAGCCATTTTAATAGTGCCGCAAAGGACTATAGTCCTCAGTAGCCCCAGGGGCTGTGCATCAGGTGAGGGAATACAGCCAATAGGACTGCAGTATCCTTGGCGCGAAGAAGAAGATACATTTGGCACTCTTGCTTGACCACGCCTGCCGGGAGCAGGACAGAGAAGGGTGAGGGAGTGTCTCAGGTGTCCGTGGCCCTGAGACTAGGTCTAGAGTCCCCCCAGGTCCCAGCTAGCCCCGATTCACCAAATATTGTGGTTGCTTCAGGGAAGGCCCCTAGATAGGGACGCTTCCCCATTACTGTATAGTGTCAGGGACACAGTGAAGACGCCATGTGGTCACGTGCGGCCTGTGGTCTGGGACCAGACCACCATCTATACTGCGAAACTCTTAAAGGTGAGACACTCCAACGGGAGTTCACCCCACACAGAGGCGGACGTCTTCGTTGAATCAGACGGATCTTTTTATTAGCCGGCGGTAGCCAAGTGCTGGAGCACCGGCAAGGTATCATCCTCTACAAGTGCACCAACGGCCACACACAGACTCTGTGGGTAGCGCTACACCACACACTTTGGGGTGGGCTTGGCTCTGTGGACACTGGGTGGCTAGGTGCCCAGGGCACCTCATTACTTTGGGAGAACCTCACCAGGGTGTGGACAAGGTGGTGGTTGGACAGTGGGGCACTGTGTGGGTACAGATGTGAAAGGCCTGTATAGTATTGCGTTATTAGTTCTGTGTTGCCAGTTAAGATAAGCTGTTATATCACTGTGTATATTCATTCTTTGCTTTGTGTTCCTGGGAAGGGGTTATCCAATTGCGCTTGGATCCCACCCAGGTGGAGGCACTGTCATCATATATACCACGACCACCCGAGGCTACCTACTGCGGGGGATCAGCCCTCCTGTGAGCTACTCAGGTAAATCACCACACCTTAGACACGGAGAAAGGGGGCTACACAAATAACAAAAGATAGCAGTTATTAATATATTTATATTGATAGTGATTCTGACACTGACTTATTGAACCTGTAGCTCTTGATTTCTATTTTTTGTCTGTCTCCATATTGACTTTCTCTCTGCTCTCTTTTGCTTCACACTGCTAGAATATCTAGTCTTCTGCCACATGATCAACTTTTTTAATTCCCATGCCCTGCTGGGCCCTGTAAAATCTGGCTTTAGTAGAGATTTCTCAACTGTAAGTGCCCTCACTAAAGTAGCCAATGAAATATATGAGGAAAAAAATCCAAAAGTGAGATTCATGCTTAACCTACATGATTTCTCTGCTGCTTTCGATAATGTTTGTCACTCAATTACCCTCAGATTGTACACTTTCTTGGTATCCAAAACAAAGCGCTATCCTGGTTTTCCTCATCTCTACCCATTGGTCTTTATCTGTGTCCTTTGCTTCTCCTTCCTGCTGATCTGTCTGTTCTTGTGACCCAGGGGTCTGTCATGATAAATCTCCATTGTTTCTGTCTCCACAGTATCACTTGGTGAACCGATCAGTTCTTTTGGCTTTATGTACAGTATGACCTCTACGAGGATGAAACAGCAATCCAGTCACAAGTCTCTGATTTATTATTGGCTATATGCTGCTCATGTATGGTGCTCCATAGCATCAAACTTAATACTGTACATGTCTAAAATTAAGAATCACAGTAAATGGAACACATCTCAATCCTAATAAACTTCTCCCTCGCCTCCCTCAATTTATACAAATGCTCTATCTAAAACATGTTGCTTCTTCATATGTAACTTTTATCAAGTTCAACCCTTTCCTGTGTTACTCTACTGCTAACACTCTAATTAATGCTCTTATCCTTGCCTATCTGGATTATTGTAACTTACTATTAAGAAGTCTTTCTGCCTCCCAACTTTCCCAATTGCAATCTATCCAAACTTCTGCAGATAGAATCATTTCAGAATGAGGCTTGAATCTGTGAAACACGTTCAATAGTGGTTAAAAACTAATTGCTAAGACTCGATTGGCTTCTGGAGTGTGTGATGTAGTGAAACACAAGACCAGTGATGCAAGTGCACCACAATGTGTGACTGTGAGGTTTGGCAAAATCCGTGCCGGGTTTTTTGAGTCCGGTCTGGGATTTTGCTCTCACACACCCTCTTTGCAGAATTGTCCATTTTTGCTCCTGGCAACTTCCTTTAAAAGGACAGCTCTGTAAGCAGGAAGTTTCCAAGCAAAGTTTCAGTTCATGCTGAGGACATGCAACACGCTTACCTATTGTCTTCCTCGTTACCAGATCCGGCTCACGTATCGACTATCCTTGTCTTCAGCCTGACTCGACCTCTGCATCCACATGGACTACGCAACTCTGCAGCTAGCCCTGACCTTTGGCTTATGACTCACTACTCTATCAGGACTCTTTCCCTCGGCTCAGGCCGGTTCTTTCACCTTGCAGGTCCTGCAGGTCGCTTCTTGCTTGAGACAAACATTGTTACAGGGGCAGAGCATCTCAGTGTGAGAGTAATCGGGAGGTGTTCTTCCTATGTAACGCCTGTATACCCGCAGACCTGGCCAGTCCCCAGTACTGAGGTGGGTAGGATTATAACACGCACCCACAGCAGTGAGGGCGTGCCCGGAGTGTGGTAGTGCGTTGCCGGGCCTGTTGAAAAAGGGTTAACATATACTTGCACGTCCAGGGTATCAGAGTTTGGATAGTAATGTCCGTGTGCCAGAGTCCAGGGGCAATAGAGAGCAGGGTGGTGATGTCCGTAAGCCAGTGTCCAGGGATAACAGAAGGCAGCGAAGTCGTATCCGGATGCAGGGTTCAAGGGCAGGAGAAAGCAAGGTAATCCAATACAAAGCAGAGTTCAAGCCAGGGAGATCCAAAGGTAAGCAGGGACAGGAACAAACGCTGAAAGAGACAGGAGAGCCAAACATAGAGACTGCACACACAGGGGTCACAAGAAGCTATGCAGAGCAATGAGTAAGAGGACAGACAGGGGTTATAAAGGAGGGAACACCAATGGGAGAGAGGAGGATCAGAGGGTTGAGTGAGAGATTGCAGGGATAGGTCAGAAGGAGTGAGGGAGGAGACAGGTGAATCAGAGAGGGAAATGGCTTGCACACTATGGGGGGTGGAGCCAGAGCTCTGGGAAGGTTTACAACTGGAGTATGTGCGCGCCCTCTGTAAGGGTTGGATGCGCGCGCACAGGGTGTGCCAGGAAGCGTGTGGAGCGCCGCGGGGGCGCCTGTCAAGGAAGGAGAGGGAACAGGAGAAGCAGCTGAAGGAGGTAGTGTGACAGAGGGAACAGAGAGACGCCGCGAGCAGTGAGTGCCGCGGAGGGGGTTGGGTGTTTGGGGATATGCGCGCACATTGCGGGGAACACGTGTGACAGCTGGGAGTGCGTCAGACACGCCACAGAGGGATGGGTGCGGGAGGAGGAAGGGAGAGGCAAGGAGGAACAGTCAGAGGCAGGGGAAACAGCGGTGATGGGGACACATTGAGGAACAGGAATCCCCTTAACCGTCACAGTATCCCCCCTTGAGGATCGATCTCCGGGCGATCCTGCCATGGCTTCTGGGGGAATTTCCGATGAAATTGCCAGAGGAGTTTGGGAGCGTGGATATGAGGAGAAGAAATCCATGAACGCTCCTCAGGACCATACCCCTTCCAGTGAACGAGGAACTGCAGGTTGTTTCTGGACCAACGGGAGTCAATTATGGAGTGGACCTCATATTCCTGCTGTCCGTGAATGGTCACAGGGTTGGGTTTTCGGGAATGGTCCGGGAAGTGAGCGCTTTGAATAAATGGTTTGAGTAAGGACACATGGAACACAGAAGGAATCCTCATGGTGGGAGGAAGTGCCAAATGGTATGCGACTGGATTGATCCTCTCCAGTATCTTGAAGGGACCTGTAACAGGGGAGTAATCCCTGTTCAAGTAATGTGCCTTTAATCTAGCAGTGTGGTGGTTAACTGCTGGTAGTCAATTAATAAACACCACCTGCTTGATTTAGATTGCTTACAAAAGCCTGTCTGTTGAGACAGGAAGGGTGTCTCCTTAGCTCATGCCTGAGCTGAACTTGGGAGAGAGAGCAGAGATTGTCTTTACTCTCACAACCTGTCTTGAGCTCTGCCAGAAGACACAGCATAGCTGCTTTCAAGACACAGGGAAAACTTCTAAACCTGAATGCTGACACACCCTGAGGGAAGGGAGCTGAACCAGGAACAGAGAAGATTTTCCCTCCAAACTACAAGGAACAGATAAGACTTTTATTACAAGACTTTTTATATCTGTTCATTTTATGCTATGTGTTTGAGGCTGGGAGACATGCTTAACTAAGGGAGTTGTGAAATTGCATAGTATTTCACTAGAAATACTCCCAAGTGAATAGAAGCTTTATTTCCCCTTGTTTGGATGGTTTCCTAAAGTTAAGGAAAAGGCACAATAAAGCCTCGTTATTATTTCACCTTATAAAGTCTCCAATTGTGTACCTCTGTGAACGTCCGTCTACAGGACCCAAGAATCTCGGGGACAATTTCATAGACGGGGTCTTGAGCCTTATATTTTTTGAGGACAACCACACTCTGTCTCCGGGTTTAAACGAAGGGCCCGGTTGGCGACGTCGATCTGCCTTTGTTTTTGTCTTGAGACGGCAGTTTGTAGAGTCTTAAGGATTTTCCTCCAAGAGTTTTGCAGAGTAGAGACATGAGAATCAACTGCGGGAACACCAGAAGGGAGGGAGGGAGGAGAGGGGAAGACTGCTAGGGTAGATTCATTTTTAAGAAAGTTAATAGCAAATTCAGCCCACGGTAATAGATCCACCCAGTTGTCTTGAGATTCGGAGACGAAACATCTGAGATACTGATCTAAGGTCTGATTCATTCTTTCTGTTTGACCGTTGGTCTGAGGGTGATATCCAGAAGAAAATAGAAGGGAAATCCCAAATCTTTGGGAAAACGCACGTCAGAATTTAGAGATGAATTGAGAGCCTCTGTCAGAAACAATCGAAATAGGAACACCGTGTAATCTGAAAATTTCCTTAGAAAAAATATCGGCCAAAGTAGCAGAATTAGGGAGGCCCTTGAGGGGAATAAAGTGTGAATGCTTAGAAAATCTATCTACAACAACAAGAATGGTATTCATTCCTTTAGAATTCGGAAGCTCGACAATGAAGTCCATAGAGATATGTTTCCTAGGTTGCTTCGGAATGGGAAGAGGCATGAGAAGACCAGAAGGTTTGTGATGTTCGGATTTACTCTGGGCACATACCGGACAAGCACTGGTGAAATCAAAAATGTCCTTGTTCATCTTAGGCCACAAAAATGTCTGTTTGATAAGATCCGCTGTCCTCTTTGAAGCCTGGATGACCGGCCAATCTAAAAGAATGTCCCCAAAGTAGAATTTGGCGAAAACGTGGAGCTGTGTATAGACGTCCCTCTGGCACCCTGAATCTCCTGGGAATGTGAACCTGGGCTTTGTTGATTTCATCCAAAACATCAAAATTATTGGCAGAAATTATGCACTTGGCAGGGAGAATAGATTCAGCGGACTCATTGGATTCGTTCTCCGTGACGAACTGACGAGAGAGAGCATCTGCTTTGATATTTTTGGTACCAGGAATATAAGAAATGGTATAGTTGTCTTCTATTTTCCTTTGAGTGCACCGGAGACCCACATCACACATCACTGCCACAGTTTTGGAAACACTTTTTTAAACGTCCAAAGTGTAAGTAGGACCTACAGTATGAAGATGAATCCTTTTTCACTACTGCCACCACGTTACTACTATATTTAGTTTCCGTTTTGGGATTTGGAGGGTGAAGACTTCTAAAGGTAAGTAAAATATTGTATGTATGAAATTGTTTTTTTTCAGGTGTTTTTATTGTATTAATTTATTTTTATGTATTTGCTTGCCCATTGACTGATAATGTATTAATCTGGGTACAGATAAATACAGTGACAGCCAATGTATTTTTTGGTAAATGCTTGTTTTCTATTGATTGTTATTTTTTTTTCGATTTCAGTTTATGGTTTGGATTAAATTGTTTTGAATTTGGATGGCAGGTTTTTAGTACATTTTATGATTGGTTAGCGTTTTAAATTAATTATTTGTTTTGTTAGCTACTGGTTTAAATGTATTAATTGTTTTGTTGGCCAGTGTTTAATAATAATAATAATAATAATAATAATAGCATGTTCTTGTATAGCGCTGCTAGTTTTACGTAGCGCTATACAGAAACATTTTGCAGGTACAGGTCCCTGCCCCGTGGAGCTTACAATATATGTTTTGGGGCCCGAGGCACAGGGAGATAAAGTGAATTGCCCAAGGTCACAAGGAGCTGACACCAGGAATTGAACCAGGTTCCCCTGCTTCAAACTCAGTACCAGCCAGTGTCTTTACTCACTGAGCCACTCCTCCTTAAAATTAATTAATTCATTAATTGATTAATTAATTGATCGATTTGTTGGCTACTGTTTTAAATTAATTCATTGTTTTGTTCGCTAGTGGTTTTACTTGTTTCATAGTTTGCTTGGATAATTGTTTATTTAATTGTATTGTTTTGGAATAACATAATTGTCATAATTTTGCTATTTTGGTGATAGATAATTATTTATGATGTGTACTTTTAGACTATTTAGTTCTTTTATTGTTGGTGTGTTTAGATGCTTGTGTATTTCTTTGATTATTGTACATTTCTGGACTTAATTATTTTTTATTAGGTTTACCATTGAGTGATATAGTGGCTTCTTATTCCCATATTACAGTATATGTGTATGATATACCACTGTCCCAATCAATGGGTACAGGGTGGGTACAGTGGGACTGGGGTGGGTGGTTAGACCTCCCGGGTGGGTAGCGGGGGATGGGGATTAACACCTTAATTACTATAGTGGTTATTAACTGCTAAGGTGATTAAGGGGTTAAGGGCCATTAGATTTTTCTTGTATTCTTTCTGGCAACGGAGGACATGGACCTGGAGTATTCTGATGAGGATGCCCTTCATGATGGCAGGGGTAAGTTGAACTTTATTTCTGCTGGCTGGATAATGTTTGATTTTATAATGGACAAATGCACTATTATCCATATGTGGATAATAGTAATTTTCCCATTACTATACTGTATGTGTTTGGGGGGGAGGGGGGGTTGTTGGGGGTATAGGAGCTGGGTAGTAGGGTTGTTGTGTTTATTTTTGTTTCTTGGGGGTATAGGGATTGGGTAAAGGGGGTAGTAGACCCAAGGATGGATGTTTAGGCCTTCCGGCGGTAACAGGACTTGTTAACTCCTTAATTACAATAGCGGTTCCAACCTCTATGGTAGTGAGGGGTTAACTCCTCCCACAACCTTCTAGCCGGGCCAAATCACCCACCCTGGGACTACAACCCCCTTCATCCACCCCCTGCCCCAAGAAACAGGCTTCTGAGGTTTAACCCCTTCATTGCCTTAATGGCTGGCCCGGTCATGTGACCGTGGGAATAAATGCATAGGAGATACCGGCACCCATAATGGGGCCTTTATCTCGGGAAGCCGGGCATCCCCTGAGCTCAAATTCTGCTTCGGAGAACCCCCTGCTCATCTACAATAGTATTAAATGTTATATTAAAAATTTTGATCGCTGGTGAGTTATGCGCAGGGAGAGGCGGCTCTCTCTGTACAGCTCTCTCTGCAGCTGAAAGAAATCGCCGGGCAAGGACTTTACAGAGGGGCGATCATCACGTTGCCGGATACGCACACTTTTTCTGAATTTTGTTCACAGGTAATCGAGGCTCTCTGAATACTGTCATAGCAACACTCAAACAACTGGCAAATTAAATGGCCCAGCAATTTTTTAATGAAGGCTACTAGCATTGGCCCCTTAGTTGACTGTGGTAATATCAGATTTGTGAATTGTCAGTTGTGTGCTGAAATGTGTGTGGTCCGAATTTTAGTATCTTTGGAGTAGAAAGCCTGTATTAAAAGTATGTGTTGGAATTTCTACAAGACTTGAGATTTTTTTAAACTGGCTAACTCAAGCAAAGATTCAACGACTTTGAATAGTTCCCGTGAAGTATTACAGAATAACTGAATTATTACTGAGGAAAAATTACAGTTTTTTGGCCTTTATAATGGACTTGAAATGCTTTCTCCTTCTGAAGTTAAACGAACAGGGAGAAAAAATAACCTCTATGATGAGAGCACTCACAATGGCTGGGAATAGTTGAACACCAGATGGAGGACGTCTATGTAAATAAGTCTAAATGTAATGATGGATTGATTAAAAAAAAACTTTAATTCGAAATTCAGATAAAATAAAGTCAATAATAAGGTATGCCTAGCAGGGAGGCATCACTATGACAAAAATGAGCGAATTAAAAATATTACGGTGAATGGATACCAGGTGCAGTGATCCCACTTATTGAATGCCGGTGGGCGTAGGTAATCACACTCATGTTAGGTGTGGTTACGTATCCACACTGTATATGCATTCACACAGTTGCTGCATATATACTCTTACATTGTTAGCAGTTAAGTGTGTTGCTGCAACTCAGCAATTCTTTTTAGGACCCCACATACTTACCTTGAGTCCTAGGAATTTACCAGATCCCTTTGTGATCACCTACGCCCACCGGCATTCAATAAGTGGGATCACTGCACCTGGTATCCATTCACCGTAATATTTTTAATTCGCTAATTTTTGTCATAGTGATGCCTCCCTGCTAGGCATACCTTATTATTGACTTTATTTTATCTGAATTTCGAATTAAAGTTTTTTTTAATCAATCCATCATTACATTTAGACTTATTTACATAGACGTCCTCCATCTGGTGTTCAACTATTCCCAGCCATTGTGAGTACTCTCATCATAGAGGTTCTTTTTTCTCCCTGTTCGTTTGATTAGCATTACCTGATTGTAGCACCCTTAGTCTAGCTGTAGCGAGGGTATTTTTTCCCTTTCCCCCATCCCCCCGGTTTTCCCTTGTTCATATCCTTCTGAAGTTACCGAGATTTAACTTGTCCATCCAAGATTGATGTAGTGTCCAATAACCGCTGCTCATGCCCGTGCCCGCATGAGATATTTGAATAAACTAATCATTAATGCTTCAATTCTCTGGAATACTATTCTTCCAACATTTTTTGTTTTTCCCGTAGAAGGAGTATTTGATACTGATATACTTATAGATCTCAGAGACTCTTAACCTCTTATAAGAACTATCCTGAATGGCAAAATATATGATACCCACATAACTATAGGGTGGTCTATGCAACAATTCTTCATTGCATTTCTGTGCCACGTCTGCCATGTCGGAAATACAGTGTGAGAAAACATCTGCTGTACCTCTTTTAGTTAAAGTATGTACAGTAGAAGATCAGAAAGTACAAAACTACATTGTTTCAAACTAGACATTTCTAGTGACATTGTTACATTGTATCTTGTCTAGCCTGGGTCCCCAACCTCCTGCTGCAGCTGCGATTGGAAGCAGAGGCTGGGGGGGAGCATGGGGAAAGGTGCAGGAGCCTGTGGGCAATTGTGGAAGCCATAGGAAGGGTTGCCGGAGGTCTGTGGCACGCATGCGCAGTATGTTCCGTGAACGCGCAATGGCCCCATAGTTGCAGCGGCCATCTTGGTCCACCCCCACGCATGCGCAGTATCTCTATATAGTTCCAACGGCCATTACAGACTCACGCATGCGCAGTACAACAGCGCGAGCAGCGCCCATTACAAGAAAGGGCTCCAGCCCCCAGAAGGCACTGGGGCTGCTAACCATGAGGCGCTGCACAGCCATTAGGGCTGCCTGGATTCCCTGTTGAGGAGGATTGATACATTTGGTGCATTGGAAGTCATTCCAGTCGGAGCTGGGACAAGAGGGGGGTTGGTTGTGTGTGCAGGGCGTCTGTGACCCCAGCACTAGGCCAGAGACCCCCTTAGGCCCAGCAAGGCCGTGACTCCCCTCAGTTTGTGGTTGCTGCAGGGACAGTCTCATTAGATAGGGACACTGCCCCTGTAGTGCCAGTGTGAGGGATATAGCCAGGACGCGGCTGTAACCTGGCATTAGGTGGTCTAGGACCAGGTCACCACCTACAGATAAGAGACTATCTTTATGGTGGGACACTCCTGCTGGATACCACCCAACGTGGAGGCGGACTCGTCGCTGATGACGACAGCGTGGGACCTGACGGCCGCTTTGTCTATAGTCGGCTCTACTGGGTGCTGGAGTACCCGGCAGGTATCATCAAGTGCACCAACTGTACACACGTTAGTTGTGGGCAGTGCTGTCTCACTCACTTGGGGTGGGAGAAGTTATTGTGGGCTGGACACTATGAGATTCGTGCCCCGGCACCCAGGTAATGTGGGGATACTGTGTGGGACTATCGGGCTACATCTTATATGGTGGGGTGTCGCATCATATGTGTGTATTCAGTTCGTACTCAGTAAACATCGTTGTATTATATTCTGGTGTTTGTATTACTGGGTACATTGTCCTGTGAAGGGGTTATCCAACAGTGTTAGGATCAGGCGCAGGTAGAGGCGCTGTAACAAGACAGATCACATACACCCCTGGCTCCCAGCAGCGAAGGCTCAGACCTCCTGTGAGCCACAGGTACAGTAACGCACCACACACACAGTAGCCACCATATCTCCCAGGAGGTGTGGGGAAAGTGTGCTACACTTGTATAGAAAAACGTGTGAAGTTTTTTGCAGGCATAGGCACATTTCTTCAGTGCACCATCTGCCGTATGCAATACATAAATCATAAAGGACTGTGTCTCAAGTAATTACCTAATTTTGGGAGACAATAGTCACGAGAAGAACAGGCACAGAGACTGGAACCAAAATTAACCCAGCTTCAGTGCTTTTACGAAGCGACTTCTTCAATCCATTTTAAAACGATCCCTATCTTTCTTTTAGTTTTTTTTAAAAAAGCCCGACAATCTAGGATCTATTGCACAATTTCATTCATCTTTTCCACAAACATAAAAAGTAGGAATTCATTAGAATTGTTTAAAGATTTGTATTTTATAAAATTGAAATAAAACTGTATTTATTTATTTAATGGCCCTTTTCTTGGCAGGCGGTAGCTGAAGTCCTGGAGAGGGTGGGACCTCTTCTTTTGGTTAGAGTTGGAGGAGGGGTAAGGGTCAGCCTTCACATGGGTGGTCGATTGGGACTCCTCTTCCTCTTCCTCACACTGGAATTCTGACTGCAGTTCTAAAAGAAAACAAGTTATTCAATACACATTCTGCATCAGCAAACAGCACTTAGTACAGTATAACCCACAGAAAAAGATACTCACGGGATCAGTGTAGAGAATCCGTCAGTCCCCATCCGGCCCATTATAGTTGCCTTCGCCCTCCTCCAGCTACCATGGGAGGTCATTTTCCCATCGGTGTTAAGTCTGGTCGCTGAACCATAGGAGCTTGTTTTCTCAGCTAGTGTACCTCTACAAAATATAAAGAAATAAGAGAGTTTAAACATAACAGTATACTGTATATATCATTTTTACATAATTACTCACAACATGCAATTATTAGAGTACTGTAGGTACCATATTCACACACTTACTCTGGTACTGTAGGTAAAAGTACCATTCAGACGCAGTCCACCAGGTCCAAGTAATCCTGTGGGAACTCTTGGCACATGAATGTGGGGATGCACGGTGGGGACACGACAGGAGACAAATTTAATGGTTGAAAAATAAGATCATAAGAGAAAGGGGTAGTCCCAACAATAATATAAGCTATAGCTGCTACTTATCTTCACACATCTCACATTAGAATCCCAAAAAATATCTACAACTCCTAATATCCAGCAAGTTCAAACTCCTGCTGGTGCCTGATAATGATATCAAAACCTTAGAGAGTGACGTCCCTTAACCTGGGAATTCCAGGATCTGTACTCGGTTAAGGGACATCACTCTCCACAGTTCTGGAGCCATTTATACGGACTGGTTATGGTTAACTAAAGCATGTGTCTACTCTGAAAAAATATTTTGCACCACTGGCAGCATTGTAAGTGTCCATCGCAGGAGGCTAGTGCCTAAAAATGCTGAGAAGCTACTATTTATTACAATTAATGATACATATTACATACTATTCATTAATATGTTTGATACATATGAAAAGTAACATTTTGTGGATAATTCCAGTAGGCTTGAACGTAGATTAGGTAACGACAATGCTTACAGTGATGATGTTCAAGATGAAGAAGATGAACCATAATCCATAATATTCCATAAGAACTGTGCCCCTTGTTGCCCCAATTATCACCCTCAGTATTCCCATACGTATTCTTATTATTTTTTTAAATAATCAAACACATTATTTTTATTAACATAATCTTTTCTAAATATATTTTAAAGGATATAAATACTTAAATACTAAGCAAAAACAGCTCCATGATTTATTTAATTAAATAAAATTTTATCCAGAATATAAATACCATTTTTTTTAAAGAAAACAAAACAAAGGGTACATATTTATGAAAACCTATCGAGAAAAATACAGTAAATCCTTAAACTGAATTGGCACTGCATCTGGCATCGTTCTTGCCCAAACTGCATCCCATTAGCAAGTTAAATTGTACTGTATGTACTGTACCTACATCAAGTAGTATAACCAACATGTACTGTATCATGTCAATTACAGTGGTTGCTGTAATATATTGCCCTTCAGTAAACCTTATGTTCACACATTTGATGTATGTTTATTATACTGACAAGTTTAACGTAATTGACAGCTTAATTAGTTAGGAGAAACTAATTGCTTATCATATACAGTATATATCATGTGATCACACCTATAATTCATCATACCCACTCTCCTTTTAATTAGCAAAATTAAGTGGGGCAGAGGATGCAAAATACTTTGATAAACTGGACTTTTAAAAAGATTCTTTTAATGTCTGTTCAGAGCATCTTAATTGGACAACATGGCACACTGTATATGGTGCATACTGTGTTAGACAGATTGGAATATTGTTTGTCTATAAAACCTGTAACATGTCTGACTTTTTAATCAAATAGCGTTAGCATAAAATATGTGCATGTTAATGTTTTGCACCTGTCTTGACATTTCATGTAATTGCACAGTAAATGCTAGCAAATAGATGAAGTGTGTAACATTATTTCTCCAGAATACAGCACACAGCATAAATAAGAATATTATCGTTTCTATAGTACTCAGTGGAAGTGAAGGCTTTACAAAATGCAAATTTAGTAATTAAAAGCATTGACTTGTAATCAAAGACATTGAATCACAGAATATATATTTTTAATCAATGGTTATGTACAGCCCTAATAAAAACAATTACGCTCAAGTTTACATGACTAAATATTACATTGTTTATTTCTAAACTAAAAGACATTAAAAAAATGTTAATTTGTTTAATGACCTACAGCTATAGCCAGCATAAATGTTTTTGGTAAACCTGTCATGCGCAGTCACATGACTGCGCAGGTACGAACATTGGCAATCTGGGGATAATTTACTCCGAGGCTTGATACGGCATAAATACATATATAAATACACACACACACACACATATATATATATATATATATATATATATATATATATATATTAGAGAAAAAGAGAAAAGAAGCGCCCGATCCTTGTGTAAAATCTGATGAACAAAGTTTTAATATCTCATGGACAAGACAAATGCACACTTACAATTTGTCTGATAAAATAAAGCATGTTATGGGACCTGCCCATGCACCAACTGAGGACTCCTCGGTCTCTTCTTTGTGTGTGAGTGTCAGTATTGGCTCCAAAAAGGATGTTGCTGTCAGCTGCTGTCTCCAGGGGAGTAATCCTTAATGTTTGTGAGCATTCAATCTCCACATGCGGCCGCCATTAGCCTTTCTTCTCACACTTGAAACCGGAAAAGAATCTTCAGGCAAGTCCTTGCCTCCTCACGCTGGTGCTGGGAGCTGCCCTGTCACCGTAGGTTCACTGCCAGATATCCCTACGCGTTTCTTCCAACTCTGCGGATTTCATCAGGGGATGCTATATATTTTCTGTCACTTTAATATATATATATATATATATATATATATATATATATATATATATACACAGTTAGGTCCGGAAATAATTGGACACTGATACAAGTTTTGTTATTTCGGCTGTGTACCAAAATAAATTAAAGTTACAGTTAAATAATGAATATGGCCTTAAAGTGCAATCTACACTACCGACACACTTTATTAAGGGGCGCTCTCCCTACCGCTGCCGGGTCCGCCGGGTCCCCCGAACCCCCTGCCGCTGTCCCGCGATCGCGGGACACCAGGGCTTCCTCGGGGAGCCCCTGGACTCGCGTGCAGGGGGCGCACGCTCCCGAAGACGCGTGACCGCGCGTCTATGACGCGCGGCATGCCGAGGGGCGGCCACTAGCAAGCCGGGAAATCTCCCGGCTTGCGGTACCGGCCACACTTTAATAAAGTGTGTCGGTAGTGTAGATTGCACTTTAAGGCCATATTCATTATTTAACTGTAACTTTAATTTATTTTGGTACACAGCCGAAATAACAAAACTTGTATCAGTGTCCAATTATTTCCGGACCTAACTGTGTATATATATATATATATATATATATATATATATATATATATATATATATATATATATATATATATATATATATATATTAAAGTGACAGAAAATATATAGCATCCCCTGATGAAATCCGCAGAGTTGGAAGAAACGCGTAGGGATATCTGGCAGTGAACCTACGGTGACAGGGCAGCTCCCAGCACCAGCGTGAGGAGGCAAGGACTTGCCTGAAGATTCTTTTCCGGTTTCAAGTGTGAGAAGAAAGGCTAATGGCGGCCGCATGTGGAGATTGAATGCTCACAAACATTAAGGATTACTCCCCTGGAGACAGCAGCTGACAGCAACATCCTTTTTGGAGCCAATACTGACACTCACACACAAAGAAGAGACCGAGGAGTCCTCAGTTGGTGCATGGGCAGGTCCCATAACATGCTTTATTTTATCAGACAAATTGTAAGTGTGCATTTGTCTTGTCCATGAGATATTAAAACTTTGTTTATCTGATTTTATACAAGGATCGGGCGCTTCTTTTCTCTTTTTCTCTAATATATATATATATATATATATATATATATATATATATATATATATATATATATATATAAATGTGGGTGGTGAAGGCACTCAACAAAACACAAATCTCTCTCTCACACATTTTTCTTGTAAACAAAAGCCAAAACATGTAAACTTTTCAGAGCCACAACCAAAACCTGGAATCAAGTTCACATCTTTAGTGAGAACTATACATAACAGTTTGTGAACTCAACTTTTTCAGTTTAAAAAAAAAAAATCCCCATCACATTACCCAGTTTTTTTTAAAGAAATGTAATAAAAAATAGCAACATTTTTATTTTTATAGATTGTTTTTTAAAAAGGTGAAATTTGCCACATTTAAAAAAAAATGGCCAAATGTCAGCAAAATGTGAAAATATGGAAAAATGTGTGAACGGAATCCTGTACAGTACAAACATCTTTAGGGTAGAGGAACATTACCGGCTCTTTGTGTTATGTGTTGTCATGGATCTTGCTTTTAATTGCTTGAAGATATATTTTTTATGACTTATTTAATACTAATAACTAAGGTTATAACAAATAATGTGGATTTAACACATACATAGCATCCATAGTGAAAAATACATTTGTTGTTTGAGACCTGTAGCAACTACCATGCCTTTCAATGCAATATAGCCCTCAGAATCTCTGGTGCTGATATATTATTTATATACATTACAGATCATTAAGCCATACAGTTGAATACACCTGACATGCTTTTGGAGTATTGGTGTGAATAGAAAAAGGGAAATATCTTGTGCAACTGTGGAATAAATTATCCTCAGAAAACCAAAGTTCAATGTATGTGTTAAAGCTGAATGGGTTAGGGATTTATTAAGCAGAGATCTCATGCACATTGTTTGCATTTAGATATGTAGGCTGCCAATTGAGGAGTGACATCGTTTCCCAAGCATTCTGGGCCATACAGTATTTACTAAGACTTATTATTCCTTAAGAAACCTTCCATGCTTGAAGGCAATCTAAGCCCGGTTACATTCAAGTCAATGGCCCATAAAAGGCCCTATTTACTAAGTGATGTTATCCCATAAGACACGATCCATGCTGGAAGAGATCTTTAAGCGTATTCACTTCAAAGGGCATAGAGCCTGTGCTGGACGGCGCCCTATGGAGAAGAAATGCTTAGCAAATCTAGTCGTATATCCACTAGCACATTAATCTTTCCAACCTTTCATTCTTATGGACTCCTTGTAATACCTATTCTGGAAACAAGGGATAAACAAGGTTCCAGAAGAAATCTGTCCGTCTGATGAGTGGGTCAATTTTTGATTTCAAGGAGTTTATTAAAAGAAGTGTCATTAAAGAAAAGTTACTCTGGTTTACAAAAAAATAAGTGTATTTCCTATATCAGAAAAATTGAAAAATCAAGCCCAATATTTTCATATTTATATTATTTATTATACCCACCAAGGAATTGTAAATATATACTCATTATTGTATCTTATCATTAGATTTGAGAATGTGTTTTGTTTTCCATTTGAAAAGTGTTCCAGTTTAGGTGATTATTTTTATTTGTACTAACAATTGATACTATGAGACACGCTTTCGACAGCTCTCTCTTTCTCAGGTCAGCAACACTGATTTACAAAAGACTCCATGACTTTCACTTTTGTAAATCATAGAGACAAGAAAGGCTCAGAGCACAGCGAAAAAAAGGCTGGGCTGGAAGCGGTTAACGGTAAAACGTATTTAATAGGCATAATGCCAAAAAGACATACAGGTAGGCATTTACTCTGCACTATCGCAACTGGACTAACACGGCTATATCTATTTCATTCTTTATAGTTTGAGAAGACACCATTTTGGATTTTTCACAATGTTTTTGTTGTGATTATACAGTAAACTACTGTGCATTATGGTGACTTTACAGGAGCATCAATGTAGAAATCCTACAGTATTTTAGATGGTGATGAGGGGGGGTTAAATGAGATGGTGATGAATCCTACAGTATTTTAGATAATTGTGCTCTTTGCACGTTCCTATATTTCCTCTACTTAAATCAATGTTTTCAGGTTTGAAACCGCTAGTTGCTACAGTATTATCAGAAATATGAGGCATTAATTAAAATTAAGTAGACAACAGCAATACAAACTGTTTGATAGCTGCCTACTGTGTATTTTGTTGCTGTGGAGAATAATCAATCACAGTCAACACCCTGCTGCAAGTGTCTACTGTACTAGCAGTATTACTTTCTTTCGTCCTACTGATGTTCTTACAATTTACTGTTTCATAACAAATGTTCCAACTGAGAACTCTGTAGGGTTTGGGATCTTACTGTGAGCATTCATTCCCCCTCTATTATCTTTATTTATTTCTATTATTGGTGTCTCCTTCTTATATTTCCATATTTGGATTGGTCTCAAATGGATAACATTTGCATACAGTATGTGGATGAAGATACAAGGTAACCTGCTGTGTTCATTTTCCACCACTGGAATGACTTTTAACATATTACATGTTTTGGATACTGTGTGTGGGTGGTGTGCTGTGCAAACCAGCAGGCCTTAATTTCTGGTTTACTAAAATGTCACACTTTTTTAATCACTGCACAAGTTTCTTCAATAATTATTTAATTGATATATGTTTTTCTTCAACGTCTATGTCAATATCATTAATTGCCTTTGTTGTTTTATTGTAATTCCTAGATTTACACAGGGTTACTGCAATCCATAACATTAAACTAATACAGATTTTATATTGAAAAGTTTTCTTATTGTATAGTGCAACTATAATATAACATTTCTTGCTCTTATCTGATACTTTTTATTAAGCATATCGCTTTTGTGCAAAGGAGTCTTATCACATATGGGCATTGATTAACTATATAAGTGTAGCCATGGTTCCCCCATAACTAAAGGGACTACTGGTACTGCCGTTATATGTTGGCTCACAGAAGGCCTGAGCCTTTGCCACTGGGAGCCTGGGGTGAATTTGTGTCCATCTCGGTTTAGCGCCTCCACCTGAAAGGGACAATACCAGTAATACACACACACAGGTGTGTGTAAATATATATATACAGCAGCGGCAGCTCTTATTCGAGCAAATGCCGCTGGCTGTATGAGGCTGGGAAGCGGGTAGCCGCGGCGCGTGGCGGCGCACTGTGACGTCACGGTCACAAGCGCGCCCGGCTTCCCCGTCTTCCCCGGCTTCCCCAGGCTTCCCCGACACCCCTGGAGTTCAAATCTAGGTAAGCGGGGGTGCGGGGAAGCAGAGGGGCAGAGTAGAAGCCGGGTTCGGGGTGTCTTTGGGGGGGTAATTGCGCGCGATGTGGAGGGGGGGTGCGTGGGGGAAACGCGGCGGCGCGCGTTTCTGACTGGCGGCAGCTGGGGTAGATCCCGGCATGCCGCCGGCATTTACTTTAATAAAGTATGTCGCTACTGTATATATATATATATATATATATATATATATATATATATATATATATATATATATATATATGTAGCCCCCTGTAAATAAGAACGGGCTACTTATCCTTCTCCTACTGGAGTAAGCCCTGGTAAGGGCAGGCGTCAGTAGTGACCATGGGTTTTCCCCCTTCAAGCCCTGTCTGGAGTGATAGAGGAGGGGCCCCCTGACTCTGTGCAGACCTAGACAGAGGGGAGGGCCTGCTGACATCATAAGGGGCAGGGCTGAACTCTATTTAGTGGGCTGCCCTGTGTGTGTGAGTGTCAGTTGGTTCAGTCGGTGGATGTGAGTTGGTTCTGTGAGCTCGTGCTGCGAGTTGAGTCAGAGCTGAGAGCAAGAGGTGGCAGTCCAGCATGCTCAGTTCTGTGAGGATGTCAGTCTGAGCTGGAGCAGAGTCTGGAGAGCAGAGTGTCAGGACTGGCAGTCTGTGGAGAGCCTGGAGGGAGTATGTGGAGTGATGTCCTGGAGCGGAGGAGAGGGCTGGTCTGAAGTGTAGTAAGACCCAGCAGAGCGCATGCCTGACCTGAGAAGCCCTGCTCAATGTGAGAGTGATATCTGTAGGAGAGACCTCAGAGCCCCTCTGAGTATAGCGGACAGGACTATAGAAGTGGACCACTGCCCCTCACCCTATTTAGTGGGTGAGGGGAAGGACATCTAGCCTCCCCCCTAGGGCCTACCCTGTGGGGAGGAGGCAGGGGTATTGAGGCCCCTTTCAGCCCATCCTGCTGGGAAGCATACTTCTGGAGGAAAGGAGAGGAGAGAGATGCCTGTACATTGGGAGCACTGTTTCTAGGAGCAACTCTTTGCATGAACTGCTGTATACAACCTCAAGTGTTACAAGACAATAAAGACACTGCTGCTGTTTTACATAAGACTGTGTGTGAGTTCTGGAGCATTCACCCTGGGACCAGGGTTCTTCCTCTATAAGGGTCCTACCCCACATCCCTGGGGATTATAGAGAATGGAGGCGCTGCACCGTTGCTAAAGAATGAAGGTGATTACCCCAGAAGCCTGGCCCTGCTGTCCCCAACACCAACACGGGAGACTCAGGCCCTCCTGTTCCAAGCAGGTACGCACCACCCAAGTACATGTAGCCAGCCCTCACTATGCCCTAGATAGACATCTGCATCTGGGGGGGGGGGACATGGGTTACATATATATATATACACAGTGCTCGACAAACCCACTCGCCCACTCGCCAGCTGCGATCGGAAATTGGCTCGTGGCCAGTAACATTTCCCCTGCTCTGCAAAAAAAAAAAAATCCCTTGCTCGGAAAAAAAAAAAAAATCCCCTACTCGGGAAAAAAAAAAAATCCTCTAGCTGATTTGCTGTGACGCGGCATGGAGCTGCCAGGACTTCAAACTGCCCTTCCTTCTCTGCACGGGTGAGGGAGAGGGGGAGGGGGTGTTTGTGCGTGCGTGCGTCTGCTCCTCCTCCTCTATACTGAATATCCTCCTGTATAATTGTGTCAGCTCCTGCACTGATCCGGTCATGGAGGATTTTGGACAGATGTTGGGGGTGGGTGGAATGAAATGCAATTTAAATACACTGTTTCTCCTCCCCCCCTTCTCCCGCTGCCCGCGTGGGGTGGAAGGTAATGGCGCTGGTGTTTCTCCTCCCCCCCCTTCTCCCGCTGCCCGCGCGGGGTGGAAGGTAATGGCGCTGGTGTTTCCCCCCCCCCCCCCTTCTCCCGCTGCCCGCGCGGGGTGGAAGGTAATGGCGCTGGTGTTTCTCCCCCCCCCCTTCTCCCGCTGCCCGCGCGGGGTGGAAGGTAATGGCGCTGGTGTTTCTCCTCCCCCCCCTTCTCCCGCTGCCCGCGCGGGGTGGAAGGTAATGGCGCTGGTGTTTCTCCTTCCCCCCCTTCTCCCGCTGCCCGCGCGGGGTGGAAGTTAATGGCGCTGGTGTTTCTCCTTCCCCCACTGCTCCCGCTGCCCGCGCGGGCTGGGAGGTAATGGCGCTGGTGTTTTTCCTTCCCCCACTGCTCCCGCTGCCCGCGCGGGCTGGAAGGTAATGGCGCTGGTGTTTTTCCTTCCCCCCCCCTCTCCCGCTGCCCGCGCGGGTCAGGAGGTAGTAGTGCGTGTGTTTCTCCTCCCCGCTCCTGCTGCCCACGCGGGTCGGGAGATACTGTAGTTGCGGGGGTGTTTCTCCCCCCCCTCCTGTGTGTGTGTGTGTGTGTGTGTGTGTGTGTGAGAACATGTATATGCAGGACACCAGAGGTACCCCCCAGTTTGTCACCCCCCCACCCAGTCAGTCACCCTCCTACCACCCAGTCAGTCACCCCCCCACCACCCATCCCACCAGTCACCCATCCCACCAGTCACCCATCCCACCAGTCACCCAGTCACCCATCCCACCAGTCACCCATCCCACCAGTCACCCATCCCACCAGTCACCCAGTCATTAATCCCACCCAGTCACCCAGTCAGTAATCCCACCCAGCCCCCCAGTCTGTCACCCCCCCACCCAGTCACCCATCCTCCCCCACCCAGTCACCCATCCTCCCCCACCCAGTCACCCATCCTCCCCCACCCAGTCACCCATCCTCCCCCACCCAGTCACCCATCACACCCAGTAACCAATCCCACCATTCACCAAGTCAGTAATCCCACCCAGTCACTAATCCCACCCAGTCACCCAGTCACTAATCCCACCCAGTCACCCAATCACTAATCCCACCCAGTCACCCAGTCACTAATCCCACCCAGTCACCAATCCCACCCAGTCAGTAACCCAGTCAGTAACTCCACCAGTTACTCATCCCCTCATCCCACCCAGTCACCCAGTCAGTAATCCCACCCTCACCCCCACCCAGTCAGTAATACAACCCCCACCCAGTCAGTAATCCCACCCAGTCACCCAGTCAGTAATCCCACCCAGTCACCCAGTCAGTAATCCCACCCAGTCACCCAGTCAGTAATCCCACCCAGTCACACAGTCAGTAATCCCACCCAGTCACACAGTCAGTAATAACACCCAGTCACACAGTCCGTAATCCCACCCCGCAGTTAGTCACCCCCACGTCAGGCAATCACCCCCTCTCTGTCTCTCTCCCTCTCCCTCCCTCTCTCCTCTCTCTTCCTGTCTCTCTCCCTCTCTGCCTGTGTCTCTCTCCCTCTCTGCCTGTGTCTCTCTCCCTCTCTGCCTGTGTCTCTCTCCCTCTCTACCTGTGTCTCTCTCCCTCTCTACCTATGTCTCTCTCCCTCTCTGCCTGTCTCTCTCCCTCTCTGCCTGTGTCTCTCTCCCTCTCTCCCCCTCTGCCTCTCTCCCCCTCTGCCTCTCTCCCCCTCTGCCTCTCTCCCCCTCTGCCTCTCTCCCCCTCTGCCTCTCTCCCCCTCTGCCTCTCTCCCCCTCTGTCTCTCTCCCCCTCTGTCTCTCTCCCCCTCTGTCTCTCTCCCCCTCTGTCTCTCTCCCCCTCTGCCTGTGTCTCTATCCCTCTCTGCCTGTGTCTCTCTCCCTCTCTGCCTGTGTCTCTCTCCCTCTCTGTCTCTCTGTCTCTCTCCCTCTCTGCCTGTGTCTTTCTCCCTCTCTGCCTGTGTCTCTCTCCCTCTCTCCCTCCCTGTTTCTCTCCCTCCCTGTCACTCTCCCTCTGTCTCTGTCCCTCTGTCTCTGTCTCTCTCTCTGTGTCTCTCTCTGTGTCTCTGTGTCTCTGTCCCTCTGTCTCTGTGTCTATGTCCCTCTGTCTCTGTCCCTCTCTCTCTCCCTCTCTCTGTCCCTCTCTCCCTCCCTCTCTCTCTCTGTCCCTCTGTCTCTGTCCCTCTGTCTCTGTCCCTCTGTCTCTGTCCCTCTGTCTCTCCCTCTGTCTCTCTGTCCCTCTCTATCTCTGTCCCTCTCTATCTCCCTCTCTATCTCCCTCTCCGTCTCTCTCCCTCTCCCTCCATCTGTCTCTCTCCCTCTGTCTGTGTCTCTCTCCCTCTCTGCCTGTGTCTCTCTCCCTCTCTGCCTGTGTCTCTCTCCCTCTCTGCCTGTCTCTCTCCCTCCCTGTCACTCTCCCTCCCTGTCACTCTCCCTCCCTGTCACTCTCCCTCCCTGTCTCTGTCCCTCTGTCTGAGGCTCTCTCTCTGTCTCTGTCCCTCTGTCCCTCTGTCTCTGTCCCTCTGTCTCTGTGTCTCTGTCTCTGTCCCTCTGTCTCTGTGTCTCTGTCTCTGTCTCTCTGTCTCTGTCCCTCTGTCTCTGTCCCTCTGTCTCTGTCCCTCTGTCTCTGTCCCTCTCCCTCTCTGTCCCTCTCCCTCTCTGCCCCTCTGTCTCTGTCCCTCTCTGTCCCTCTCCCTCTCTGTCCTTCTCCCTCTCTGTCCTTCTCCCTCTCTGTGTCTCTGTCTCTCTCTCTCTGTCTCTCTCTCTCTGTCTCTCTCTCTCTGTCTCTCTCTCTCTGTCTCTCTCTCTCTGTCTCTCTCCCCCTCTGCCTCTCTCCCCCTCTGCCTCTCTCCCCCTCTGTCTCTCTCCCCCTCTGTCTCTCTCCCCCTCTGTCTCTCTCCCCCTCTGTCTCTCTCCCCCTCTGCCTGTGTCTCTATCCCTCTCTGCCTGTGTCTCTCTCCCTCTCTGCCTGTGTCTCTCTCCCTCTCTGTCTCTCTGTCTCTCTCCCTCTCTGCCTGTGTCTTTCTCCCTCTCTGCCTGTGTCTCTCTCCCTCTCTCCCTCCCTGTCTCTCTCCCTCCCTGTCACTCTCCCTCTGTCTCTGTCCCTCTGTCTCTCTCTCTCTCTCTGTGTCTCTCTCTGTGTCTCTGTGTCTCTGTCCCTCTGTCTCTGTGTCTATGTCCCTCTGTCTCTCTCTCTCTCCCTCTCTCTGTCCCTGTCCCTCTCTCCCTCCCTCTCTCTCTCTGTCCCTCTGTCTCTGTCCCTCTGTCTCTGTCCCTCTGTCTCTGTCCCTCTGTCTCTCCCTCTGTCTCTCTGTCCCTCTCTATCTCTGTCCCTCTCTATCTCCCTCTCTATCTCCCTCTCCGTCTCTCTCCCTCTCCCTCCATCTGTCTCTCTCCCTCTGTCTGTGTCTCTCTCCCTCTCTGCCTGTGTCTCTCTCCCTCTCTGCCTGTGTCTCTCTCCCTCTCTGCCTGTCTCTCTCCCTCCCTGTCACTCTCCCTCCCTGTCACTCTCCCTCCCTGTCACTCTCCCTCCCTGTCTCTGTCCCTCTGTCTGAGGCTCTCTCTCTGTCTCTGTCCCTCTGTCCCTCTGTCTCTGTCCCTCTGTCTCTGTGTCTCTGTCTCTGTCCCTCTGTCTCTGTGTCTCTGTCTCTGTCTCTCTGTCTCTGTCCCTCTGTCTCTGTCCCTCTGTCTCTGTCCCTCTGTCTCTGTCCCTCTCCCTCTCTGTCCCTCTCCCTCTCTGCCCCTCTGTCTCTGTCCCTCTCTGTCCCTCTCCCTCTCTGTCCTTCTCCCTCTCTGTCCTTCTCCCTCTCTGTGTCTCTGTCTCTCTCTCTCTGTCTCTCTCTCTCTGTCTCTCTCTCTCTGTCTCTCTCTCTCTCTGTCTCTCTCTCTCTGTCTCTCTCTCTCTCTGTCTCTCTCTCTCTCTGTCCCTCTCTCTCTGTCCCTCTCTCTCTCTGTCCCTCTCTCTCTCTGTCCCTGTCTCTCTCTGTCCCTCTCTCTCTCTGTCCCTCTCTCTCTCTGTCCCTCTCTCTCTCTGTCCCTCTCTCTCTCTGTCCCTCTCTCTCTCTGTCCCTCTCTCTCTGTCCCTCTCTCTCTCTGTCCCTCTCTCTCTCTGTCCCTCTGTCTCTGTCCCTCTGTCTCTCCCTCTGTCTCTCTGTCCCTCTCTATCTCTGTCCCTCTCTATCTCCCTCTCTATCTCCCTCTCCGTCTCTCTCCCTCTCCCTCCATCTGTCTCTCTCCCTCTGTCTGTGTCTCTCTCCCTCTCTGCCTGTGTCTCTCTCCCTCTCTGCCTGTGTCTCTCTCCCTCTCTGCCTGTCTCTCTCCCTCCCTGTCACTCTCCCTCCCTGTCACTCTCCCTCCCTGTCACTCTCCCTCCCTGTCTCTGTCCCTCTGTCTGAGGCTCTCTCTCTGTCTCTGTCCCTCTGTCCCTCTGTCTCTGTCCCTCTGTCTCTGTCCCTCTGTCTCTGTCCCTCTGTCTCTGTGTCTCTGTCTCTCTGTCTCTGTCCCTCTGTCTCTGTCCCTCTGTCTCTGTCCCTCTGTCTCTGTCCCTCTCCCTCTCTGTCCCTCTCCCTCTCTGCCCCTCTGTCTCTGTCCCTCTCTGTCCCTCTCCCTCTCTGTCCTTCTCCCTCTCTGTCCTTCTCCCTCTCTGTGTCTCTGTCTCTCTCTCTCTGTCTCTCTCTCTCTGTCTCTCTCTCTCTGTCTCTCTCTCTCTCTCTGTCTCTCTCTCTCTGTCTCTCTCTCTGTCTCTCTCTCTCTCTGTCCCTCTCTCTCTGTCCCTCTCTCTCTCTGTCCCTCTCTCTCTCTGTCCCTGTCTCTCTCTGTCCCTCTCTCTCTCTGTCCCTCTCTCTCTCTGTCCCTCTCTCTCTCTGTCCCTCTCTCTCTCTGTCCCTCTCTCTCTGTCCCTCTCTCTCTCTGTCCCTCTCTCTCTCTGTCCCTCTCTCTCTCTCCCTCTCCCTCCATCTGTCTCTCTCCCTCTCTGTCTGTGTCTCTCTCCCTCTCTGTCTGTGTCTCTCTCTCTCTCTCTCTCTCTGCCTGTGTCTCTCTCTCTCTCTCCCAGACTCTGGATCTGGATATATTATTTACCCTATACTGCTTTCTTCCAGATCTGATTCAAGCGTCACACGGAAGACACCGGAATCCCCTCTAACCCAGAAGACAGGTAGGGAACACCTCTCCTCCAATGTATAACATTGCGGGAATGAGGAACCTGGACATTGAGGGACTGCGGACCAGGTAAGATCCCAGGCGGGATTGCTGCTTTAGATATTGTGAAGAGGGGGCATTCAGGCACTGGTTAATGGGTGCAGGAAACTAGTCACACACACACACATACACGTAACAAGGACTAATTGTAGTAAAGTATAAATGTACTACAATAAATATAAACTTATGTCAAAAACGAATGTTGTTCTTACTAGAAATTGATTACATTTCTTTTTTCTTTTCTTTTTTTTAAGCGGGTTGGGGCGGGGTTAGGGGCGGGGCTAAGGGCGGGGCTAGGTGGCGAGTAGATTTTTTTGTTTGGCGAGTAGATTTTTGGGTGATTTGTCAAGCACTGTATATACATATATATATATACACTAGCTCAGGGGTGGGCAACCTATTTTTCAATGTAGGCACAGGTGTGGCGAATTAGAAGTGAAAATAGCCACATAATGTAAAAATTTAGGAATTGTGTTGCGCATGCGAAAATTTTAAACACACACTGTTTGAACAAGTTTAGAAATCCTCAGGGCCGTTCTAGTTTGTGCGTCCGTGTGTGCCTGTGCGAACGCGTGTGCACGTGACACATGCTTTTTGTGTGTATGCTGTGAGCGTGTGAGGTACTGTGTGTATGTGTGTGTATATGTATGTTTGTGTGTGTGTGTTATAAATACGTTTGAAATAAAGAAATGCTTTAATAAATTATTTATTAACATTGTACAGTACATACACACACACATTAAGTGGTGGTAGCGGCGTAAAGTCTTTATTTTCCTCATCTTCCCCCCTGTCGGCTGGTTCCACGCTCACTGCCGTGCGCGTGCGTGGCACCATTATAGAAAGGCTGCTACCCGCAGTCAACTATAACTGCCACGTGCGCGCACGATGCAGCAAGCGCGCCCTCTATAGAACGGCCCTCAGACCACAACCCCCCTCATACTCTCACCCCCCTCTTCATCCTCCTCTCATGCCACCACCACTACCCTCCTCATCATCATCTCCTCACCCCCCATCACCATCTCATTTAACCCCCCCTCATCACCATCTCATTTACCCCCCCCTCATCATTTCCCCCAGCACCCTTGATCTCCCCCCAGCACCCTTGATCTCCCCCATCATCAAGCACCCCCCCCCCCAATGGTTGGATTCAATTTTTTTAGTAACAGATTCTCTCACCAGGGGGGGGAGGGGGAATGAGAGACAGACGGGGGAGATGTTTTGTGTTTATGTATTATATTTATGTTTTTTTAAATGTTTTTATTCAGTTGAACAGGACTGCTTGTGGGGGGGGGAGAGAGAACAGAGGCCCCCTCACATCACTCCCAGCCCCCCACATCACTCCCAGCCCCCCTCACATCTCTCCCAGCCTCCCTCACATCACTCCCAGACCCCTCACATCTCACATCTCTCCAAGCCCCCCTCACATCTCTCCCAGCCCCCTCACATCACTACCAGCCCCCCCCTCACATCTCACATCTCTCCCAGCCCCCCTCACATCTCTCCCAGCTGCCCTCACATCTCACATCTCTCCCAGCCCCCTCACATCTTTCCCAGCCCCCCTCACATCTTATAGCTCTCCCAGCCCCCCTTACATCTCACATCCCTTCCAGCCCCCTCAAATCTCTCACAGCCCCCCTCAAATCTCTCCCAGCCCCCCCTCACATCTCTCCCAGCTCCCCTCACATCTCTCCCAGCCCCCCCTCACATCTCTCCCAGCCCCCCTCACATCACTTCCAGCCCCCCTCACATCACTTCCAGCCCCAACATCACTCCCAGCCCCCCTCACATCTCACATCTCACATCTCTCCCAGCCCCCCTCACATCTCTCCCTGCCCCCTCACATCTCTCCAAGCCCACCTCACATCTCACAGCTCTCCCAGCCCCCCTCACATCTCACATCCTTCCCAGCCCGCTCAAATCTCTCCCAGCGCCCCCTCAAATCTCTCCCAGCCCCTCCTCACATCACTCACAGCCCCCACATCTCTCCCAGCCCCCCTCACATCTCTCCCAGCCCCCTCACATCACTCCCAGCCCCCCACACATCACTCCCAGCCCCCTTCACATCTCACATCTCTCTCAGCCCCCCTCACATCTCACATCTTTCCCAGCCCCACTCAGATCTCTCACAGCCCCCCTCACATCTCTCACAGCCCCCCTCACATCTCACAGCTCTCCCAGCCCCCCTCACATCTCACATCCCTCCCAGCCCCCTCAAATCTCTCCCAGCACCCCCTCAAATCTCTCCCAGTCCCCCCTCACATCTCTCCCAGCCCCCACATCTCTCCCGGCCTCCCTCACATCTCTCCCAGCCCCCTCACATCACTCCCAGCCCCCTTCACATCTCAGATCTCTCCCAGCCCCCCTCACATCTCACATCTCTCCCAGCCCCCCTCACATCTCTCCCAGCTGCCCTCACATCTCACATCTCTCCCAGCCCCCTCACATCTTTCCCAGCCCCCCTCACATCTTATAGCTCTCCCAGCCCCCCTTACATCTCACATCCCTTCCAGCCCCCTCAAATCTCTCACAGCCCCCCCTCACATCTCTCCCAGCTCCCCTCAAATCTCTCCCAGCCCCCCCTCACATCTCTCCCAGCTCCCCTCACATCTCTCCCAGCCCCCCCTCACATCTCTCCCAGCCCCCCTCACATCACTTCCAGCCCCCCTCACATCACTTCCAGCCCCGACATCACTCCCAGCCCCCCTCACATCTCACATCTCACATCTCTCCCAGCCCCCCTCACATCTCTCCCAGCCCCTCACATCTCTCCAAGCCCACCTCACATCTCACAGCTCTCCCAGCCCCCCTCACATCTCACATCCTTCCCAGCCCGCTCAAATCTCTCCCAGCGCCCCCTCAAATCTCTCCCAGCCCCTCCTCACATCACTCACAGCCCCCACATCTCTCCCAGCCCCCCTCACATCTCTCCCAGCCCCCTCACATCACTCCCAGCCCCCCACACATCACTCCCAGCCCCCTTCACATCTCACATCTCTCCCAGCCCCCCTCACATCTCACATCTTTCCCAGCCCCACTCAGATCTCTCACAGCCCCCCTCACATCTCTCACAGCCCCCCTCACATCTCCCAGCTCTCCCAGCCCCCCTCACATCTCACATCCCTCCCAGCCCCCTCAAATCTCTCCCAGCACCCCCTCAAATCTCTCCCAGTCCCCCCTCACATCTCTCCCAGCCCCCACATCTCTCCCGGCCACCCTCACATCACTTCCAGCCCCGACATCACTCCCAGCCCCCCTCACATCTCACATCTCACATCTCTCCCAGCCCCCCTCACATCTCTCCCAGCCCCCTCACATCTCTCCAAGCCCACCTCACATCTCACAGCTCTCCCAGCCCCCCTCACATCTCACATCCCTCCCAGCCCCCTCAAATCTCTCCCAGCACCCCCTCAAATCTCTCCCAGTCCCCCCTCACATCTCTCCCAGCCCCCACATCTCTCCCGGCCTCCCTCACATCTCTCCCAGCCCCCTCACATCACTCCCAGCCCCCTTCACATCTCAGATCTCTCCCAGCCCCACTCACATCTCACATCTCTCCCAGCCCCACTCACATCTCTCACAGCCCCCCTCACATCTCTCACAGCCCCCCTCACATCACTCACAGCCCCCCTCACATCTCACAGCTCTCCCAGCCCCACTCACATCTCACATCCCTTCCAGCCCCCTCAAATCTCTCCCAGCCCCCCCTCACATCTCTCCCAGGCCCCCTCACATCTCTCCCAGCCACCCTCACATCTCTCCCAGCCACCCTCACAGCTCTCCCAGCCCCCTCACATCTCACCCAGCCCCCTCACATCTGTCCCAGTCCTCCCATCCATACCTACCTTGTCCATTAGTAGAATCTCTTGTCAGAGCAGGAGAGAGCTGCACGGGGAGCGGAGCGCTCTATAGTAGCAGCAGTCAGGAAGTTCCGGGTCAGGCTGCTAGATCGTGCACCTCCCCTGCAGTCCTGTTCTGACTCTCACTCAAGTATTATGTTACCGGCAAATACTTTCAGCCCGGTGCCGCATACCATCTCCCCCTGCCGCCTGTTAGCGAACGTTAGAAATCCCCCCCCCGCAGGGAGTCCTGGCGGCCCTGTTCGTCACAGTTTCACTGCCAATTCACCACAAGTTATTTGTTGCATGGGTGGGAGGGAGTGATTTGTTGGGTGGGTGGGGGAGAGACGGAGGGTTGGGGGAGAGACGGGGTAGGGTAGAGACATGGGTGGGGGAGAGACAGGGTGGTTGGGTTGGGTTGCCTTGAAATATGTTTTTGTTTGGACAGTATTGGATACAGTCATTCGCATTAAGTTGATCAACAAATAGAAGATATGATTCCTCAGAACCCTCCCACACAATGATAATGTCATCGATATACCAAAATAAAGTTTATTTTGGGTCACAATTACTTTATGTTTGAATCCCTTTATTTTTTACAAATTTTGGGGACGGCGATGGGGACGACTTTTGCCCCATCGTTTGCTAATCTGTATATGGGACTGTGGGAGTCGCTTGAGGTTTTTCGATGTCCTCCTCCACAGCTTAGGCTGTGGAGGAGATATATCGATGACATTATCGTTGTGTGGGAGGGTTCTGAGGAATCATATCTTCTATTTGTTGATCAACTTAATGCGAATGACAGTAACCTAAAATTTAGTGGTGTTAACAGCTCAGTCAGCATAAATTTCCTTGATTTGGAGATATATATTGTATCCAATACTGTTCAAACAAAAACATATTTCAAGGCAACAAATGTTAACTCTTACCTTGACCCCTTTAGCTGTCATGATAAAAGATGGGTCCAAAATATCCCCTTCAACCAGTTTCTTAGATTGAAGAGAAATAACTCCAAAATTGAGGATTTTGATAAACAATCCCAGTTCCTCAAAAAAAGGTTTCTTGACAAGAATTATAATGAGGAACTGATAGATTCCTCTATAAAGAAACTGGAGAAAATACCGAGGAAGTCACTGACACAATATAAGAAAAACAAAAAGGTTAAAGGCAAAAATACAAAAATTCCTGCTTTTATAACTCAGTTCAGTGACATGCATCATGGGGTCAGAAAGATCCTAAAAAAACATTGGGGGATACTGAAAATGGACCCTGTATTGGGCCCTCAGTTAAACTCACAACCAGGGGTAGTGTTCAAACGTGCGCCAAACCTAAAAAATATGTTGGCCCCTAGCCAAATCACCAGAAAAACTGTTGTATCTGGTGACATT
The DNA here is from genome assembly GCF_040206685.1 of Ascaphus truei. NCBI lineage: Eukaryota > Metazoa > Chordata > Amphibia > Anura > Ascaphidae > Ascaphus > Ascaphus truei. The sequence goes on from NC_134486.1 coordinate 103,302,560, forward strand.
AAAGATCGCTTGGGCATTAAAGGCACGTATAAATGCGGGAAGTGCAAGGCGTGCAACCATATCTGTAAAGGAACAACTGTCACGTCCTGTGCTACTAAAAGGATGTATAATATCAACAGTTTCATTAATTGTCAGACCACGCATGTGGTGTATGTCCTGCAGTGTAACTGTAATTTACAATACATTGGCAAGGCAAAACGGCCACTAAAAATGCGTATGTTAGAACATCTGAGAAACGTAAAAAACATACCTAAAACTCTGGCTAAAGGTATGCCGCTTACCCCGCTACTAAAACACTTCAAAGAGATACACAATAATGACCCCGCTTGTATTACATTTAAAGGGCTTGAACATATACAAATGAACAGCAGACAAGGAGATAGAGAAAATCATTTATTGAAACGTGAACAGTATTGGATTTACGAAATGCAAACTAGACATCCTATTGGTTTTAATGAACTCATTGAACTTAAACTTTTTTTAAGATAAATTATGTTTATTTTCTTTTTTCTTCTTTTTATTAAAATGAAATTAATCTCTCATTTTTATAATATATATATTAGGATTATATATATCTTTTCATGTGTATATTTATCATGTTTAATTAATATATAAATTAGCATTTGTGTGTTTTTATTTATTTCCTGTCTTTATACTTAGTGATGGTCTCTGGCAGTGCTGCTATTGCTGTGTTACAGTTCCCGTTTTGTATTCACTCTGGTAGACCTGTATCACGTGACTATCGCAACATGTGACACTGTCAGGGAAAGAGGTAGCATCACTTTAAGTATTTAGCTGCCAATCTAAGGGCGTTAGACTTGGCGTCTGAGGGGGCTGTCCTTACTAACTCCCTTCCTTCTATAAATACGCGCGGATGACGCTGTACGTGACCTCCTGACGAAGCACGTGGTGCGAAACGCGTAGAGGTCACGACAGGTCATCCTGCGCGTGTTTGCTGAGAGGCTGAGACGGAGCCTGCCTGAGGCTCAAGTGGTGGCTGTTTCATCTTCCCTGGTGCCGCGATCCGGATCCTGTGCGGTCATCTGTGGACACCTACCCTTGCCTTAGTGTAAGTGTTCGTCTCCCCCTGTCAGCGGTTATATAGTCCTCTATGGCGGTTTTCATTTAAATCCCCTTGGGCTGTTAGTACTTTCTTTGTTGATTTTTACACTGATTGTCTTTTGTTGTATGTGATGTATTTTCCCTAGACATTTTATGTTAAGAGACCATATGTATGGTTTTAGTTTCTGGGCATTTTACTTCTTGAGCTGAGAAGGGGTTGGATCCTCTGAGCTATTTATGTGTTTGTTTAATTAAAATACTGTTATTAATTCAATCTCTTGTGCGCTTCTGTGCAATTTTCTTACCCTAATAACAATACCCTGTACCACGCAGTATAATAGGCCCCACAAAATCAAAAGTGAATCATTAAGTGAATCACTACTAGCTCAAAGTATAACTAAATGGACAAGAATCCTTAGCCTTGTTAATAATACATAATTGTAGTATTACATAGTCTGGGAATGTTCCGTGGTTTATTGGGCAGATTAAAAGCAATATGTAAATCGGTGTTTCCTCTAGAAGAGAAGGGATGTGTGGAGTTAATAGCGGGATATACCCGACCACTGGCAGGGCTGTATTAACAGAGCATGTAATAATTAACCTCGTATGTCCCTGTGCCAAATATTAGTCCTACCTTCGTCTCCATTCAATCCCGGATCCGACAGAAGCAGCGTCCCGCAGTCCACAATCAGCGTTGCAGCGGAGAGAAACCTCCTGGTCTTCTGGAACCTCTGCTGGAATCTGTTATTTTGCTGCTCTCAGTCCGTCCACCATCTTCTTTAGAAATAAAGCATCATAAATTGTCCTCACCGGAATCTGCCACTCCCATGGAACTGCCACTCCAATCGAACGATTAGCACACTGTAGATACTGTGGATTGGTTGGTCTGTCGTCCAGACAAAAATGCACTTAGTAACTCACCGGGTGTAGAAAAAATAAAAAAGTTTTATTAAGTTACATGATTAAAAACAAAAAACACGATAAAGACAGGACAGGAACAAAAAAATCTCCTCCCACGCGTTTCATGCTTCACAGCTCTTTCTCAATCCACAGTATCTACAGTGTATAATAGGCCCCAACCTATATCACCAGTGAGTGTCCCCAAAGTACATTGGGTGCCAGGCACCAATACCCTGATGTCTTTTTCCCAATGTCAAGGCCCACCCAAAGTGTAGGAGATAGCGCTATCCCTTGGAATGTAGGTGCACTTAGTTGAGGTACCTGCCAAATACTCCAGTACCCGGTGCGGCCGACTTAGCAGCAGGGATCCGCTTGATCCAGCGACGTTGTTGTCTGCAAAGGCGCCCGCCTCTGCGTAGGATGAGCTCCGGTAGGAGGGTCCCACCTTTGAGAGTCTCTGTATGCAAAGGTGGTCTGGTCCCAGACCACAGGCCGCAATCACCACGCGGCATCTTCCTATGTGTCCCTGACACTACTCAGTAATGGGGAAGCGTCCCTATCTAGGAAGCAACTAAAGCAACCACAAGCTCACTTGAGTGGGGCCTATCTGTAACCTAGGGGGGGTACTCTGGCCTAGTCTGAGTGCCACTGACACTCAGACCCTACCTTCCCCTTCTCTTTCCTTGCTTCGACTGGTGTGGTCCCGCTGAGCATGCCAAATGTATCTAATTCCAGCTCCCTGCCTCTGTCCCTGAGGCTCATGGGACTTGTAGTACCTTGCGGAGCCGTTTGGAGTCATGTCCGCCGCTCTAATTGCTCTTCGCATGCGCAGGGTATACAAACATGGCCACCGCAACTATATTGCTATTGCGCATGCGCGAGCCTTCCGTGTGTATGCGCCAATATCAGCGTCCCACCTCAGAGCTCCGGTGACCCAATCGCCCCTCCTGCAGCACCCGCACACTGCCGCAACCACCCTGCACCGGTAGCTGCCCCCCTCCCGCACCCCGGAGGTTAGAGGGGGACCCGACTACATAAGCATTCTGACCACAATGAACAAAAACATGAAGCCCCAGAAATGCTTCTGCATCACACACATGCCACAATTTTGGTAATGGTTGAGTCTTGATTCAATATGTGAATAGACTGAGTACTGGTGTGAGATAGAGGGGGATCATTTCTAGTTGTCAGTAATGCTGAAGGATGAGTGAATGGCCTGATGTCCTGCAAAAACAAGTGCAGAAGTGAATGTTTTTAGCTAAAGATTTATATTTGCTTCGAAGTGTTACTATAATTTTTTATGGAGCTACATGGAGCTTTGGTGTTTCAAAGCTCTGAATGTTATAATTTCAATGATGAAGAACTCTCATGGTGGTCTATTAAAGGGTATAGCAATCTAGAGCAAATCTACACTTCCCTGAGGCCAATATAGCTACTAAACTTTTGATTTAGCTAAAAGTTAATTTTTACCCCATGCTTATGTCTCAATAGACATAAATGAGGCTACCAAGTTTGTATTCCCCTTGCCATACTAACAGTTACTGCACCGACACACTTTATTCGAGCAAATACCCAGTATGTACCTGGCAGATACCTGGAATGCGCCGCTCATCACCGCTGACAAGCCCCGTTGCGTTTGCCTTCCCAGCCTGGGTTCATGCCTGGCTGACGGGCGGCTGATCTGTTAAATGATAATGATTAGGATTTAATAGGCTGCAATGCTTCGTGTGTCTACCAGATGGCATAAATTCATGAATTGTAATGCAGTATATATATATATATATACTGTGCAGTATTGCAGCCAGCGGGAATAAAATGCTTCAATCCCTGCCTGGAAAATAACCCAATGCACTCGGGCAGAAAACAGTCACAAACCTCAATACACCCGGGTATACCCGAATTCGTGGGACTAGCCGAGCTTGAATAAAGTGTGTCGCCAGTGTATACTCTAAAATCTTCATATATTTTTGGCTGGGTCAGAGTTTTGGGGTGGTGTCCATTATTTCTAAGGATACACATGAACCACGAAATGGTCAAAAGAAATGTCCTGATAGTGCTAAAGGTTTTGTCAAGAAAGTAATATCTAAATGCAATCATCAAAGCTTTATTGAAGAGGGAACTTTTGTTGAGATCCAACAGGGATCTTGAGAAAGTTGTTTTAGACGAACAGACACACTAAATGTAGGGCACCAGTTGTCGAGAAGTGATGTACAAATTGACTAGGAATTGACATAAGAATGTGGAGGGATAATCAGCTTGTTTTTTTTAAATGGCAGTGGTAGCTGAGGACGATACAGGAAGAAATGCTATTTTATTTCACTGAGCAATAAAAGATAAAGCACCAAGCAAATGGCAAAATACATAACTATGTTAAATGAACGACAAAATACATTACCTTGGAAAAATATATAATTTGAATCGAGGGTTCATCTGAAAAATGACATTCCAGATTATCCAGTTGAGGGATTTATAGATTCTGAGTAATGAGTCTGACTGAGTAGTCTTATAAGGTTAAAGTCATGGATTGATTGTCTCAGAAAGAATGTTTTTTTTTGCTCCAGTCAAACACAGATTGATTGTTCTAGGAGATAGATGTAAGGTAAATGACTGTAGGTTATGAGGCTATATTGAGGTTGGTGGAGGTACCTGTGGCTGAGGTACGTGTACTATATTATACTATGTGTACTGTAATTAATTTTATCTCTGCAAGAGGCAAAGGCACAAGGACTGGGAAATGCAGTAAAATGGACCGGGAGAATGTTGATTGGGGATTGGAGAAATCCAACAATATTAAAATTGAAAGAGTGATTACCATGCTGATAACGTGCGATAATACTACACAAAAAGAAGGGGAGTGCTGGTTTAACAAAAACTAGTGAACACCAGAAATAAATAATCAACAGAAAGTCCTATCTGAATCACTCAATGTTGGAAAGCAGTGTAAGATACAGTACAGTTAAAATCAATTCTCTCACGGCCATGTGTGAGCACACAAAGTATTGGTTTCTTTCTTGGGGTCCTTGACCCAATGTTCTCCTCCGTCAGCCAATTGACACACTCTAAACGTTAGTCTTTGTGCATGGACTCCCTCGTGGTCGCACCCTCCCGACAGGAATACTGTAGCAGACAGCGATGGAATATATGTTAAAAGCACGTATTTATTAACAAACAACAGAATATTAAGAGAACTCACATATAGGTCCTCATGCCACGGCTGCAGGACTCTTCCGACACAACGCAGTGCCTCTTTGCTCCTGCTCTCGCATCCGGTACGATCGCTGGAATGCAGATGGCACTCAACACTTGCGGAAGAAGTATGGCGGCCGCCCTGGGACAAAAATAGCACACTTGATCCAGCTATACGTTTCGCTGTAAAAACAGCTTCCTCAGGCTCTTTGATTAAGTGTGCGTCCTCCCCAATGGTTTATATACCCTCTGTGGTGTTTTTTACCAATCCAGTCAAATCTGGCTCATCCCTACTCCAAATAAACAGAATGTCATCTATGTAGCTTTCCAGAGGACCATTATAGAGGCATTTTATATTCTTCTTATATAAGTTTTTGTCTTTATATAGATCACTAGATGAACACATTTGCGTCGTAATGTTGGTTTTATTTTCATTTTTATTTTTACATTTTATTATTAATGTATATGCTGTAAAATATTTCAGTTTTATTTGATGTTATGTAGAATACTTAGAACTACTTCCCTGTACAGTATGTTCAGGTGAAGATTGTTTGATCTCAATGCTTATGAGAGCTGGTTATGAGAGCTGTAAATGGAATAGCAAGTTTTGTGCCTTTTGTATGCAATCTCAGCAACACTACGGAAAGTAGTCTTAGATATATAGACTTGATTTACTTTTTATATATGATTATCACCTCATTATTGATGACAGTGAGGATGTGGCATGTTTTGTTATACTGTACATCCTCCTGAATATTTTATCAGTTTAATTCTGTACTTTTTGGCAGAACCAAACCACCTTCACGGTGGGATCATTAGTATTAAGAGAGGATATTCTATTCTACTTTGTACCTGTTGCATTGGGTCTAAATAACGGGTAACAAGTTCAGTGGTACTTTCGGTACCTATGATATTGCAGCAACCTATTATGAGCAAAAGCACTTTGGGCTCAGGGTTATAGTTGTACATTGCTGATGTGGTCTTAGAGCTTCAGATAGCTGATTATCTCAGCACCTGAAATTTATGGGTATATGGAGGTACTAAGCAACAGCTTATGATTAAGTCCATTCTTCCATGTACAGTATCATGATGTGATTTTAATTTTATGTATTTAAGACTATTATTCCAGGGAGGTTCACTGATATCAACATCAATTTTGATCAGTGGGTCAGAGGTAGAGACAGCAATGCGAGGAGTTATTTGTATACAAGCACTTTTTAACCCCACCTGCAAACTAGCAAGTATTCCATTAGAAAAGACTGATTGGAGTATTAGTAAAAAAACACCACAGAGGGTATATAAATCTTTGATCAAAGAGCCTTAGGAAGCTGTTTTTACAGCGAAACGCATAGCTCTATCAAGTGTACTATTTTTGTCCCATGACAGGCGCCGTACTTCTTCCGCAAGCGTTGCGTGCCATCTGCGTTCCAGCAATTGTACCGGACGCGGGAGCAGGAGCAAAGAGGCACTGCGTTGTGTCGGAAGAGTCCTGCAGCCGTGGCATGAGGACCTATATGTGAGTTTTCTTATTATTCTGTTGTTTGTTAATAAATACGTGCTTTTAAACATATATTCCATCGCTGTCTGCTGTTCCTGTCTAGAAGGTGCGACCGCAAGGGAATCTGTGCACAAAGACTAATGCTTAGAGTGAGTCAATTGGCTGACGGTGGAGAACATTGGGTCAAGGATCCCAAGAAAGAAACCAATACTTTATGTGTGCTCACACGTGGCCGTGTGAGTATTGATTTTAGCTGTATCTCACACTGCTTCCAAACATTGAGTGATTCAGATAGGACTTTCTGTTGATTATTTATTTCTGGTGTTCAATAGTTTTTGTTAAACCAGCGCTCCCCTTCTTTTTGTGTATATTGTCTCTAAGGTTCAAGTTTAGATCCTATTGGGTGAGCAGCAAGACTTTGACACCCCTAGAGTTGTCTCAAGTGTGAAGCAACCTTAGGGGTCATCGGGAAGGTATTGTGCATTTATCACGTTTCATCCTCTTTGTTATAGTGGTATCTCTCGTGAGTTAGCGCCCTAGTTTTATTCTCCCATTCTTGTGCGATAATACTAGTCAGATGAAGTGAGAATTAAAGCAGTAGTAGCAGAAAGCTGGGGACAAAACAATTTCACCTACAGACGTGAAAAACTGTAGAGTAACATTGAAACATACAGTAAATTTTATGGCAGATAAGAACCACCCTGCACACCTAGTCTGCCCATTTTCCTATCTGTTGAAAGAACAGTATGTGGGGTAATATTCAAGCATGATATATCTCTGAATTAAAATACTAAGGAAGCTAATTCAGTGTATTCTAGATGAGCCAGTAATATGTACTAAAAGACAACCAGTATGACATTGCATAAATCTGAAATCAGGGGGAAATATATATATATATATATATATATATATATATATATATATATATATATATATATATATATATATATATATATATTGAAAGATTCAACAGCGCCTGGGTGTATACTAGCCCCACAGTAGACTCCTGACAACAAACAAACCACAACAAATGTTAGCACAGATGACCCGTATAAAACAATTGTAAAAATGTATTAATATAAAATATATATAGGAACTCAGATGGTGGTCATAAGTATTGATGGTGAGTGTGTGTAAAATATAAAAAATGTAAAAATTGTATATGTATAATTGTTGTGTTTTAAAAAATCTATTGAATAAAAAATGATGAATGATGAACTATTATTGCAAAAACACTGAAAAATATGATTATCAAAATATAATATGATTAGGTGAAATGTATTAACCAAAAAATGAAAATGTTAAAAAATGTAAAATAAAAAATAAAAAAACGTGTAAAAAATTAACTAAAAAAATATATATGTGTTTTCCACAAAAAAATTTGATGATTTTGTATGGAGATTACAACGTCCGGGCTGCTTCTTCTTTGGGGTCAGCAACCTCCCAGCAAATTCTATTGGAGAAACAAGAGAAAAAGCGCCCGATCCATGTGTAAAATCTGGTAACAAAATTTTAATAAAAAATCACAAGACAAATGCACACTCACAATTTGTCAATGCAAATTAAGCATTGTATGGGTAAACCCATGCGCCAACAAGTAGCTGCTCGCCGAATGTTTACTTCAGTACATCAGACCTCACTGCTACCGGTGCATCACAGTCAGATGTCCCTCCAGAAATTCAGGTATACAGTCTGTTGTTCCAGCATTAGATGCTGTCTGTGGCTCAGGGAACGTCCTCCCTCTCCTGGCAGCAGACGCACAAGCTATTCCACCAAACGTAGCTCCTTGAAACCACGTGCCCTACGTGTATGCATTTTCTTCCGATTGACGGATTTCATCAGCGAATAGCTGACGATGTGATGATCGCCTCTCTGAAAAAGGCTCACCCGGCGATTTCTTTCTGCTGCATAGAGAGAGCTGCCTCTCCCTGCGGATATTTCGCCAGAGATCAATTTTTTTAATAACTTTTAATACTGGTGTATTGTAGCAGGGGATCACCGGAGCAGAACCTCGTTGATTTGAGGTCTGGGGACCCCCTGCTTCCTGAGATATAGGCCCCATTATGGGGTGCTGGTATCTCCTATGCTTTTTATTCCCACGGTCACATGACGCAGGACATTTAAATGCATAGGAGATACCGGCACCCCATAATGGGGTCTATCTTGGGAAGAAGGGGGTACCTGGACCTCAAATCAATGAGTTTCTGCTCTGGAGATCCCCTACTACAATACACTAGTATTAAAACTCAAATACAAAATTGAACAAATTCATTACCATAGTGTATGTGGGGGCAGGGGGTCTCCTGAGATGAGCCACATTGATTTCAGCCTCGGGGACCCCTGCATCCCAAGTTACAGGCCCAGATATGAGTGCCGGTATCTCCTTCATTATTTAAATTCCCCTGTCACGTGACACAGATGATTATAAAATGTCGGTTATACCGGCACCCAATGCCCCATAACAGAGCCTGTAACTCGGGAAGCAGGGGGTCGCTGAGGCATAAATCAAAGCACTTCAGCTCAGGAGACCCCCTACTCAGGAGAACCCCTTTTGTGATTGCATTTTTTTTTTACACATTCATTCCAAATGTATTTATGTATGGCCATACATACATACATACATACATACTTACATACATACATACATACAGTAAGAAGCAATGGTTGTTTTGACAAATGCTCTCTTGTATGTATTTTAAATGTATATTGCTTCTTTAATTTTAAATTTGTATGCTATTTATATTGCATATTGATGTAGGGTTCAGGATTTTTTTCTGGTGTTTTAAACAGTTTATTTCTGGCTTTTGATTGGTGTTTGCTTTTTAATGTTGGATAATATTTTTACTTTTGAATTTGAATGGTGCAGTTTATTTAGATATTTCTTTCATTTATTCATGGTTCTGTTTTGGTGTTTTAATTGTTTGGAATGCATTGGTTCTTGTTTGTGATGGTTTTGTTTACGTTGACCATTGACTGGCATAGTGTTATATCCACTGTGCCATTCAATTGTTTAATTGGCATTAGTAATGTGTTGATTTTGCAATGTAATGTTTTTTTATTCTTTTACCATTTCTTGCTATAGGGGTAAATCATACCCATAATACATGAGCATGATGTACCCACTGTACTAATGAATGGGTTAAGGGTGGGGGTAGTTGCCTGGGTGGGTAGTGGGAGAGGGTGTGTTAAACCCTTAATTACTATAGCGGTTACTAACCGCTAAGGTGATTAAGGGGCTAGGGGATATTAGATTGTATTTTTGATTCTACTGTATTGTTTGTGGCAATGGAGGACATGGACGGGGATGAGGATGGCCTTCATCGTGGCAGCCTGGCAGGGGTCAGTGCAAGATTTATTTATTTTATTTCTGCTTGTTAATGTTTTATTTTAAATGGACAATTGCACTATTATCCATATCTGGATAATAGTCATACTATACTGTATGGGTTAGGGGGGAGGGTGGTGTATTTATTTCCTGGTTATTTTTTTTGTTTTTTTTTAGGCACAGGATTGGTACCGCAGGCCAGCGGGGACCCCAGGACACCTGTGGGACCACTCGAGGGCCCCCGCCGGCGTTAGTAACATTCCTATGCTTTTAAAATAAATACATAAATGTAATGTATGTATAGGGTTATTGGGGGCACAGGGGGTAGGTGCCAAGTACATATTGCAAGGTTTATTGGGGGCAATTGCCACCAATAAGGGGACTATTTGGCCTTAACCCCTTCATTGCCTTCGCGGCTATCTGCTAAGGTAATGAAGCTGCTTTAATGTATTTTTTTTTAATAGTGTGCGGGAGCAGGGGGTCTCCTTAGCTAAACCGCTTTGATTTCTGGCTCAGGGACCCCCTGCTTCCCGAGTTACAGGCCCCGGAATGGGGCATTGGGGCATGGGGCATGTCAGTGTCGCCGCCATTTTTAAAGCATCCGCCTCACATGACGCGTGACATTTAAATAATGGAGGAGATACCGGCCCCCAATATCTGGGCCTGTAACTCTGGAAGTCGGGAGTCCCCGAGGCTGAAATCAATGCGGTTCATCTCAGGAGACCCCCTGCTCCCGCACACTATTAATAAAAATGACATTAATGCAGCTTCATTACCATAGCGGCTAGCCGCTACGGTAGTGAAAGATTTTTTATTGATATGTGTGTTTTGATTATAGTGTACATGAGCAGGGGGTCTCCTGAGCTGAACCGCATTGGTTTCAGCTTTGGGGACCCCCTAATTCATGAGATACAGGCCCCATTATGGGGTGTCGGTATCCCCTGCAGGATTTAAATCCCCCGGTCACGTGACGCGGGAGCATTAAAAGCACAGGAGATACCGGCACCCCATACCGGGGCCTGTATCTCATGAAGTAGGGGGTCCCCGAGGCTGAAACCAATGCGGTTCAGCTCAGGAAACCCCCTGCTCATGTACACTATGATCAAAATCAATTTTCTTAATGCAGCGTCTCCATGCAGCTCTTACAGGCTGCTTTTTTTTCTTTCGCGTTTTAGAATTTTAAGCACGATAGCAGGGGGAAAAAAAACAGCTCACACGATCGGTCATGTTTTTGCCCGCACCTAACAAAATGCGCTTCACTTCTTAGTGAATCCCGTGTCTGACTTAATTTTTTATCGTGGGACTACAAATTTCCCAATCGGTGCAAAAGCTCACTGCTTAATGAATCCCCCCCTATGTATCTATGCATTTAGTAATTGTGTTTTTCTGTATGTGCTGAATACGTCTTTCCTCAGTAAAAGCATTTCTTTTGACTGATTGTCTTCTCATAATTTTTCGCTTTTGAGTGCCAGGAACTTCTATGTTTATAGATCAAATACAAATATAATTTGTGAGCGCATTCACGTCTGACTGGTCGGTAACCCTTCTTTTCACCCTTATCTCTTAGCACAGGGGTGCACAAACTTTTTCCCCTGTGCCCCCCACCCTCCCCCTTCCTAACCTTGTTTCCGGCGTTTTGGCGCCACTATGTCATGTGATGTCACATTGCCATGGCAACACATCTACAGAAGCCGCAGGACACAGGTAAGTGAGTTACAGAGGCCTTGCACCATGCCTCCCCCCCAAAAATGTCCTGCCCTCCAGTTTGCCACCCCTGTCTTAGCACACAATGCATATAATGCAGCCAGGGATTCTGGGAAATGACATGCAAATGAGCACAGTGTCTCCTTTTATATATGTGTATATATATGTTATATGCACAGACACACTATACAGAAAGAGACAAACACTACACAGACACTATATACACCTCCACTCCCCCCTGCTCTATACTCACACAGACAGTAACTCTTCTTTTTCCTCATAGTCTCCTGTCTGGTGCTCTCTGCAGGCAGGGAGGGAGGAGTCAATACCTTGCTGGTGCCTCTAATCCAATAACCTCCCCTGTCTGAAAGCTGCTCTCACTCATTGCATAACAAGGGAAAGCTGATTGGTTGCAAATTAACTCTTGGCAAGGTGCAAAAAATTCAGGATCATCACTAAATGAAAAATACTCGGAATTTTGACTAATCATGGATTTCAATAATGCCCGGAATGTGTAGCAATATAGACTATAAATAAATAACAGATGTTAGCCACTTCTATTTATCCATTTTTAAATGGCTAGATTGTTTATTTTTTATCCAAAGCAAATGCACAGTATGTATACTTAATTTACGTGCTATCATTTTCAGTACATCTGGTATTTTTGTTTTCTTTAACATTTACTAGTGCATATGTGTGTTATTATTTGTTAAAGATTTGTTACATTAAATTATTGTAATGAGATGTACTCTGGACATTGTTTTTGTATAGAATTTGCATTGTGGATACAATGTTAACTCAGGGAACAGAACATCCAATCTTGTTTTAGGTAATGTCACGGTATGTTAGGCCAACATGTGCCTTGCAGTTTAGCACTATTTAGTAAACGTGGTCCTATATGTAACATTTTAACGGAGCAAGAGGGATTTGGAATTCATCATTTATCATTAATAATACTTGCAAAATTGCAGAAGGGAATATGTTTTGTTGAGAATGTATAATACAAAAAGAAGAACTAGGCATGACTCGTTTTCATGTAATAATCAAACATTTAGGGCCTAGCAACAGCATTCATCAGAGCCACATTTAATTAAAAAAAATATACCATGTTACATACCAGCGATTTATATACACAACTCACTATGTTTTCATTCTATTCACCTCTCGATATGCACACCGATTACATTAATCGATTACACCGATTACATCTAGGGCTGGTTGGCCTGGTGGGAAATCTGGTTCCTGGGCCAGTTGGTGGACTTAAAATTTGACAGCCAGTCCGTGCGTGTAATTACAGCCCAAATGCACATGACCCAGCGTGACACGAACCACCCAGAAGGGAAAGGCATTTACCCACCATCAAAGATGTTAATTTACACCAAGATGGCAAGAAAAAAATAACATAGAAACATTTAGCACAGAGTATTATAGATCTGTTGCATACTTAAAAAATAAAAGCAGATAAACCAAAACTAAAGTATTCAAAAACAACCCCTATTTATTCAGGACTCTGCACTTGTCTAGTCCTTTCTGATTTAGGCCCTTGCCTGTAATTAGGCTTGTCCCAGTCTTTTCCTTGCCCTATCCCTGTCATAACCTGCGCCCGGTCCCTGTGGATTCCGTGCTGCTGACCTCTGCCTGTAACCTGATTACAATACACTTCCGCCGGCCTCCGACCTCTACATGTGACCCCGACTATGATTATTGCCGCCTGCCCGGATCCCTGCCTGTGATGCCCTAGACCCCTGCCTGTGACCCCGACTAACCCTTGCCTGGTCCCTGCTGTTCCAGCACTGAGGTCCAACACGCACCTGAAGTCCTAACAGCTGAGGTCTTGGCAAGCAGCAGGTCAGACAGGTCAAGAATAGGCACTTACTGAAGCAAAGTACCATTTTTAGAAGGTAAATTCTGTTGTTAGAAACTGAGATATTCAATCATATTTCTGGTATCCCACAAAACAATGCCATTTGTGGGCGGGGAGTTTATGGGAATAAAAAGCACAAGGATGTAATAACCTGTTGCTTTCTTGACCTGCCCTGTGGGCAGTAGCAAAAACATCTAATTTGACAATGATAGGCAAGATTCTGGATGTGTTATGATGCATGCTCCTTTTTAGCTTTTCAAAAGTTAGTTGAATCTGCAGAGACTAGATAAATTGAGTACAGTTTTGTGTCAAAGCATTAATCGGAGTCATTTTGGAGAACCTTGGATAAAGTGGTGATAATAGTTGGCAAATCCCTTAATACATTGAACACCCTTCATGTCAGTCGGAACAGACCACTCTAGCACGTCTTTAATTTTGTATGGATCCTAATGTAGACCTTCTGGGAAGACCACAAATCCCAGAAACTGGACAGTGTTGCATTCAAACTAGAAGTTATATGTCCAATGTGCTCTTTCATCCATGCTGAGAGGGTCTTAACTTCCTCTGAGCTATCAGGTTCTGACCATGATGCTGCCAGAAAGTCTTTGGTCTGGAACAGACAAGCTATATTCTTAATATTCAGTAATGTCTGACATTGTGCTATAATTGCTCATCTGAAATTGTAAGGGATTGGGGGACACGCGCCTTACAGCGGGTCCCCGTCACCCTGGCTACCAGCAATGCCGCGCGGCCCAGGCCCCCTCCCTATCGGATCCTTACCCGCTCCGGTCGGGCACTGTTCCTGTCCTCTGCGGCGCACGCCGCCGCCGCCCACATGCTGCCGGGGCGCGCGCTCAGGACTATTACAGGGCGCCCGCGCGCCCGTTCTCTTCTACACTCCTCCTGCAGCCTGGGCTCCACCTCCCATCAGCTGGAGGCTATTCCCACTGGTGAACATCACACTAGGCATCTAAGCCTATCCCTGGCTCCGCTCAGACAAGCCCCCGCTCCACCTCTTGCTCCCATTGGCTCTCCCACATATATAGTTCCTGTCTGCCCTCTCCTTCCTCGCTCTGCATAGTTTTCTGTGGCTCTAGTGGAGGTCTATGCCTGGCTCTCTTGTGTTTTGCAGCTCACGCTCCAGTCCCTGCCCTCGTTTGATACCCTTGGATTTGATCTCGGCTCTTGTTAGACTTCGTGTACCTCGCTACCCCCTGGACTCGGCTTTGGACCTCACTACGCTGCTCTCTCCTGCCCTTGACCTACGGCTTTCGGATTTATACCTTCGGACCTCTGGCGCCCCGGATGCGGCAAGCACCAGACCTGGCAACGAATCTTACCACACTCCGGGCACGCCCTCACTGCTGTGGGTGCGTGTTATACACTTTCCCACCTCAGTACCGGCGACTGGTCAGGTCTGCGGGCAGTCAAGCATTACAGAAATGTACGCTGACTCTGTTATAGGTGGATAGTCATCAATTTTATTAGGTGCCACTTCAGATCATCTGAAACTCCTGCAACTAAGGCCCTGGTGGCAAATATTGGAGGGACATCAAACATATATGCCATAGTGGATTGTTGGCAAAATTAGAGTTTAGGCAGCAGTCCTCCTCTAAAGAAACAAGTGCCCCAATGATGAGAAGAATAGATAGCGCTTATCCCGATGTTAGCTGGCTAAAACTGCGTTAGCTGGATAACGCCACCTTAGTTAGATGCAATTGGGAAAAATAACGGACATTGATTATGTATGAAATAAGCTTTGAGGATAACCGTTAAATTGAGGGAAAATAACGTACGTTACCTATTTCGGTAACGATTATTATTAGCACAAAAGTGAGGAACTTCTGTACATCTAAACCTCTGTTAGGTTTTACTAGAGTTGGGTGTTGTCTTATACAATTGTCTTCACATTTGTCTGCCGAAATACAGTAGCAAATGTTACTTCATCTTTCAATGAGCAAGAGTGCTTCTAGTTGAAAGGTGATGATTACTTTAGACAATTTCTCTACACTCAGAAGACAAAACTTTGCCTAGTGATATATTTTTGCAAATATTGTTCTCCGTTAGAAATGTTTATTTTAAAAAATAAATACATTTTGGTGGTGTGGCAACCAAATAATCTATGAGAAATCCATTATTTGCTTAACTGATTCATTTGTATTTAGAACTAAAGATATATTAATTTTATTTGAATAGTTTTGTGTTACCAGCATTTTAATACCTGACAGCAGGACACGTAATCTAAGAAACTCTACTAATTGCCTGGTCAATGTGACTGCTTTTTAAGTTGTATCATCTATCCTTAAAGTGGATAAAAGATGATTGGAAAACACATATTTGTATATATATTTGTTTCTTAAGATGCCCAATCCATCTTTAATAATGGATCTATTTTGCCATGTGGCGATATTATTTTGTTGTATAGTTGCTTTGAGAGGTAATACTCTGTCTTCATTCCAAATGCTCAGATGATTCATTGTAACCTTTTCTTTTAGAAACATCTGAGAAGTTGACATGAAATTACATGAGATCTAACTTTATCATTCACACATCAATACTAGCTGACTTAAAGCTTGGAACAATGTGAATAAGTATTCATAGCCACGACAGTGAGGAAAACAAATTCCAACTGCTGGCAAAATTGGTCCATTGTGACTATTGTTGCAGTTTCACATTAATTTTAATTATGCAAATTGTATCAATGATTTACTTTTTAAATTAAAACAATAATATTATGACTGTAGGAGACGCGTGCACAGGTGAAAACAGGAGACCGTTTTGGGAAAAATAAATGTACTGTAGGCTTTTTTTTGTTGCTAAAATGCCATAAACAAAAACATAGGGGCCTATGCTAATAGCCTTCATTAAACATCTCGCAGGGCCTTTTACGCCGCCAGGTTTTTCAGTGGAGTTATCAGGGTATTCAGAAAGACTCTGAAGACCTGCGATAGCTAAATGACCAAAATTGGCGAGGAGCAGCGATGTGATAACCTCTCTCAAAAGTTGTAACCTGTGGATCTGCAGCGATGTGGGTGGACCAGCTGCACAGAGCTGCACAGAGAGCTGCCTCTCCCTGTGCATATCACGACAGCGATCGCAGGGTTTTAATAACAATTTTAATACTAGTGTACGTGAGCAGGGGGTCTCCGGAGCAAGACGGCGTTGATTTCGGTATCTCCTATGCATTTAAATGTCCTGGTCACGTGACGCGACACATTTAAATACATAGGAGATACTGGCACCCCATAACGGGGGCTGTATATCGGGAAGCAGGGGTACCAAGACCTGAAATAATGCGGTTCTGCTCTGGAGAGCCCCTGCTCACGTACACTAGTATTAACATTTAACATTAACATAGCCGCTAAGGCAATGAAGGGGTTCAACTTCAATAACCTGTTTATTGGGGGCTTAAGGGGTGGATGAAGGGGACAGTAGCCCCAGGGTGGATGGTTAGGCCTGCCAGGAAGGTTGCGGGAGGAGTTAACCCCTTCACTGCCATAGTGGTGGGCCTAAACATCCATCCTTGGGGCTACTACCCCCTTCACGGAACCCTCTACCCCAATAAAGAAAAATAAACAGCCCTATTACCCACCTAAGAAGATTTTTGTACCTGAGTCGGATTGCAGTGGATGACATCGCGGGTTGAGAGCTTCCTTATACGCCGGGATTTGGAGGGTGAATACTTCTTAAGGTAAGATAAATATTGAATGTATGTAATTGTCTTTTTTTCAGGTTTTGTTATTGTATTTATTTATTTTTATGTTTTTCATTGCTCATTGACTGCTAATGAGCTTTAAACTGTGCCCACAGATAAATACAGTGACAGGTGATGCTTTTTTGGCTAATGCGTGTTTACAATTGATTGTTATTTTTTCGATTTCTGTTTCTTGTTTTCACTAAATTGTTTGGTGTTTGGATGACTTGTTTTTAGTACATTTTTGTATTGGTTCGTGGTTTTATTTCTTGATTTGTTTTGTTGGTTAGCTGTTTCTTTAATTGCATAATAGTTTTTTGCTATAACATAACTTTTATTCGTTTGTGGTTTTGGTGTTAGACTAATTGTATTGATGTGTAGTTGAGGCTTTGTAGTTCTTTTATCCTTGTGGTGTTTACAGTAGATGCTTTTTTATTTCTTTTATTGTGTATTCTGGTGCTTCATGATTGTTTTAATAGGTTGGCCATTGACTGCTACAGTGGCTTATCATGCCCATATTATATGGGTATGATGTACCGCTGTGCCAATCAATGGGTAGAGGGTGGGGGTACTTGTGCCAGGGTGGGTGGTTAGGCTCCCGGGTGTGTAGCGGGTGAGGGTGGGTTAACCCCTTTATTACTATAGTGGTTATCAATCTCTAAGGTGATTAAGGGGTTAGGGGCCATTAGATTGTGTAGGACAAGGACCTGGAGTATGGTTACAATGACACCCTTCATGATGGCAGGGGTAAGTAGAAGTATTATTTCATTTATTTATGCTGGCTGGCTAATGTTTGATTTAGAATGGTCAAATTAGCTATTATCCATATCTGGATAATAGTAATTTTGCCCATTAATGTACTGTATGTGTTGTTGGTGGTAGAGGAGGTGGGTAGTAGGGTTGTTGTGTTTTTGAATGTTTACTGTATGTAGCGAGCATGGGTGAAGTTGGCATTTTGCCCTTGGTTGGTGTTATAACTACCGGGTCGCAGGACTGGTTAACCCCTTCATTTTCAGTGGTATTAACCGCTAAGGTAATGAAGAGGTTAACTTCCCCTGCAAGGTCTAAACACCCACCAAGGGCGAAATACAACCTTCAGCCACCCCCTCTACCCACAATAAATACCGGCACCGGCACCGGTAGTTAACTCCTTCATTGCCTGAAAAGGCATTTTTCATGCATCTGATTCATGCCGGGGGCCTCCGGTGCTGATATTAATGTGTATGAGCTCCAAAGACCCCCGGCATCAATCTGATGCAGGAAAAATGCATTTGTTTCTGTCCCTCTCTCTCCACTGGCCTCTGAAGCCTCTCACCAGCTTCATGCCAACTTTTTCTGGTGAGAGCTACACGAGGTTAAGCTAATCAAGGCTACTAGAATTGCACGAGTTTCAAAACCTGCTGATAAGTGGCATATCGCGGCTCACTTGGCGATGTGTTTTGGACAAGAGCAAAAATGGCAAAAAAATGCTGATATATTTAAATGATTTGTGCGGGCGCCACCGTTTCCTTTGGTATTCACAGTGATAAATCAATACAATATAAATAACCATAAAATGTTACCCAACCGAATACTTCTCAACCTCTCCTGGAAATGTACTAAGATTTCCCACGAATGCAGTCTTGGTTTGGAGTGGAAAGGGAGCGATCCAATCAGGGACACATCATGTGAATAAAAAACATAAAAAAACAATAATTGTGCAGTATGTTAATTTAATGTTGATAGGATGCAGTTCTTGACTCTTGGGGCAATTCTACTTACAGCAAAAATAGATATTTAAAGCCTTTATCTGACTCAGTCAGAAGATGTGTAGATTGTTAGTATTGAGGTTTCAGTTATTCCCCAGACATTTCTCCCGCAGTTTGGGCAGTTCCAGGGATGAAGACACTCAAAACCCCATGTGGCAGTATGAAAATGAAAAGACAAAAAAAGCTCAATAGTGCAGGTTGCAGAAACAGTGTCTTTTATGTAAGTAAGGGATAAGAGATGTACTCACACTTTGTACATACAATTAGTACATATAAAGGTATCTTTTGTGGTAAGATGCTGGTGTTCGTAGCAGTGTTTTCTCCCGATCCTCCTGTATACCCAGCCGCCCAGTACTAATTGTATGTACAAAGTGTGAGTACATCTCTTATCCCTTACTTACATAAAAGACACTGTTTCTGCAACCTGCACTATTGGGCTTTTTTTGTCTTTTCATTTTCATACTGCCACATGGGGTTTTGAGTGTCTTCATCCCTGGAACTGCCCAAACTGCGGGAGAAATGTCTGGGGAATAACTGAAACCTCAATACTAACAATCTACACATCTTCTGACTGAGTCAGATAAAGGCTTTAAATATCTATTTTTGCTGTAAGTAGAATTGCCCCAAGAGTCAAGAACTGCATCCTATCAACATTAAATTAACATACTGCACAATTATTGTTTTTTTTATGTTTTTTATTCACATGATGTGTCCCTGATTGGATCGCTCCCTTTCCACTCCAAACCAAAAAAAAATGCTGATAACAGCTTAAAAAGCCTCGATAAGTGGGTTGTGAAAGCTACTAGAAGAGGCCCCACAGAATTTTCCTCAGCCAAGATGTACAAAACACGGTAGCAAAATACTTGTTAGACCTTTTTATTCCTTGACTTCCAGTCAGTCAATCAAGTCCTCGAACTTCCCCTTAATCCCTTCGGTGTCCACACTGTCGGACAGTTCCTTTTTCGCTTCCGACGACACCTGTGAATCGTTTAGTCCTAAATGCACTTCCAACTTTTCTTGTTCCATTTTGTTTCTTCACCTTTTTTACTGCGTGAAGCTGCTCATTTCTTTCACTGACTTGCTCAGTCAGATCTGAAACCTCCTCTTTCAGATTTCTGGTCTCTCCTTTTTTTTTACGGTCTCTAAACCACATCCTATGCGTATTTTGCAGGTGCATCTCACTGTCACTGGGACCACATGGGAGACATCCTCATAATCATAAGGCTTCAAGGGACACTCTTGTGTGTGGCTGAGTTTATTACACCATAAACACATTATATCCTCCATTCTGGCCCTTTCAGGTGTATTCTTCATACTGACCTCGAGAGGCCCTGCTACTGTACATCAATACTTTTCTGTATTTGCTTCAATCATAGCTGTTAGTAATACAGGTGTAACCTGTCGTTAGTGTCCTTATAGCCGTCTTTCTCCTGCTCAGCAGCCATTTGAAAAACCTATATGGGTTTTTTCTCTCTCGCACAAGTGATGAGGCAAGGGGCGCAAACAAAAAAGATTGTGCGCCCCTGCTATAGACCGTGATCGGAATCCACTCTGACTGCTGAGAATAAAGAAACAGATGTACTAGGTGAAATTGAACTCAACTGAAGTGATAAGGAAGCTTATCTCATTTCCATAGGCTTCATCACATTACAAACCTTTAACGTATATCAGTGTTACACATATTAGCGCATGTACACACAATTAACAAAGAATAAAGCACATACTGTATGCATTATCGAAAATAAACACATGTGCAATGGGAAATGTAGAGCATGTATGTTAACAAAACTGACTGCACAGGAACATTGAAAATGGTAGCACAAAAGTGCATTAAGTAGGCATACTACACTTGTTCTTTAGTTTATAATATACAATATAGCAATTTCCGTTAATATATAGAACTCATGCTTTTAAATAGCAGTGTGCTAAGAAATCATCCTAATTGTCAGATTCACCGTGGAGGAGATAGATATTCTAATAAATGGCATTGTTGAGGAGTATTTCAAGCTGTTCAGAGAGCAGTGCTACCACACCACCGCTGCGCATAAAAATAAAATATGGAGAGGCTTCCTGAGCAGCATCAATTATTTTTGTTATGAAAATTGCACAACAGAAATGCTGGGGGAAAATGCAAGGGGAGCTAGCAAGAGAGAGCTGAAGAAAATTTTAGCTGATCCTGCCAGACAGTCCAAGAAAAATGTAGGCAGACAACAAGCTGAGCTTCATCTTTCTGAGTACAGCAAAGGAAGTCATTTCAGCCTTCCAGGTTGACCTGAATGACCTGCAAGAGGGACCTGGTATGAAATCTATATTCATACTTCTATACTAACTGCATGCTAACAGTGTGATCATGATCCAGTGCACAGACTTTTGAGCTATTTATCTATTACACCACTGTTGTGAACAGTATTGCAAATGCTGTCTAAACATTTAGCTGCCTGCAGCACCTGCTTTCAGTGCTTTTCAGTCACCTGATGCACCTGCTGTCCAACCATCTGAAGCACCTGATATCCCAAAGCCTGTAGTACCCACTGCCCAACAGCCTGCAAGTGACAATGCGTCTTCGCAGCATATACCTGTAACGCTTGGCTGCCCGCAGACCTGACCAGTCCCCAGTACTGAGGTGGGTAAGGGTATAACACGCACCCACAGCAGTGAGGGCATGCCTGGAGTGTGGTAAGATGCGTTGTCAGGTCTGGTGAGAAAAGGGTTAGCCTGATACTTGCCGCGTCCGGGGCGCCAGAGGTATAAATCCGAAAACCGTAGGTCAAGGGCAGGAGAGAGCAGTGTAGTGAGGTCCAAAGCCGAGTCCAGGGAGTAGCGAGATCTAACGAGAGCCGAGATCAAATCCAAGGGTATCAAAAGAGGGCAGGGACTGGAGCGTGAGCTGCAAAACACAAGAGAGCCAGGCATAGACCTTCGTAGTACTAGAGCCACAAGAAAACTATGCAGAGCGGGGAAGGAGAGGGCAGACAGGAACTATATATGTGGGAGAACCAATGAGAGCAAGAGGTGAAGCGGGGCTTGCCTGAGCGGAGCCAGGGATAGGCTTAGATGCCTAGTGTGATGTTCACCAGTGGGAATAGCCTCCAGCTGATGGGAGGTGGAACCCAGGCTGCAGGAGGAGTGTAGAAGAGAACGGATGCGAGAGCGCCCTGCAACAGTCCTACGCGCAGTCAGGCTATGTCAGCATTAGGTTTAGAGGTTCTTTCCCCTGTGTCTTGCAGACAGCATGCTGTTTCTTCTGGCAGGCTTCAAGACATCTGTCCCTATGGTCAGTGCCACTACTTGTGATACTCAGGAACAATCTCACTTCCTGTATCAAAGACAGGCTTTTCTAAGAAACGTAATCATGCAGGTGGTGTTGGTTAATTGACTACCAGCAGTTAACCACCACACTGCTGGATTAGAGGCACATTTCCTGAACAGGGATAACTCCCCTGTTACACGCACCCATCAGGATGAAAAATGTGCCTGCCGTGCGCTCCGGAGCGTGTTGTAAAATTGCCAAGTAGCTGTGACTGAAGCGGGGGGAGGTTCAGTGGGAGTCCGTCGGGTATGGAAGTCTTGTCCTGGAGATATTAGTAACACTGCGGTCACTCTCCTATAGGGACAGCTTCCCTAACCTCAAGGATTTACAGTTCTGTCGGGGACCCGGGTGTGGGGTTTTGGAGGTAAGGAAAGGATCGCTTACCTCCTTGTATGAAGCCCTCCTTGATACCGGGTCCCGCTTCTGAATTGAATGTAGACCGCACGTCCATGGTGAAGGAACAGCCCCTCCTCCCCCTCTCGTGGTGACGCCGACAGCAGATAGTGATTGCAGTAGACAGTGGATGTCAGGGCACTCAAACACGATCAGGAACAGCCAGATGTATAAGAAACTTGATTTAAAAAAAAGGGTACCAGCATGTGCAAAAGTATACTCCTTGAGAAAGCGTAAAACTTGCGTGAAACGCATGGGAACACTTTTTTCTCTTGTCTACCACCCACTTTTTGTTCTAAATAAAGTCTTTTTTACTTTTGCACATGCTGGTACCCTTTTGTTTATCAAGTTTCTTATACATCTGGCTGTTCCTGATCCTGTTTGAGTGCCCTGACATCCACTGTCTCTACTGCACCCATCAGGATATTAAGTGGTAAGCAGATAGGTGAACCACATGATGAGTTAGCAGAGACATCTTCACAGATAGAGCATGTCACTGGGTTAGCAAGGTGGTCATAATGTATTTGTTCCTAAAGGTTATATTATAATTGTTATTATGTTGTTATATTGTTGTTTATGTTTATATTTTCCACAAAAATATACTTCCCAGCAGTGTAATTATACTGAAGCCAATTAAATTATTGCATATTCAGGACATTTAAATCCATAAGGGGGTTGTTCACTGAGGCCTTTTGTATTGATCACTATGTTGTGCATAATATTACAAGCAATTATGATATTAATCACTTTATCAGGGCTGTAGCACAAACTCAGATTTATCTAAAAACCTGGAGTGACTTTCTAACATCCAACATGTATGCTCTATTACATAACATGTAAATATTTATGTCTCCTTACAGTATATCATAGTTTTGCTTGTCTGAGTATTAGCAAGCCGTTATAAGCTAAGTCCAGGATCCATAACCTGCGTCACATCGATAAACAGAAATAAAACATGAGAAAGGTAGTAAATATTTTAGGCACCACATTCTGCACAAACAGCTACACTCTGCCTCACCTTTACTCAAATGCAAGTGTACAATCTTTCAATGACTAAAGTGCTAAAGTCATAATTCATTTTTTATAAACTTACCCAACAAAATGCAGACCAGTAGATAAGTGACTTAGGAGATGGCCTCATGACAGAAGCCTGTAAAGTCAGCAACCACATTCAGAATTCACAATGTAGCATCACATACCACCTGAATATTGAGGGAATCAAAATACTTTAGATTTATAAGTTCATGTTTCCTCTCTGTGGCTTGCACTAAAGCTACAGATGCAGCATCTCCACCCTGCCTCCGCACTTCAGCAGGTGAACCGCAGACTCAGTGTGGCCTGAAAGTGATGAAAGCATGAAGCACCACTGGGTTTATTTATTTTTCATCTGAGAAATGCCTCTTTAATGAACTTTGACATGATGGCTCGTGTAACAGTATGATATTGCAGGTACATTGTGGTGTAAGACCAATTTTAGGTAAATTTAACTACCATAACGTTAACTCCCCCACATTAACCTTAACAGATTTTTGTGTATATGCACGTTTTTAGGGCCTCGTTTGCATTCCATTATCACTAACATCCATGTAGCTAACGCTATATTCTTTCCAGGATAAAAGATGGCTTAACAATATGTTATTGTTCTTTTAAGATAGAAAATGAGGTAGGTTAGCATAACATTAGATCACTTAAAGCTTTGTGGACCTGGGCCCTAAAGTTAGGTGACCCCTGCTCATTATAGGCAGTCATTGTCAGACCAGCACATAAAGGATGATGATGGAGAACTAATAGCTGGAAAGACTTGAGAACGTTTTCATGTTCTTCATGGTGCAGTAGTGCATGCAGGGAATAATATTCAAAAATAATTGTTTTCATACTATAAAGAATTGAAAAGTGTACAGCGATAGCCGATGGGATGCCTCTCAGACTAGAAATCTGTCAAATAAACTGAAGGTAAAGTAGAAGAGGTAGCATTGTAGTAATGTACACAGGAAAATATAAAACCTATACACAACGTCTAACTTCGATGCAGGTATTTTCACCAACTTTTGTGTTGTATTTTATCATGGAAAGTGTACATTCACTAAATCCATATCTTTAGGACGTCCCCAGTTGATTGTATAGAAGATAGCCATAACATGCAGTATTTGGCCTCGTCATTTAACTATGTGATCCTTGGTATAAGTGCAAGTGAACAGTTAACCATTTATTTTGAAGCTACAATTTACACTAACTACAAATAAACAATATACAATAATTAACCTTAGTACACAGAGAAACCATCCATTTACTGTATGTTTAAAATGTTCTATGATGCTAAAATATTTTCTACTCAGGAGCAGTCATTCATAGTTTCTTTAAAGGATGCAGCTGTTGATAGAAAATCCAAGAACTATGTCCAATATCAAGGCTAGTAGTTTTAGCTACTGTATCACAAAAAGGCAGCTTTCATGGGCAATTAGGGCGACTGATAGAGTATTAGTGGCCATTGTGAATCTCTTTAGTCCGCAGTTTCTCAAGTAGAGAAGGAAAATGTTTGATATTCTCAAATTAAAGAAACACATTTTATGCCAAATGTCTTTCAGTTTATTATCATGGTCCAAAAACTAAACAGGTAATTCCTAAAAATACTGTAAAAAAACAAGACTATGAAACAGGAGCACTGGAATGTCTCCTTTCCCACTGATTTGGGTTATTTATGACTAGTTTTAGTACAGTATGCCTTTGCCAGCAAACCTTACCTGAGTTCTTACAGTACATTACAGACTTACAGTACATTACAAAAAAACACTTTAATTCCTATTGAAAAACTTTCTAAATGACCAATAGAGGGGAACAACAGCTTAGTAATAGTAAACTCTATTCAGAGTATTTACGAGATAATGCATTTGTGTGCTCTGTTAAGGTAACCCAAAGGGGATAGTGTAGTAAACAGAACAGTCACGTATGAGTCTGAGTGGCATTCTCTTGGGTCTTCTATGCCTTATTAAGTGCTGGTAACTACCTGTAAATATCAGGTTTATGTGGGAAGTGACCATAATATTTCCCTTTTTTATACTTGTTTTGAGCACTCTCATGAAAACCACATATTACAGAAGATGAATGATGTCTTTTTACATTAAACAGTCTACACGCCTCATAAACTTCTTTGCAGATTGATTAAACAATTCCATATAATGAAGTAATACCAGTGATTAACAATCCCTATGTCTATTTAATTTGCAGCTCCGAAACTGTATAATTTGCAATTTCCACAAATGAGCTATTTTTGTATTCTAGTACCAATTACTACCCATGCCAGAGTGGTTCCAAGAAACCTACCAGCATGTCCAATTGAAACAGAATATTAAAAAAACAAAGGTTATTTTAGCGCTAAGCATACAAAAAAAGCTCAACTTGCCTTCTCAAGGTAGAATAAAAATAGCTGGCAGAATTATTATATGTCCATCAATGTAAAGATGGTTTTTTGCAGTAGCACCTTGGGATATTAAAAAGAATTGTTTCTACGGTTAAATAACAGTCTATCTAGCTCAAAAGAGACCAGCGATGAACAGTTTAGTGCCTAGAGAAAACTGGTGGTTTGGAGCTCACTGTTGTGGAGAGGAATTTTAAATGCTATCTTCTATAGTATTTTGTTTCAGGAATTGCTCTAATGCAGTGTGTGAATACTCTCAAGAAATATTGTATTGTATGTCTTTATTTATATAGCGCCATTAATGTACATAGCGCTTCACAGTAGTAATGCATGTGGTAATCAAATAAATAACAGATAATATAAATAACAGATCATGGGAATAAGTGCTTTAGACATAAAAGTAACATTAAGAAAGATGAGTCCCTGCCCAAGGAGCTTACAGTCTAATTGGTAGGTAGGGAGAACGTACAGAGACAGTAGGAGGGAGTTCTGGAAAGTGCGTCTGCAGGGGGCCAAGCTTTATGTATCATGTGTTCAGAATATCCACAGTGCTATTCATAGGCTTCTTTAAGCAAGTGTGTCTTAAGGTGGGTCTTAAAGGTGGATAGAGATTGTGTTTGTCGGGTACTGAAGGGAAGGGCATTCCAGAGGTGTGGGGCAGTCAGTGAAAAGGATTTAAGGCGGGAGAGGGCTTTAGATACAAAGGGGTTAGAAAGAAGACATCCGTGAGAAGAACGTAAAAGTTTGGATGGTGCATAACGAGAAATTAGGGCTGAGATGTAAGGAGGGACAGAAGAGTGTAAAGCTTTAACAGGAGGAGAAGAAGGGAGTGTGAGAAGCGGGATTTGATAGGAAGCCAGGAGAGGGATTTCATGAGGGGAGATGCTGAGACAGATCTAGGAAAGAGTAGAGTGATTCTGGCAGCAGCATTTAGGATAGATTGTAGAGGAGACAGGTGAGAGGCAAGAAGGCCGGACAGCAGGAGGTTACAGTAATCAAGACGGGAGAGAATGAGGGCCTGAGTCAGAGTTTTAGCAGTCGAGCAACAGAGTAAAGGGCGTATCTTTGTTATATTGCGGAGGAAAAAGGGACAGGTTTTAGATATGTTTTGAATGTGAGGGGCGAATGTGAGTGAGAAGTCGAGTGTGACCCCTAGGCAGCGTGCTTGGGCTACTGGGTGAATGATCGTAGTTCCAACAGTAATGTGGAAGGAGGTAGTAGGCCCAGGTTTGGGAGGAAGTATGAGGAGCTCTGTTTTAGCCATGTTGAGTTTAAGGCGGCAGAGGGCCATCCAGGATTATATAGCAGTGAGACATTCAGAAACTTTGGTTTGTACAGCAGGTGTAAGGTCGGGTGTTGAAAAGTATATTTTGTGTCGTCAGCATAGAGGTGATATTTAAACCCAAACGATGTTATTAGGTCACCTAGAGAGAGTGTGTACAGAGAAAAGAGAAGAGGTCCCAGGACAGAGCCCTGGGGCACCCCCACAGAGGATCAATAGAGGAGGAGGAGGTCCAGGATAGAGCTTTGTTCTGAATACCAAGAGTATAGAGAATGTGAAGGAGAAGAGGGTGGTCCACGGTGTCAAATGCTGCAGAGGTTGAGTAGTATGAGCAGAGTGTAAGGACCTCTGTCTTTGGCAGCACGGAGGTCGTCAGTTATTTTAGTGAGGGCTGTTTCCGTGGAGTGAGCCGTGTGGAAGCTAGATTGTAGAGGGTGAAGGAGAGAATAGGTGTTGAGAAAATGGAGCAAGCGAGAGAATACAAGACGTTCAAGTAGTTTAGAGGCAAAAGGCAGGAGGGAGACAGGTCAATAGTTAGAAAGACAGGTAGGGTCAAGCTTGCTGTTTTTGAGTAATGGTATGACTGTTGCATGTTTGAAGGAGGATTGAAAGGTTCCAGAGCAGAGGGAGGAGTTAAAAATGTGTGTGAGCGTAGGGATTATAGTAGGAGCAAGAAGTTTTAAGAGATGGGAGGGAATGGGGTCAAGAGACCAAGTGGTAGAGGGAGAAGAGGCGATCAACAGCGACACATCCTCCTCTGAGACAGTGGAAAAAGAGTCAAGGAAGGCAGGAGGAGAGTTAGGAAGAGGTGTAAGATTGGAGGAAGAAACAGAGGGGATGTTCTGCCGTATGGATTCCACCTTTTCCTTAAAATAGTCGGCAAAGTCCTGAGCGGAGATGGAGGAAGAAGAGGCAGCTGAGGGTGGTTTGATATGTAATGGATATTCTTGCTAGACTCTCGAAATACATTTTTTTTTTCATTCAATACATGCATCAATACAATCTACACACTGACAAGTGAATAGCTAAGTTGCTGATCGCTCCTTTCTCCTGTAATCGATCGCTCATGGAGAAGTATTACCATGTGGCTGCCGGAAGTAAGGAGTGAGGGGCATATTATTGGGAGGACCCGCTACGTGGGATCACGTTTACCGCTCTCGAGATCAGCAGAGGATACCCTGGTTACAGCATTGTAGTCAGGAACATACCAACGTGCACCGCCAAAAACACCAGGGAGGGCAGCGCTGCCCTCACATACATTTGGGGTTACCTTGTGGAACACCTAGTCTGTTAGAGTGTCTAAAGGCAATTGGGGTACACTATGGGTTTATTGCTATTGTTATTACTGTGTACTGTATTACTTTATGTGTATCAGGAGTGACCTGCTGGTAAACAGTATTGGTTATTACTGCTGTGTGTTCTGGTTATTATTGTATATGTTCCCAGGAGTAGCCATCCCGACAATGCTGGGATCCCCATGGGTGGAGGCGCTGGACCCCGCACCCTCATGTTCCCAATCACCAGAGGCCCAGGCCTTACATGAGCCTGCAGGTTAGCACCATAACGTACATAGCATGCAAATCTCCCCTGGGGGTTGGAGGGGGGAAGGGTGTTACATATACCAAAACACCAGCCATGCTATAGAGTACGTCTCATTAGCATAGCTTCACAGAATTGCAGGATAACATTCTGAAATCTTCCAACACTGTGACATAATGTAAGGCCAGGGCAATGGTTAAAAATACAGCGCTGAGCAGCGCTGACGCTCATGCTCTCCTGCTCAAGCAGGAGCTTTTTTGTGTCCTTGCATGAGCGTCAGCAAGCGCACTTCTGAGGCTGGGAGGCGGGGCTAGCGTGCCACGTCACGGCGCCGAAGTCACAGACTGCCATTGGCTTTTGGCGGTCACGTGACCGGCCCTCCGCTTCCCTCAGTGCCAAACATTTAATTTGCTGTCGGCTGCAATTCCACACACCTCTGCATGCCTGTGGAAGCGTGCGGAAGCGTCTACCAAAGTTCCACACATGTCGGATGCAGGAGGTAAATTTCCTGGCTCAGCGCGGCTCAGTGCTGTATTTTTAACCATGGCCCCGGCCTAAGTCTTAGCATAGCTGCTATCCAGCCCCTGAAAGGACTTTTGCTGGAGTGGAGAGCAAAATAACATTATAATATTTAAATCATAACTAAGGGCTGTTCTATAGTGGGCGCGTGCGCGTGCGCAGCACTTAGAATTGGCTGTGGTTACTCAGCCTTTCTATAATAGGTTCGCGCGCACGGCATTTATCGTGGAGCCGGTCGATCGGGGAGAAGACAGGGAAAAGAAAGTTTTTGGGCCGCTACCGCCGCTGTAATGTATGTATGTGTGTGTATACAGTATATGCATGTGTGTATTTATGTATGTGTATATATTTATCAACATTGCACAATAAAAATAATTTTTATTCATGCGTCTTTTTTTTTTTAATTTAAAAAATATTATTTAAGAAATTATTAACTCACACATTCTATACACACACATACACAGTACCTTCCAAGACTGTCGCTCACAGCATACACACAAAAAGTGTTTATCACGTGCCTGTGCGTTTGCACAGGCACGCGCGCCTAACTTACACCCATGCAGATACTGCAAAAGCCCTATTCCAGGTTTTGGTTGGGAGTAATGCTATGTTTAGCACTAATTTAAATGATGTAAGTTAATTCCTCGCCTCATTTGCATATTAATTGTATCTCATTATTAGAGATGGGCGAACCTGCCTAAATCCGTTTCATGTATTTTCTCGTATTTTCCCCCTAAAATCTGTTTCACAGTGTAAAATCCGCGGACAGATTTGGTCAGTTTTAATCTGCGCGGATTCACCAAAATTCGCCATGGGATACAATCCGTTGACGGATTTGTAGGATGCAATCCTGCGGATTCAGCAATCCGTTGGCAGATTCTTAAGAATCCACCAACAAATTGCTGATTCCACGGATTGTATTCTAATCCATCAATGGGCCTCGTGCAGTAAGCAGCGATAAGCCACTTATCACCAGCTTATCACCAAAAAAGCCTACAGCGATTCAGTAAACCCAGATAAGCCGGCTATAAGAGCAAAAATCGCTGGGTTTTGTTGCCGAGAAAAAATAAATCGCCAAACTTGCGGCGATAAGCCACATATCACCAGTTTCTCAAACTCGCTCAATTCTAGTAGCCCCGATCAGCTTATCGAGGCTGATTGCGGCTCTAGAATTTTGATTTCCTCTCCAAGTCGTCCCGCCAGAAAAAGTTGTCAAGAAGGTGGTGAGAAGCTGCCGATAAGCGGCGAGACAACACTTAGAAAAAAAATGCATTTTTCCTGCATTGGATTGATGCTGGGAGACTCCAGAGCTTATATCCATTAATTTTACCACCGGAGAACCCCGGCATGAATCCCATGCAATTAAAATGCATTCACAGGCAACTTCATTAACTAAGCGGCTAACCGCTAAGGTGATGAAGGGGTTAACCACCAGTGCCATGCTTATTGTGGGTAGCGGGGATGGATGCAGTTGATATTTGGCCCTTGGTGTGTGTTTAGGCCTTGCGGTGGGGTTGCGGGTGGACTTAACCCCTTCATTACCTTAGCCGTTAATACCGCTAAGTAATGAAGGGGTTAACCTCTCCTGCTACCCACCCAGTAGGCCTAAACACCCATCACTACCGCCTTCACCCAACCTCGCTACCCACAATAAACACAAATACACACAACAGCCCTACTACCCACCTCCTAGGCCACCAATAACCATTGCAATATGTAATAAACACCAATACACAACCCACCCACCCCCTGTACCCCAAAATAAAACCATCATTTATTTTATTATTATTTATTATTATTACTGTACGCATCACATGACTGGGACATTTCAATGCATAGGAGATACTGGCACCCCATAACGGGACCTGTATCTCGGGAAGCAGTGGGCCCCCGGACCTGAAAACAATGCGGTTCTGCTCCAGAGACCCCCTGCTAGCTACACTAGTAATACAATTTAAATTATTATTTTTTTTATTTCAGCCGAGATTTGCAAAGGGGAGGCGGCTCTCTCTCTCTCTGCAGCAGAATCATCTCGTCGCCGGCTACTCGCCATGTTTGCAAATGTTGCTATCACTGGTATGCGGGGCTTTCTTTATACCGTGATAGCAACGCTGTCAAAAATGGCGAATTAAAAATCGTGGATATTTTTTCTATCGGACTTTACTGCATGAGGGCCCCAAGTGTATTGGCAATAATAATTTTAAAAATCCGCAAAACGCGAATTGCCCTTTTTGGTATTGATCTGCGGACCAAAGGAACCGGGCAATCCGCTGCGGATCCAAATCGCCCCAAAAATTCGCCCATCTCTACTCATTATCACAAACGTCAGTTATAGTTGGCGGTAAAGTTTTGACGGGAAGAAAACATGGCTTACCATTACGTTGTTGTTGGATACAGCCTCACTATTAAAATGTCATTAACTTACGATAACATCATGTTAAGTAGACTCATTTATCTTAGTGAATCTAGCTCTTGGGATGTCCTAAAGCTTAGCACCCTTTAGTAAACCTGGAACAAAGTCAGCTGTGAACTTATGATTTAATGTGGTTTTTGAGTAATATTACAAATATTTTGCCTTGCTTACACTCACCATTCTCATATCATGCAATTTGCACATTTGTAACATTGTGTGTGTGAGTCCGGATAGTGAAAAAAGGAAACTGTGCCTTCATATACTTATAACATGGCTTGTTCTTGGTGAAGTCCCTCCTAAATGTCACCATTTTATTTAATGCAGTCTAGCAATAATGAGATCATGTTCTATAATGTATCAATGTCTAAGCATGCCCTTATCTTTTTGGCTTTAAGTACGGTAGTATATCTGTGAATTAAGGCTAATGTATCATCCTGCCTTAGAATGCTGTACTGTATATTGCCTTTGGCCAGTTTGATTCAAGTATAGATACAGAACAACTCATGAGTATTAATTACAAGAGTCATTTCATTAATAATGTATTTAGGATTTTGTTTAAAAAAAAAAAAAAAAAACAGGCTTTACTGATTGTCTCATTCAATTAATACATTTAGCGGGTAATTCTTTAGAGTAGGATGCCGTCGTCAGTCATTTCAGTGGGGATTGTTGTCCAAAAATAGCCCAAAAGGCTGCTTTAGACTACTGTATATACTTGTAGAATAAAGGGGTTTATGCAGAGAGGATCTAAAAGGGAATTGCGCCATCTTCTGACCAAAAAACTTGCCAGAAATCCTGTAACTCGGGAGAAAATGGCGCGTTTTTTTTAAAACCGGCAGAAAAGTTTTCAGCAGAGTAAAAGTCACCAAACACCTGGCGAGAACCTGAAACGCGCCATGCTAATATATCGTGCTATTCCAGAAGATCCGAAGCGCGCAAACGCGCCAATATGTGCATTAGTATGGCGAGTTTCAAGTCTCCAGGAAAAGTTGGCAAGTAGCAGTTATTCGGCGAAATGTGTAACCAGAGGTAACGACGTTCTCTGCATAACACCTTCACTAACGGAAAATCTGTGGCTATTTTATAGCCATTTTACACTTTTTTAACGTTCCTCTCTGCATAAGCCCCAAAGTTCCTAGTAAAATTTGGTGCTGAACAGTATAACGGAGATGCTACATAACCATTGCCAAGATCAATATAAAATACACAACCAGGAAGCACATGTAATAAATACATCACGATCATGATACTTCACATTTAATCACAAATGACATTAGAAATAAAAAGATACAGTACTTCTAATAATACTATCCTAGTAATTCCCAAGAGAATTAGAACCAATGTATCTAATGTAAAGATCCAGAATTTTTTTTGTCTGTTAATTAGTTTTAATCTATTTCCTCTTCGGCAAGGTATAGAGACATGGTTAATTCAACTGGAACTGGAGAGGCCTCCTTTACGGATACTGTTAAAAATAGCTTGACACAGGATGTGTTAAGTCCTGTTCAATTAAAAGACAGGACTTACAGACGAGACCATGAGTATTCTAAAGCTTGCCTTAAACTAGCCTGGTTACATTCTGGGTATGTTTACATTCTGGCTAGTTTAAGGCAAGTTGAAGGCCTTTCTGCATTGACTAATGACCCATAGGATTAACACAGCAGGGGTCCCTGGCAGTCCCATTCAGTTAGAATGGGACTGCCAGGGACCCCCCCTGTTAATCTGATGGTCCATTAATCAATGCAGAAATGTTGGGTCTAGTTTAAGGCAAGTTTAAGGCATGTATCCAGCATGTACCTGGGTGTACCTGGGTCTTTTTGGCGATTGCCACTGGTTTGTGTTAGAATAACCGTGGGCACTACAGTACATCCAGTGTCAAGACATTTTTGTATGAGAACATATTTTTTAGACATTTGACATTTATTTACAACATTCACTTTATTGTCATTTATGTTTATCATTATGTTTATCATTATTACATTTGAGGTGTCTTTTCATTTATGGTTGTCTTAATGTGTTTTATGCCTTGTTTTGAATTGTATTTCAAGTGTCCATTGATTGTGTTGAATTTGGAAGGTTAATTGTGCCAATTGGATCCTAATAGGATAGGAGGAGCTATAGTGATGTGTATATATATATGACAGCTCCATGATCTATAGACCCACCCCCTGATGCGAAATGTGTACACATTTTGAGGTCATCATGTTGCTTACGTCAGACGAAGTGACGACATACACCGGACGTTTTCGCGCCCTCACGAAGACACTGTGGTTAGCTCGGTAGCAGCTCCTTAGTGTTAGCCAGGACACTGGTTGAGTCCCGCAGCTTACGTTACCACCATCTGACCACTGTAGTTTTGGAACTCCTGCCCTGCCATCTAGTCCTAGGTGTGGGTGGGACTCTCCAACATGATGTTGTGCCACCATTCTTTTATTAATTTAAGTTTTTAACTTGTCTATTACCCACCTAAAGGGATTATATTTTTGACTGATTTTGTATTTCTATGTGCTCTTTTTTTCTATGTACAATGTTGTCATTCATTATCTTTGATCTTAGTGCGTTTGTTATCCTTAGCTTCCTGATGAGAGCTTTTATGATGATATATACAGTATGAGTCATTTATGTACACTCTCCTTTTGTCATTAGTTCATCTCTTTTTTTAAAAGAGATGGATTATTTACAATATATATATATATATATATATATATATATATATATATATATAGTGTTCGACAATCCTATACATTTACACGCCCGGGGCGGGTGGATTTAATCCCCGGGCGAGTAAATATTGGCCCAAGCAGCACACGTGTTTTTTTTTTAAATTCCCCCGCTCGCGCTAAAAATTTTCCCTGCTCGCGCTGCCTGAAAAAAAAAAAAAAACTCCCCTACCTGACTGCTGATTGGCGCGCGCTCCCAGGCATTGTGTGCATAAAATATATATCACAATTATAGACCAGAAATTATAGCCATCTCTCTATACTTAGGGTATTGTTTACCACATATTGACATCTGTTTACTGTATTATACGTATTATATATATGTTACTATGCAAGTCAACTACCAATGACATTCTACCTAACTTTTCAGGTTAACCTTTTTTGGCTGACTTGTATGTTTAATTTCTGGTCTATAATTGTGATATATATTTTATGCATTAGTTGAAGCGTCTAATACTATATGCTATAACATACTTGGTCTTTAGGATTAAAATTGTGAATCCTTATCTATGTGTGCTCTGGCATATATAGGGGTTAATCCAACCCTAATACTCATCATGTGTATCTCATTACTAATCCTCTGCCTCCTATGATCTTATTGGTCATGTGTACTATATAACTGTATGTAATGCCTATGCTACGTCTCCTGATGAAGTCTCGCTTGAGACGAAACGCGTAGAGATTGCTGTGGAGCCTACTGTCCAGTTTATGTATTTTATTTGCACTCATCTACATTATTGCACTCCTGCTGCTTTGCTAGCATTTTGCTACCAGCCATTCAGACATTTGAGTTCCTGTTTACACTGTGAACTCTCCCTGGCTGAAACCTCGCTGACATCATCGAGTTCACGCGAGACTCTATTCAGTGTATGCTCTGTGTAGCACCGGAGAGAGGGGTAGGCGGCGTCCCTCGTGGCTTTCGGTCCCTGCCAGGACCTAGAGGGGCTATTGTGGCAAGACACACCGCGGACATCACACCGAAGTCCTCCTCCTTGGGCTCCTGCGAGAGAACGGGCTGAGTTGTACTCAAAAACGCATTTTTTTCAGCTTTGTTTGTGAGTGTGCATTTTTATCCCTTACTCCATAAATTTATTGTTATACAATTTTACGCTATGAGTGCGCCTGTTTTTTTTGTGTTTTTGTATATATATATATATATATATATATATATATATATATATATATATATATATATATATATATATATGAAAAAAAGAAAGAAAAAGAAACAGGCGCACACCTACTGTAGTGCATTACCATAATAAAAATTGTATTAGAGGAACATAAAATCTATAAAATGCCCACTCACGAAAGTACAGCAATCAATAGCATGTATGAGATAGGCTCTCATGTGCCAACAGCTCGATCATCAGTGTCCGGTTCAGGTTAGTGGCGTCTTCACGTGACCTTCCCTCGTGCAGCCGAAATCGGAAACGGAACTCCTCGCATTCAGTGTTCAACGAGAGAGGTCCCTCCAGGGAACAATGCCTTTAAAGTTCTTTGAATTGTTGTTAAACGGCCGTGAAAAACACACAAGAGCCAAAATCTGACTGCAAGCAGCAACAGTGTTCGTGGGCAAAATGGCGACCGCAATCTAACCACGCCCTACGCGTTTCGTCATCGATGATGACTTTTTTTTTTTTTCCAAATCACATGTTTTTCACGGCCCAATCAGGGCTGTGGGAAACATTTGACCAAAATGTGACGTCATAGGCCTATAAAAGCCTAAGTCGTCTCATTTTGAAGCCAGACGCCGAGGAGGGAACACCTCCCCTCCTAAGAAGAAAAGAAGGGCGTGGCGTAAGAAGATGGAAGAAGACAGAGAAGACCCCAAAGAAGAAAAGAAGACCCCAAGACTGACGTAAAGGATTACAAATAGAAGAAAGAAGACACCGTTGTGTGTTGTAAGGGTTTATTATTTTATGGTTACCTTTGGATTGGTTCCAGTGCTTCCGTGTCGCCTGGATTTCGGTGTGTGGGCATCTAATGGTAAGTAAACAAAAGAAAAGTTTATTATTTTAACTTTTACAGGTTTTTATGATTTTTTATTCATGTCTTTTATTTTTTCATTCCCATTTAATGCCCCTGAATGTATCTATGTCCCTATGGATATACATACATTCACGGACACTGAATGGGTGTATTCTATGTGATTTTTGGATGTAAATGCTTTGTTTTTTATGCTCTATTATTACCCCTGTATGTTATGTATATCTATCTATATGGATAGACATACAGGGATACTAATTCATTGTTTTGCTAATGTTTATGTTCTTTTCATGTATGTCAAATGTATTTAGCAGCTTTATTTATACATTGGTGTGAATAATGTAATTTGTATTTAGTTACAGGTTATTTTTAATGGCTTATTTCTGGTAGTTAGATTGGAATGATGGTGGTTACTTTCAATTAGAATTCTTTTGCCAATGGTTTGGCCTTAAGAATTGAATAGGGAATTGTATAATTGATTTGGATTGTAATGTAATTGGTTTAGCAAATTGATTAATTGATTGATGGTAAATGTATTTATGTTGCTTAGTTTCTATTTGATTTTCATGATGGCATTGGTGGTTAGGGGACATTTTTCATAGAATATTTTATTTTTACATATATTTTGCATAGTGTTACATGATGCACAGATTAATTGCATCATGTACACACTCAATGCAATTGTGTGACATTTCATATACATTTGTGTAGCTGCTGGTTTCTTGGTTTATTTTTAAAAGTCCTGCTGGATTCCTTGTAACATGCAATGTGGTGATTTTAAGATGAAGAATTCATGTTTTTATTTATGCATGTTTTATGTGTTTCATAATGGGTAAATAATCTATTATCCATATCTGGATAATAGTTTTTTTTGCCCATTACTGTACTGTATGTGTTAGGGGGATGGGGGGATGTGTGTTGTATATTGCTAGGTTTATTGGGGGCAATTGTCCCCAATAAACATGCTATTGTGCCTTAACCCCTTCATTGCCTTAGCGGATAGCCGCTAAGGCAATGAAGCTGCTTTAATGTATTATTATTAATAGTGTGTGGGAGCAGGGGGTCCCCTGAGCTGAACCGCATTGATTTCTGCCTCAGGGACCCCGTACTTCCTGAGTTACAGGCCCCGGTTTGGGGCATCGGTGCAGTGTCGCCGCCATCTTTATAGAGCCCACGTCGCGTCTTGGACGCTATAAAGATGGCAGCGACATTGGCCTCCGATGCCCCATACCGGTGCCTGTAACTCGGGAAGCAGGGGGTCTCTGAGGCAGAAATCAATGCGGTTCAGCTCAGGGGACCCCCTGCTCCCACACACTATTATTAAAATGTACATTAATGCTGCTTCATTACCATAGCGGATAGCCGCTAGGGTAAGGAATTATTGTTTATTGTTATGTGTGTTTTGACAGTAGTGTAGATGTGTAGGGGGTCTCCAGAGCTGAACCGCATTGGTTTCAGCCTTTAGGGACCCCCTACTTCAGGAGATACAGGCCCCGTTATGGGGTGCCGGTATCCCCTACAGAATGTAAATATCCCGGTCACATGACGAGGGAGCTTGAAAGTGCAGGGGATACCGGTACCCCATAACGGGGCCTGTATCTCCTGAAGTAGGGGGCCCCCGGACCTGAAACCAATGCGGTTCAGCTCTGGAGACCCCCTGCTCATGTACACTATTATTAAAATGTATTTATTTAGTGTACGATCGCCTGTAACAGCCTTGCATGGAGATACAGAATCTCCATGCAAATGTTACAAGCGGCTTTTTTTCAATCAGCTAGCGTACGTGAAGGTTAAGAACGCTAGCAGGGGGGGAAAAAGCAACACATACACTCTGGCTATTTTGAGCACGTACGTTAAAAAATGGACTCAAGGCCTTAGTGAATCGTGTCTCCGGCCTCACTTTTTAACGGACGTGCTTTTTTTGAACATCCAAACACAAAAGTATTGAGCTTAGTGCATAGCCCCCTTAGTCTCAAACCAGCATAGCCAGCACAACCAACCTCACACTGATGATACCCATCAAGGTTGGAACATGTCTGTGAGTGGGTTTACTGGCTTTGCATCTCACCCCAGCCTATGCTTAAAAGCTGTGTTTAAAGCAGCATGCATTGGCTTAAGGGTTGCTCGTGTAATATGAGCTTGTGACAAAAGGTGGCACTGTGTGCTCATTTGCATGTCATTTCCCAGAATCCCTTGCTGCAGTGGAAGTGCTGTGTGCTGGGCAATAATGGTGAAAGACAGGGTTGCAGATCTGTCTAAGACATGCAAAATGAACATACAGTAATATTTCCATTTGTGTAGATTGGTCTGTGTATATGTGTGTGCAATCATGTACACATGTGCACACACATATACACACACGGAAATATGTTTAAAACCAGAGACGAACATGAAACACAGACAGAGCTCAATGCACATCCAGCAAAACTTTATACACGATACAGTGCCTAAATATACATGTATAGATATCTATTCAATAAGATGGTCTTTTAGTTTAACATTTTGGCCAAATTGTTGTAA
Organism: Ascaphus truei; assembly: GCF_040206685.1. Classification (NCBI taxonomy): domain Eukaryota; kingdom Metazoa; phylum Chordata; class Amphibia; order Anura; family Ascaphidae; genus Ascaphus; species Ascaphus truei. Next base: position 103,341,638 of record NC_134486.1, read on the forward strand.
GCCCCTGAGCCACTGCACAGCAGACCACATCTCAAGGGTCCCTACACTAATATAAATTCTTAATAACCTGTGCATTACCAGGAAGAATGATTTATAATAAATCTGTCAAAATTAGTTGCAAAGTTCTAAGTCTGATTGAAGCTTTTATTAACCTGTACATTACCAGGAAAAGCACTCTGTATTAGATTTGTCACAATCACACTGCAAGCAAGCAAGTTCCCCTGAGAGTGGGAGATGCTATAGAGTGAGCTTTTAACCATTTAAAAGTGGGAGGGGGTGAGCTTAAATTAGGTAGGAAGTTCCACCCTCCGACCAGCTGAACAAGAATTGTAAAACATACAGAACACCTACAAGCTCATATTGAACCCCCAAAATAACCACAACGTATATATAAGCGTATAAGTGTCACAGAGGAGTGCTTCTGAGCATGGCAATATACATTTAAAACCAATGTTCTGTATGTTTCACACGGAAATATGGTTTTATATTATTATGTATTACATTATATGTATTTGTATTAATTTGTTCTTTTACATTATGTATGATTATTGATACCCTGTTTTATTTTTAGTTAATATGCTCACCAATACTATTTGATATTCATGCAACTTGTTGTTATGTTTATTGGGGAGAGTTGTGGGTGTTCTCATTGGCCACTCTCCAGTATCCTGGTTTATCTATGTGGGCACAGGTGATTGGCCTCTGGCTGCTCCTATTAACTACTCCCTTCATGTGGGTGTATATATATATCGAGTCCTCCACTGTATTACTATCCCCTTTGAAAAAGTCACCGCAGTGAGACGAAATGCGTCAGGGTACGTAATTACGACATTACGTCATCACGCAAGGGCGCGCTTTACGGCCAAAGCGTGCTTAGAGCTGAATTTTGGCTGTGACACTTGGAAATCGCACTACAAGCAGAGATACGGCTATTTGTCCATTAGAAGCTGCTGAAAGTGAACCGGAGTGGATATCGATCCGTTTGGTGTGATCCAGGACATTGTTACCTGTCTGGTGGTGATTATATCACAAACTGCTTGAATTTCTATTACATTTGTGAGTGTTCTTAATCCCCTTGTCCTTTTTTAATATTAAATGTACTTTTTTACACTATGGGATGTGCGCTCTCTGTTCTCTTGTTTCTATAGATTTCTACTGGAATTGGTTTTTCCTTCTGAGAGCAGCCTTGGATCCCTGGAATTTATTCATTCAAATTATTCTGGACTCAACTAAGGGTTGGACTTTCTGCACATGTTTTGTTTTTTCTTATTGTAACGCCTGTATGCCTGCAAACCTGGCCAGTCCCCAGTACTGAGGTGGGTAAGGGTATAACACGCACCCACAGCAGTGAGAGCGTGCCCGGAGCATGGTAAGATGTGTTGCCGGGCCTGGTGAGAAAGGGTTAACGAGATACTTGCTGCGTCTGGGGTACCAGAAGTCCGAGGGTTAATATTCAAGAGCCGTGGGTCAGGGGCAGGAGATAGCAGCGTAGTGAGGTCCAAAGCTGAGTCCATGGGTAGCGAGGTACACGTAGTCAAACAAGAGCCGAGATCAAATCCAAAAGGTATCCAACAGGGGCAGGGACAGGAACAAGAGCTGTAACAGAGAACAGAGCTTGGCATAGACAACTGCACAACAGGAGTCACAGAAGAACTATGCAGAGCAAGCAAGGAGAGGGCAGACTGGGGTTATAAATGATGGAGGACCAATGGTAGCAAGGGGTAGAGCGGAGGCCTGTCTGAGTAAGCCCAGGGATAGGTCCAGGTGTGCAGGGAGGGAGTCAAATAGGTGAGTAGTGGAAATCACCTGCAGCCGATGGGGGGTGGAGCCAGAGGCACAGGAGAATGGCCAAGAGGATCAGGTGCGCGCGCACCCTGTAAGATTGCCGTGCGTGCGCCATGGCCATGTGTGAAGGGATGTGGCATGCACCGCGGTGGAGCGGCATGGCGCCGAGAAGAAGGGGTAAGGAGCCGATGGGGAGGGAGACCGGAACTGATAGGCGTACTGGTAGCAGAGGTGACGGGGACCCGCTGAGAGGCGCGTGTCCCCGATCCCTTACAGAACCCCCCCTTGAGGATCGGACTCCGGACGATCCACCCAAGGTTTGTGAGGAAATTTCCAACGAAATTGTTTAAGAAGAGCTGGAGCGTGAATATGATCACAGGGTACCCAGGAGCGTTGCTCCGGGCCATATCCTTTTCAATGAACGAGGAACTGAAGTCTGCCCCTGGAGAAACGTGAATCAAGAATCGAATGGACCTCAAATTTCTGTTGCCCTTGTATTACGACGGGATTGGGTCTCCAAGACGGTCCAGAAAATGTACATTTTGAACGAAGGGATTCAAGAGGGACACGTGGAACACCGAGGGTATCTTCATGGTGGGAGGTAGCGAGAGTCGGTACGCTACAGGATTGATCCATTCAAGGACCTTGAAGGGACCCAAGAATCTGGGAGCCAGCTTCTGGGAAGGAGTTTTAAGCTTGATATTTTTTGAAGAAAGCCAAACTCTGTCTCCGGGTTTGTATTCCGGCTCCACTTGACGTGGCGGATCTGCTTGAGTTTTTTGCTTTTGGACTGCCCCTTGTAAGGCTTTTTGAATCTTCTTCCACGAGGTTTGTAAACTAGACACCTGAGAATCTGCTGCAGGTACACCAGAGGGGAGGGAGGAGAGGGGAAGAATGCTGGGGTGGAACCCATAATTAATGAAGAAGGGCGACTCTTGCATGGACTCATTCTTCAGTGAATTAATGGCGAACTCTGCCCAGGGTAATAAGTCCACCCAGTTGTCTTGAGATTCTGACACAAAGCATCTGAGATACTGCTCCAAGGTCTGATTCATTCTCTCCGTCTTACCGTTGGTCTGCGGGTGGTAACCCGAGGAGAAAAGGAGAAAAATGCAAAGTCTCTGAGAGAAAGCTTGCCAAAACTTAGAGATGAATTGAGTACCCCTAGCCGAGACAATGGAGAGTGGCACTCCATGTAGCCTGAAAATTTCTTCAGAAAAAATGTCAGCCAAAGTAGCTGAATTGGGGAGACACCTTAGGGGTATAAAGTGTGTGTGCTTGGAAAATTTGTCACAACTACAAGGATCGTATTCATCCCCTTAGAAGTTGGGAGTTCCACAATAAAGTCCATGGAAATATGCTTCCAAGGCCGTTCCGGAATAGGCAGAGGCAGGAGAAGACCGGAAGTTTTGTGTCGGGCGGACTTGCTCTGAGCACAGACTGGACAAGCTCTGGTGAAATCAAAAATGTATTTGTTCATTTTAGGCCACCAAAAGGTCTGTTTAATAAGATCCACTGTCCTCTTGAAGCCTGGATGACCAGCAGATCTGAAGAATGCCCCCACTCTAAGATCTTGTGGTGAAAACGTGGAGCAGCGAACAGATGTCCTTCTGGCACCTTAAATCTCCTAGGGATATGGGCCTGGGCTTTATTGATCTCATCCAGGATATCAAAAGTATTGGCAGAAATAAAATACTTTGCGGGAAGAATAGTCTCCGAAGATTCGTTAGATCCTTCCTCCGTAGAAAATTGGCAAGAAAGAGCACCGACCTTGATATTCTTGGTACCTGGAATATAGGAAATCGTGTAATTGAAATGAGAGAAGAAAAGTACCCAACGTGCTTTACGAGATCCCAGACGATGAGCCCCCTCAATATATAGTAAGTTTTTGTGATCGGTGAGAATAGCTACTGGCTCTTTGGTACCCTCGAGAAGATGTCTCCATTCTTGCAAAGCTAACTTGATAGCCAAAAGTTCACGGTTCCCGACATCATAATTTCTCTCATCCTGAGAGAATTTCCTAGAAAAGAATCCACAAGGATAGAGTCTATCTTGGGGAGAAGATCTTTGAGAGAGTACTGCCCAAGCCCCCACATCAGAAGCGTCAATCTCTAGGGTGAAAGGAAGGGATATCCGGGTGCCGGAGGATGGGGGCTGACACGAACGCTCTTATGAGAAACTCGAAGGCTTTGATGGCCTCAGAGGACCATTTTGTCGGATCAGCCCCTTTTTTGGTAAGAGCAGTAATGGGTAGAGCGATAGTGGAGAAATTACGGAGGAATTTTCGGAAGTAGTTAGAAAACCCAAGGAAACGCTGAACTGCTTTAAGGGAATTTGGCAACGGCCAATTCAGAACAGCCTTCAATTTCTCAGGATCCATGGTGAAACCTTTATCAGAGATTATATAGCCAAGGAAGGCTGTGGATGATTGGTGGAAGAGACATTTCTCCATCTTCGCGTAGAGGCTATTTACACGTAGCCGAGTGAGAACCACTTTGGTGTGACGAATGTGCTCTTCCAGGCTCTTGGAGAAAATGAGGATATCATCACGAAAATACCAAAAATGTCCCGGAAGATATCATTCATAAATTCTTGGAAGATGGCTGGGGCATTGCAGAGGCCGAACGGCATCACTAGATATTCATAATGACCCGAACGTGTGTTAAATGAAGTTTTCCATTCGTCACCTTCTCGTATTCGGATTAGATTATAAGCTCCTCTCAGGTCGAGTTTGGAAAATATAGAGGCTCCTTGGAGCCGGTTAAAGAGTTCCGAAATTAGAGGAAGAGGGTACCGTTTTTTATCTGTAATTTTGTTCAGCCCACGAAAGTCGATACAGGGTCTTAGGGAGCATCCTTCTTTTTCACGAAGAAACCTGCCCCGGCGGGAGAGGTGGAATTCCGAATAAACCCTTTCTTAAGATTCTCCTGGATGTAGGTCGCCATAGCCTTGGTCTCGGGCACAGATAGGGGATACGACTTAGACTTGGGGAGTGTGGTACCAGGAATTAATTTGATGGGGCAGTCGTACGAATGATGAGGCGGTAGGACTTCAGCCTGTGTCTTGTTAAAGACATCCAAAAAGTCATGGCACACCTCCGGCAGGGTAGAGAGAAGGTGAAGAAGTGTCGAAACCCGCGAGCACGGTAACGGGAGGAGTAACGTCTTCTCCAAGGTAGGCACCCACTTTATCGGTAGTTCGTCTGTCTAATCAACATGAAGCAGAAGACACGGCAATCCCAAAATTACCTGGATAGTAGGGGAGTGGAAAATATCAAAGATAATGACTTCAGTGTGACCATCCGCAGTGGTCAGGGTGAGAGGAACAGATTCCCAAATAATGAAGGCTAGTTGGAGTGGTCGACCGTCGATAGCCTCAAGGCCGATGGGTGACTTCTTCTTGACTAGCGGGATTTGGTTGTTGCAGGCATAGTCGTGATCCAAGAAGTTACCACAAGACCCGTAGTCGATGAAGGCTTCAACCTCTACCTGAACATTGGGACCCTCAAGAGTTATGGGGAGAAGGATTCTCTTCGGTTGCTGTTTGGGGGAAGAGGGTCAAGGAGAAATGGTACCCAGTAAAAGCCCCTCTACCTTTACTGGGCGTTCTCGTTTCCCGGTTTCAGTCGACAGTGACGTAGTTGGTGTTCCGGGGAGCCGCAGTAGTAGCAGAGACCCTCATTTCGGCGGCATGTTCTCTCAGAGGTCCGAAGCTATTGGCTACCGATTTGCATCGGTTCAGGAGCGTCCAACGCAGGAAGAGCCAAGGGAGGGGACCTAGGAGAAACAGGCAAGGGTGACATAAAATGGGGACGCTGGCGCTCGTGGTGTTGCTCTTGAATGCGCTGGTCCATCCGGATGATGAGGGCAATAAGATCCTCTAGAGATGAGGGGCGAACATGAGCTGCGAGATCGTCCTTGAGGGATTCGGACAAACCCTGCTAGTATGCCGCGGCGAGAGCTTCGTCATTCCACTGAGTCTCTGCAGCGATGGTGCGGAACTCCACCGCGTATCTTGCAGCCGACCTGTGACCCTGGAAGAGATGAAACAAGGAAGAAGCGGCAGTCTCCCTACGCGCTGGCGTGTCAAAGACCTGCTGGAACTGTCGCCGGAATCTTGGATAGTCTTGTGTTAAGTCAGGTCTGTGCTCCCAGAGTGGAGAAGCCCAAGCGAGAGCATTGCCCGTGAGCAGAGCATACACTACCGACACGTTTAATTCGAGCACGGCTAGCACCGCAAGCCGGGGGATGCCCCGGCGTGCTAGCCGCACTCCCTCAGCGTGCCGCGCATCACCGATGCACGGTCACGCGTCATCGGGTGCCTGCGCCCCCTGCACGCGCGTCCAGGGCTCCCCGAGGGAGCCCTGGTGTCCCGCGATGTGGGGGACGGCGGCAGGGGGTTCCGGGGGACCCGGCGGACCCGGCAGCGGGAGGGAGAGCGCCCCGATCGGAGGGCGCTCTTCCGCTGCTTCGGCGCGCGCCCGGCACCCTCCGGCGTGCGCCAGGTTACTGCTGCGGCCGAGAACGGGCAAATGCTCGAATAAACTCGGCCGCAGCAGTAGACATAGGCCACTTTAGAACGACCTGAGGAAAACCGAGATGGGGACATCTCAAACTGGACGTCACATTGGTTCAATAATTTCCTTTGAAGTTACAATATATAACATGGGGGGAGTTCCCCATGTTATAGCATGCCTATATTACTTCCCTTTTTATGTATATACAGCTCTACCCCCTTATAACGCTGTGCTTGAAGTCCAAAGAATCACATCGTGTTATAAGCGGATCACGTTAAAAATAATGTACAATTGTATGCATTGTACAATAAAGTATTTAAGATACCAATAATCGTGTATTCATAAATACGAAAATTGGGAGCCATGCTTGCATCGCGATATAAGCAGATTTGCGTTGTAACGGATCACGTTATAACGAGGTTGAGCTGTATAATTTGTATTTGAACTCTCTCCAACTTGAGTAGGTTTGCTTGTGTCTGTGTAATATAAAAAAAAGGGGGGTGAAATTAATCTGGAGGCTCAGCCAAATTTTTGGAAAAGGCAAGATTGTATATGAAATAGTATAAAGTGAAAACATCTGTGGAAGTATAAAAATGAACTTGTTGAACCAGCAGAAACATTGCAGCCATGCTTGGCTGGGCATTTGGAAACTCACCAATCATACGACGCAGAATTGTAAAGGGAACAGCAGAAGTTTATTGCCACCAGGAATACTGTATGAAAATGATTCTCAATACTGTATGCTATTTAAGGCATGAGCAAAACTCTATTGTGGCACATGCAATATGTTTCTTAAAAAACATGCTGCTGATCCACTATGTCTCAGTTACTGTCACCATGATTTTAGGTTTCCAAGCCAGGTGTCTCTTTGCATTCTAAAAGGAGCAATATAGTACAATTTTAGTTATACAGCCCAAATATTGAGTTTGTATCTGGCTCATACCTAATGACTATTGAGTACATTGACCATAGTGATGTGTGGCGTGTGATCATTTGTACTTGTGAGTATACTTTTGTCTGACTTATAATATACTGTAGCATGATTTTCTTCAAAATTGTTTGCTTTCAGTAATCTTTTTGAGTGCTTTCTATATATCAATATATCAATATAATTGTATTGGAACAAGCACCACAAATGTAGTAATTTTAATGCTAGTCATCAAGTCCCAATATTTAATGGAACCGGCCTAACATCAAAACAATAAGATTTATTTTATCAATTACTCCATGCTGGCGTTAGCCCTGTCTTGCCTACAGGCACATAGGCAACATAAGCTAAACTAGGATGGAATAGGTGATACAAACATTTAACTACATACAAGTATTAACCTCTTAGTAGCTCAAGTTGTAAGGGCTATAAAATTGTTAATATAAACATTAAACTACACTACCTACTCCCCATAGGCTACCTCAGTGGCTAGTAAAGAATTACCATGCAATGCTTTTATTAACCTCTAAGGAAAACAAGAGGTTATCCCCTACCACTACCCTGGGAGACTAACCACCCTTCCCAGGGCAACTACCCTCAACACACCCACCCTGTGGTTCATAGCCCTATCAGCAAATGTTGGTCGACATATGACACCAAGGTGTTTTGTATCCAGGTAGGACTCCAGCAAACAGTGTATTGGTTTTATAAGAAGATTATAATATAGATGTATTGGTAACAAAAGATATACTGTTCACCTTTACAGATATTGTGTTTGAAACATTTACAGTATATCCAGCAATTACATCATTGAGTCAAGCTATAATACACTATACTGTATGTTCACAAGATGATGTTATTTTGCACATTCAAGAAATGTAATTGTTTAATTGCAGTGATGGTATATACACATAATATTTAAGCTGTCAGTGTAACTTCAGCACCAGTAAGTTATTTAAAACTAAACTTATAATTGATAAATGCGTAACTAAAAATAGAATGTTTATGAGAACAGTCAGCATGCATTATGCACAGGAAGCTTTGCTACTGTAAGTCTATTGGAATTTTTTGAGAACGCAAGCAAATATATTATAATATTATAAATATATTATAAGGGAGGCCCAAATGACAACGTGTAATTATATTTTCAGAAAGCTTTTCATTAGGTCTCCCTACAAAAACTCTTAAAAGAAACAAGCAGTTATGGGATGGAAGGCAAGATAACTGAGTGCATCAGATTTGGATAGCAGAGAATACCGACACATGGCTCACTAAGAAGGCTATCCCAATGTGCAATAGTTGTCAAAAGCAAAAATTAGTAGCACATTTAAAATTGGATCTTCAATATATGTTTTTGGCTGTCTTTATTTCAAATGATTTATACTGATGTCCTGCAGGCTGAAGAATCTGAAATGGTGAGTGCCTGACACAACTAATCTTAGCTTGACAATGCCCCACTGACATACAGTACTGATGTATAATGTATTTCATTGATTCTGGGCTAAAATGTTTTGTTATTACAGACAGCATTTATGTACAGTATGCCCTTCCATTTTCATCTCTTTTTCCAATAGCGTTATTAGTTTCTCAAAACATTCAGATTTGATTGATTGTATCATCATCGAATAATGGCTACTTATTGTTCCCAACATAATTTGACAAATTGTCCCCTCTCCCCAAATCAAATAGGATCTATATACGTTTGACTTGCCATTACCAAAGCAGTGAAAGTTTCATTGTACCCAGTAGCAGCTCATTTGATAATGACAAAGATAGTGATGAAAAGGAATACCAGCATATTTGCGCTTTGTGAGCCATGTATGAATAATCGCACTTTTAAATTACCACATGCAGTTGACACAAAGAATGAAAACCTTAACAATAGGAATGATACACACAGCTAGTAAGGATATAATCTTTGTATTCCCTTCTCCCTCTGTTACAACAATATTTTTTGCAAGGCTTTTGCAAGAAACGGAACTTTTAGCTTCAGCTACGTTTTTAATATTGAACAAAAGCTACAGATAACAAATACACATTATTTTTATGCTCCATTATAGAGAACACCTCCACATTATGTAAATAAGTACACCAAGGGCTTAGTTTAACCTGCATGATGCTGTTCTGGTCTGAAGGTTTTACATGAACAGAGCTAAATAGAGAATGATGAGACATTTTTGGTCCTTAAAGCTTGCACTCTTTTTAGCCACTAGTTAGCTTTTTAAAGGTATCACTTCAATCTTACTTTTGTTTGTCTATAAACAGAGCTCTGAGAGATTTTGTAACTGCATATACAGTGTGTTAATGCAGTTTTTGCTATGTGCAAATGAAATATATATAATTTATAAAATGTTTTACAAGGAAGAAATACATTGAGAGTTACCTCTCGTTTTCAAGGAGGTTCTGGGCACAGAGTTATGATAAGAATACATGGTTACATTAAATGAGCAGAGGTTATACAGTCAATTCACAGATATTTCATGGACAGTTAGAGTTGGAAAATTGGGCACAGGGGATAAAAGGGATAATGAGTTTCAGCTTAAAATGTTAACACTTTGACATTACCAAACATCAGCAAATGGCTCACACCCTTTGGCTGCCCTTTGGCTATGCCAAAGGCTGTTGTCCTTTGGTACGATACAGATGTAGACTGAAGGGTTTCAGGTGGAATGCAGCTGTGGTTTCAAAGTCCTTTGTCATCCTGGGTCATTAACATTCCAGTGGACAGGGTTGACAAAACACATACCAGTAAGCAAATTCATATATTAACCCTTAGCGCACTGGTTCAGTGCAGAGGAAAGTAGCTCTTTGGGAACCTTTTCAGGAGTCCGCCCTTGGGGCCACGCAGATGTAAACTGAAGATGTTTAGACTGAATGCAGCTGTGGATTCAAAGTATTTTGTCCTCTTGGGTCTTTAACATTCCAGTGGACAGGGTTGACGAAACACATTGCAGTTAGCAAAGGTAGATATTAACCCTTAGTATGCTGGTTCAGTGCATAGGAGAGAAGCTATTGGGTAACCCTTTCAGGTGTCCGCTTTCAGGGCGATGCAGATGTAGACTTAAGGGATTCAGATTGAATGCAGATGTGGTTTCAAAGTCCTTTGTCCTCCTGGGTCATTACTATATATATATAGTGTTGGCTGTTATTACAATATGTGGCTTTTATTTTAATACAAAAAAAAGATGTGATATATACACTGTGACAAACGGCTTACTCCTGGGGCTCCGCCGTCTGTCCGGGACTGTTAGAACACTGTATTTTAGGGTAGGTTAAATGACGAAGTGTAATGTGCTGTTCCTTTAAACAGGCTACTGCCTGGTTTATTCAGTCCCAGGCCCTGAGACTGCCACACGGAATACAAATAATACATAAGCAAACGAAACCCTGCTCACCTGAGCAATAACTTAACTAAGGATTTTCCCTGACTGGGATTGGAGCGGCTTATCCACTTCCAACAACAAAATAAGGAACTTTGCTGTTTTAGAAAAAGGAACAGAATTATTTAACCTGTTTGGGGAGAGGCGTTTCCCCTCTCTGCTTCCAGCAGCCTTTCTGCCTCCAGGCTCTTGGGGAGAGGGAAGAGGAACTAGGAAATCAGCCTTAAATACCTGATTTCTAATTAGCAGGACAGGTGACAGAAATCAGGCAGCAGACAAACTCTGGTCTGGATCCCTCATCCCTCAGTTCCAGCACTTGCCAAACTGTGGGATGGAGTGCATGCATTCTGAGGCTGCACTTTTCAGCCTAAACAGGATATCCTGGGAGCCCTATATATGGAATTTATTACCATCCCCTGGTTTCTGTCACATATCCTCCCCCCCAGCTCAGACCTCGAGGGATGAGCGACCATGGATATTAGGGAGTGCATCCTTGACAAACCGTCAGCATTGCCATGTGTGTGCCCTGACCTGTGTTCCACAGAAAATTAAAAGGTTGTAGGCTTAGGAACCACCTGGTCACTCTAGAATTCTTCTCTCTGTTTTGACACATCCAGATGAGGGGTGCATGATCTGTGACCAACCGGAATTTTCTCCCCAACAGATAGTATTTGAGCGTCTCTACAACCCACTTTATTGCGAGACACTCTTTCTCGACTATGGAGTAATTTTTCTCCTGGGGATTTAGTTTCCTACTTAAATAAAGGATGGGGTGCTCCTCACCTTGAGACTCCTGGGAGAATACAGCCCCCAGCCCTACCTCAGATGTGTCGGTTTGGACTAAAAACTCTTTAGAGAAGTCAGGTGTGACCAACACTTGTTGGGCACAGAGAGCATCTTTCGGGCTTCTAAAGGCCTGTTCGGTTTCGGGGGACCACTTTACCATTAGCGGCCCTCTTGCTTTTGTGAGGTCGGTTAGTGGGGTTGCCTTAGTTGCAAAATTGGGAATAAACCTTCTATAGTAGCCAATTAATTCCAAAAAGGTCCTTACTTGTTTTTTTGTAACTGGCCTTGGCCAATTTTGTATCGCCTCTACTTTGAGTGTTTGGGGTTTGAGTAAACCTCTGCCAATAGAATACCCCAGATACTTGGCCTCCTCCATACCAATAGTGCATTTAGCGGGGTTAGCAGTTAGTACAGCAGACCGAACTGCGTCAAGCACAGCTTGGACCTTTGGAAGGTGGGATTGCCAATCTTCACTATGGATTACCACATCATCCAGGTAGGCGGCAGCATACCGAGCATGTGGTTTTAAAATGGTATCCATCATTCTTTGGAATGTGGCGGGAGCTCCATGTAAGCCAAAAGGCAGCACCCTATACTGAAAGAGGCCATCTGGGGTTGAGAAGGCTGTCTTTTCTTTTGCCCTTTCTGTGAGGGGAACCTGCCAGTACCCTTTTGTTAGGTCTAGGGTGGTGAGATATCGGGCTTTGCCCAGTCTCTCTACCAGTTCATAAACCCTGGGCATAGGATAAGTATCAAATTTTGACACAGCGTTTAGTTTACGGTAGTCATTGCAAAACCTTGTTGTACCGTCTGGCTTTGGGACTAAAACTATAGGGCTGTTCCACCCACTTTGGGATTCCTCAATTATGCCTAGTTATAGCATTTTTTTAACCTCTAAACTTATAGCCTCTCTTTTGGCCTCTGGGATTCGGTACGGTTTAAGGTTAACTCGGACCCCCGGTTCAGAGACTAGGTCATGTTCAATTACGCTAGTTCTACCTGGCTGTGTAGAGAAGACTTCTTTGTTTCTTCTCACTAAATTCTTGACCTCTCGTTTCTGATGAACGGACAGGGTTTCAGCTATGCTAACCTCTGGGTCAGTTTCTCGATTCTCTGACGGACCTGGGGGTACTAGGGTTAACAAGACCTCTCTATCTTTCCAGGGCTTAAGTAGGTTTACATGGTAAATTTGCTCAGGTTTCCTCCTACCTGGCTGTTTCACCTTGTAATTTACTTCTCCCACTCTTTCCAAGACCTCATATGGCCCATGCCACTTAGCAAAGAATTTACTCTCTACGGTGGGAACCAGAACTAGCACCCTATCGCCTGGAAAAAAAATTCTGACCCTAGCACCCTTATTATACATATTCCTCTGTGCCTCTTGAGCTTTTTCCATGTGTTCCCTCACTATAGGTAGGACTGCAGCTATGCGGTCCTGCATCTGGGCAACATGCTCTATTACACTTCTGTATGGGGTAACCACGTGTTCCCAAGTTTCTTTGGCTATATCCAGTAAGCCCCTTGAGTGTCGGCCATACAATCGTTCAAATGAGGAGCTTGTGGATGATTGGGGAACCTCCCTAATGGCAAATAACAAGTAGGGTAACAAACAATCCCAGTTTTTCCCCATCCTTATCGACCGCCCAGCGTAACATGCTTTTTAAGGTTTTATTGAATCGTTCCACTAAACCATCTGTTTGTGGATGATAGACTGAGGTTCTGAGATGCTTGATTTTTAGGAGTTTACATAACTCTTTTGTTACTTGGGACATAAATGGTGTTCCCTGGTCAGTTAAGATCTCTTTAGGAATTCCGACCCGGGTAAACAGGACTATTAACTCTTTTGCTATGTTTTTAGCAGAGGTTCTACGTAAGGGAATTGCCTCCGGATATCGGGTGGCATAATCTAATATTACCAATATATGCTGATGTCCCCTAGCAGACTTTATTAGGGGTCCTACTAGATCCATAGCAATCCGGTCAAACGGTACATCTATTATGGGAAGGGGTACCAATGGGCTACGATACGCTTTGAACGGGGCGGTGATCTAACATTCTGGGCATGAGGAGCAATAATTTGCAATTTCTGCCAGAACCCCAGGCCAATAGAAGCTTCGGAGAACCTTTTCTTTTGTCTTTTCCACCCCTAGGTGTCCCCCCAATGGGTGACTATGTGCAAGGTGTAATACTACATTACGGAATGTCCGTGGTACCAGCAATTGTTTAGTTATAATGGATTTCCTTTTATCAACCCGATATACTAGGTCATTCTCTACCGCGAAGTAGGGGTAGGCAAGTGACCTATCTGGTTGGCCCGGAGTACTATTCTGGTCCCGTATATTCCCCCTTGCTTCCGCTAACGTGGGGTCTTCCCACTGGGCCTTCTTAAAACTCCCAGGACTGACCTCTAGGTCAGCGAAGGTCTTATCCTGTTCTGGGGTGGCAAGCGCATGTTCAACATCTTGATTTGGGGTATTCCCTACCAAAGTGGCCATGGGAAAGGGGATTTTACAGCACTCTTCCTCTTTCCCCTTTTTATTTGGGCCCTCGTCAACCTCCATTTCTGAAAAAGGGAAAGGATTTGTTTCTTCTGTTACTTCTTTATGGTCCGCTATTGAACTCTGGACGCTATTCTGAGAGGAGGATCACATTTTTAGAAAATGGGGAAATTCGGTCCCTATTAACACATCATGTGCCAGTTTGGGTACTATACCCACTTTGAAATCTAAAGAACCAAACTCTGTTTCAATAAGAACATCAACATTGGAATATTCGTGATTATCCCCATGTATACAACAAATTGCCACTCTATGTGAACTGTTTACCTGTTTTTTCCTAATAGGCAACAGGTATTCAGACACTAGTGTAACCATACTCCCAGAGTCAAGTAGTGCCCGAACCCTCTTACCATTTACCTTTACAAATGCCGAGAGATGGTTATTCAAGGGGTCCTCTGGGCTAGGGCCCATACATTGAGACCACAACGAATAAGGTTCAACGCTGTTGCATTGCATTGGTTAAGTATTTAGTGGGCAAACTTTCGCATATGGCCCCTCTCTTAACAATTTACACATTTAGGTACATAGTCTGTGTCCCACTTAGAGCCCTTTTTTGGCTCTCCATGTTGGCTGTTGCCCTTAGTATGCGAGCAACTGTTGCTGGTGCTGTGTGTAGGCGGTTGTTGCTCTTCAGCCCTCCTTAACCCTGGTACCCTTTTACCGTCTCTGGAAGAGTCCTGGAACCTGGGGTAGTGGGGATGCTCCATGACTGTGGGTTGCAAGTGCTCTTCTGCTGCATTGTACTTTTCTACGAGGGCTACCAGCTCGTCTGCATTGTGGGGGTCACTCTGACTGACCCAACGGCGTAGGGCAGAGGGAAGTTTCCTCAAGAGATGGTCCATGATCAACCGTTCCACGATGTGGCTTGCTGAGTTGATCTCGGGTTGTAGCCACTTCCGAGCGAGGTGGATGAGGTCATACATCTGGGATCGGGTTGCTTTATCCAAAGTGAAGGACCATGCGTGAAACCTTTGGGCGCGAACAGCCGTGGTTACGCCGAGGTGGGCGAGGATCTCGAACTTCAATTCGGCTGGCTCTAGATCAAAGTAAGCCTTCTGGGGTTCGCCGCTTAAGACGGGTGCGATTAGACTGCCCACTCAGCTTCTGGCCATCCCTCTCTCTGTGCCGTGCGTTGAAAAGTGAGAAGATAGGTTTCAACATTATCCGAGGGCCTATCTTCTGAAGGTAGTGGCTTGCCCTGGTCATTTTTGGGACTGGGCCTGCCTCTGCCAGTGGAGTCATAATGATAGCCTCTCTCAGGACCTCGAGTTCCTGCTGTAAGCCCTGGGCGAACCGTTGTTGCTCCTCTCTCAGCAAGCGGTTTGTCTCTTGCTGGTTTGCATTCGCCTGTTGCTGGTTTGCATTAATCTCTTGCTGGGCTATTAGCAGCTGTTGCTGGGTTGCATTCACTTTTTGCTGGCCTGCATTCGCCTTTAGCAGGGCTGCATTCGTATCTTTCTGAGCAGCGACATTGCGTACTAACGCACTCACAATGTCTTCCATCTTACCCGCAGACCTTTTAGTGTTCTGCCCGCATTCTCCACCATATGTGACAAACGGCTTACTCCTGGGGCTCCGCCGTCTGTCCAGGACTGTTAGAACACGGTCTTTTAGGGTAGGTTAAATGATGAGGCGTCACGTGCTGTTCCTTTAAACAGGCTACTGCCTGGTTTATTCAGTCCCAGGCCCTGAGACTGCCACACGGAATACAAAATAATACATAAGCAAACGAAACCCTGCTCACCTGAGCAATAACTTAACTAAGGATTTTCCCTGACTGGGATTTGAGCGGCTTATCCACTTCCAACAACAAAATAAGGAATTTTGCAGTTTTAGAAAAAGGAACAGAATGGTTTAACCTGTTTCGGGAGAGGCATTTCCCCTCTCTGCTTCCAGCAGCCTTTCTGCCTCCAGGCTCTTGGGGAGAGGGAAGAGGAACCAGGAAATCAGCCTTAAATACCTGATTTCTAACTACCAGGACAGGTGACAGAAATCAGGCAGCAGACAAACTCTGGTCTGGATCACTCATCCCTCAGTTCCAGCACTTGCCAAACTGTGGGATGGAGTGCATGCATTCTGAGGCTGCACTTTCCAGCCTAAACAGGATAGAAACTATTCAGTATCCTGGGAGCCCTATATATGGAATTTATTACCATCCCCTGGTTTCTGTCACAACACGTTCTGAATACATATATACACACATATATAGAGGTATAGTCTCAACTGTGTAAAGCAGGCATATAATAGAGACAAAAGTATACGACGGATTCCCCTGTTACAGGGCTACAGTATATAATACTGTATGTGGATAAAGAAAAAGTTATATGATTTGTAGGTCCATACTGTAAAACAAGTATGGAGAAGTAGTGGAGAACATTGAATAATATTTTTTTAAACTGGTATGTTTTACTTTAAGACAATGACCTAAAGAGAGTCCAAAAATAAACACCTATTCTTGTTAGACATTAAAATAAAACCCTAAGGAATATATTAGTGCAGTATATACCCATTAGGAAAATAAAAATTAGTTGCAGATGAAGACCCTGGTTTCAATTAGATGCAATACTGTACATTCAAATGTAAGAGTCCAATAACATTTTGTACAAGTTCAGATAATACCAAAAAATGGAACAGTAGAACATTTTATTGATTGTAAAACTGAAGATGTACAGATGCAGCGGCAGTTATTTTAAGACATCACAGCGCCGTTTTTGTGTGCGCTGCTGTAGTCCACGCAGCATGAATGTGGCCAATCGCCCCAGGAACGCACGTTTATCGCGATTACTTTGTTTGAATTTTATGGATTGTGTGCAATTATATGCAATGAAATTAATGAATTGTAATGTGCACAATACTGTGCTACTGTGCTACTATGTCAATTTCAGGTGTTTAAAATCCACAACACTAAAATGCCATTTTGTGCACTCGTGTCTAAAGGTGGTACAGTTGGAAGTAATCCCGCGCCATCACATGGGTATTCCGACGTATAAACCGCGTGATTTCGTGAAATTATGGCCGCTGCATCTGTATTTCCTAAACCACAATCAGCAACCTGCTTCTAGTCTTAAGGTTCATTATAGAATCGTGTTGCTCTTCCTTCTGCTAACAATCAGCCCATTGTTTTAACTATTGACCTGTGTCCCTATCAAATCATCTTTTTGTCTAAATGCATTCCAGATGTCTGATGTTTGCATTGCAAACATGTTAAACATAGTTAATTTTACAGTAAGTAATATAACATTATGCCCAGGACATACTTGAAAATTAAAGGTACATCTACATGTACTGTAATTGCTCCTCAAAATGTGATAAACTGTAGCATGTCTCAGCTCTCATTCATGTGCATCATAAAGTAAACGCCTTAATAAGTTTAGCAACAGTTTGTGGATCAGGACATTTGTTTTTGTCCAGCTAAAATGTTCTCTAAATAAAGGGACATGTTCAAAAATGGCTGTTTTATGCAAACCAAATCAATCTAAATGTACTTATATGTACCCACATTATGTATTACTGTATTTGATTTTAATACAGTATATCATTTTTTGCAGGACTATCAAGAAGCCAGCCATTGCCTGAAGCTACACACCCACTGGTCGAGGAGCAGGCTGAGGAGACGATGACCCTCACCCTCACAAGGTGATTCCGGAGTTTAATTTTCCTCCTCCCGCTGCCCCTTCCTCCGCTGCACCAGCTTCCCCATCCGTTGCACCTTCAGCTTCTCCAACCGCTGCACCCACAGCGTCCCCAGGCGCTGCACCAACAGCTGTCCCAGCCACTGCACCTCCAGCTTCCCCAGCTGCTGCACCTACAGCTGCCGTGATGCCACTCCTGCTGCATCCAGGTGTCACAATTCTGCACGGCTGTCTGAGAGCTACCTTCTGGCCCATCAGCAGGAGATGCTGGAGATGCAGCAAAGTTAGTTCCGCACAGTCACCAAAAAGATTGCCCGGTTTGAGGCCAAGTCACGCTGCAGGGAGCAAGCAGTCAGCCGAGACCACCATATCAACACACATACCATGCAGCAGCACACTAGTCCAACGCAATGGCATGGGGCAGATAGCTTCAGACCTCGATGCCTCACGTGCGCTATGCAGTAGGGGCTGGAGGGCATCAGAGCACTGCCATGCTCACTACACCCGTTGCTTCGATGGAGTCTCTGCCAACATCAGGGTTGTCACTCTTGATGGCAACCCCATATCCTCCTCCTTCTCCATCCATTGAGTCACCACAGCACCGACACTGACCATCCCTAGGTCCAGGCATGGCAGGCCTCGCATTAGGGGGCCGAGCGAACCTAGCAACTTGGGGGCAAAGAGGAGGAGATAAATGTGTATATAGTTACTGGGTTATTTATTTTTTTGTTGGTTTTTTTCTGCCTTGACTTTCAACACAGTGAATTAACAGTGTGCGAGTAAAATTTGTTAGAAGCTAGATTATTCCCAACTTCTGTCTCTTGGTAATTCTTGTTCTAATATGTAGACCAATTATTCTACACCCAATCTTAATACAGTGAAGATTACAGTATAT
The DNA here is from genome assembly GCF_040206685.1 of Ascaphus truei. Lineage (NCBI taxonomy): Eukaryota > Metazoa > Chordata > Amphibia > Anura > Ascaphidae > Ascaphus > Ascaphus truei. The sequence continues at coordinate 103,360,118 of NC_134486.1, forward strand.
ACTGTACCATAGTAGGCCACACAAACATATCCTACTGTACATTCCCTTTAATCATGAAAAACCATAGTATAGTTTATTACCTGAACATGACAGATGCTTCTGTTGATGTGTTTGTTGCATTAATATGTTCCATCACATACTGTATATCTTTGTATGACACGTAATAAAGGATTAAGTCCTACACTCAGGAAAATATATGGGTAGCACTAAAGGCCTGCCCTTTTCCTTGTAGACTTTCCCCATAAATAACACTTTAATAATCATGGTCTGGATGTGAGTAACAGCAGGTTTTGTTGTATCCTAATTATCGTAGTATTATTTCAATTTGAGGATTTGCGTTATTAGGTACACCTCATTAGCATATGATTAGAATATGAGTAAACCAGACATCCTTTAAAATGTAGTGATCCCCTATGTTCAGGTTAACGTGATGACATCATACCGCTAATCACCTTTGTGGATACATGTTATGATCTATTGTTACGTTAACCCAAGTTAACAGATCGATAAATATTTAACGGATTTCAGAGGATCTACACCAAAGAGTGGGGCTTCATCATATGGTCCTACACAGGGAACCTTTTCCTTTTTTTTTTCTTAGTGTAGTATAGTCCGTAATTCACTCTAAAACATCAGGGTAATCATTATCTCCAAAAATGGCTTTGGTACATACGTTTCAAAATGGTAAAAACTGAATAAACTCTTAGGATTTTGCCTCAACACTATTTTAAATGCTGCTTTCACAATTACAATGTAGTTATGATATTAAGAATTCTGATGGCTACAATTTCATTAAAACCTGCTCAGAGTGTCATTTATATTCCATGTGCGCTTGTCTTAAATAACATTGATAAATTCCACTACCAATGAGTTCATGGTCTTTCAGATTGTTTCTTATTTCAATTAATGTTATGGTTATTCCTGTAGTGTGTATTGAAATGTAGATGGTGTAATGTTATCCAGACATACAGGAGTAATACTTTTTTTTGCTGATCGTGCATATAATCAATTATTGTTTTCTGCAGTACTGGAGTAATATTTTTTTTTTAATTTAAAATAATTATTCAACATAATTTAAATGTACTCTGTGCTCTGCTTGCTTATTGATGACTGCAAATGACTTATTTGCAACTGTAAACCTTTATTGCAGATGCTAAATAAAGAAAAAAAGGCTGGTGCACTCAAAGTCTTAAATAAAGTCTTCATGCTTTATTGATGAATGTTTAGAATTATATTCAGTTGTCTGAAAAAGAAAGTACACCCTCTTTGAATTCTAAAGTTTTACGTATCAGGACATAACAATCATCTGTTACTTAGCAGGTCTTAAAATTAGGTAAATACAACCTCAGATGAACAACAACACATGGCATATTACACTGTCATGATTTATTTAACAAAAATAAAGCCAAAATGGAGAAGCCATGTGTGAAAAACTAAGTATACCTCATGATTCAATAGCTTGTAGAACCATCTTTAGCAGCAATAACTTGAAGTAATCGTTTTCTGTATGACTTTATCAGTCCCTCACATGGTTATGGAGGAATTTTGGCCCACCTTCTTTACAACATTGCCTCAGTTCATTGAGGTTTGTGGGCATTTGTTTATGCACAGCTCTCTTAAGGTCACGCCATAGCATTTCAATCGGGTTGAGGTCTGGACTTTGACTGGGCCATTGCAACACCTTGATTCTTTTCTTTTTTAGCCATTCTGTTGTAATTTGCTAGTGTGCTTGGGATCATTGTCCTTTTGCATGACCCAATTTCGGCCAAGCTTTAGCTGTCGGACAGATGGCCTCACATTTGACTCTAGAATACTTTGGTATACAGAGGAGTTCATGGTCGACTCAATGACTGCAAGGTTCCCAGGTCCTGTGGCTGCAAAAACAAGCCCAAATCATCACCCCTCCACCACCGTGCTTGACAGTTGGTATGTGCTGATATGCTGTGTTTGGCTTTCGCCAAACGTGGAGCTGTGCATTATGGCCAAACATCTCCACTTTTGTCTCGTCTGTCCAAAGGACATTGTTCCAGAAAATTTGTGGTTTGTTCAGATGCAACTTTGCAAACCTAAGCCGTGCTGCCATGTTCTTTTTAAAGAGAAGAGGCTTTCTTCTGGCAACCCTTCCAAACAAACCATACTTGTTCAGTCTTTTTCTAATTGTACTGTTATGAACTTTAACATTTATCATGCTAACTGAGGCCTGTAGAGTCTGAGATGTACAATAACTCTTGGGTTTTTTGTAATTTCTCTGAGCATTGCACGGTCTGACCTTGGGGTGAATTTGCTGGGACGTCCACTCCTGGGAAGATTGGCAACTGTCATGAATGTTTTCCACTTTTTGAATAATCTTTCTCACTGTAGAATGATGGACTTTAAATTGTTTGGAAATGGCCTTACAACCCTTCCCAGAGCGATGGGCAGCAACAATTGCTTCTCTAAGATCATTGCTGATGTCTTTCCTCCTTGGCATTGTGTTAACACACACCTGAATGCTCCTGAGGAAGCCGTTTATCCTACAACGGCGAAGCGCGTAGAGCATGGCTTTGAGGCTATTTGAGAGAGAGAGAATTAGAGGCATCCCTTGGTGTTCCCCACGCATACAGCGGTGACGAGGTGACCGGAAGTGCTGGTGAGGACCCAGATAGATGCGGAAGACAGAGTCGGCGTGGATAGCAGAGCAACGGAGCGGTGAGATCGCTACTCACCAGAATACCTTGCATACTGTTATCCTGCTTGTTTCCTTCTCATTCCTGTAAGCCTCCATTTGTGAATTTTTAATTTTGTTATAAATTGTTTTTGACCTGCACCATGGTCTGCTTTCTCTCTCTCGGAGACTGCTGAGACTTTCTACCTTCTTTATCCAGCACTATGAGGAGTACTGGCTGATCCACCATCTTTGCTTTACCACTGTTGTACTCCTTGCACCATTCATGAACACCATAAGTACTTGCTGGTATACTGCTCTCTATATCTGCTCCATTGTGAGTAGACATTTGGGAGCCCTTTATTATATTTTCCACTGTACATACACACCTGATCTCACTCATGCCTCCCTGACATCTCTTCCCCTGTAAATGGTGTTAGCCTTTTCATTTAACACTGACCTAAATCTCCCCCCACAAATCAAGCATCCCAAAAGCCTGCACTCATGGCTATTGTCCCACACTCATTCACTCTTACCACCCATTGTGACCAAGCACTAACATCTACAGCACTTACTCCCTCACCTACTGTCTCTGTAAGTTTCCCATTAAACCTCTTAGATTGTAAGCTCTTCGGGGCAGGGATCTCCTTTCCTATTGTCTGATTTTGCTGCACTTATTGTATAATTATAATTCCCTGTACTGTATTCTTTGTGAAGCGCTGAGTACACTTTTGGTGCAATATAAATAAAGACATACAATACAATACAATACTGTGCATAGCATATCTGCACTTTATATATTTTTTTCTTTTTGCATGGTATCTTCGCTCCCCTGGGATTTGGAAAGCTGTATGTGTCTAGACTTCTGAAACAGTCTATACTATAGGGTTGAGAGAAGCTGGTTTGCCTTTTATTTACTATATATTTTTTCACTGACTTCCACTACCACATTTTGTATATTCACTTGTAGTGTGATTATTAGATTTGCACTTATTATATAAGATTCATTATAATCACTTGTTTGGTTCACTGAGAAAGGTTAGAGCGCCATCCAGTTCTTTTTGGTATACAGCAAGGGTAAGAGGCAGGCAAGGCAGTGTTCAGGATTGCAGCGAGTGTCACAAACCAAGGTTATGTTCGGCAATGAAAGGAAGCTCAGACAGGGTATATAAAGGACCTCCTACCAATGGGAGGCATCCAGGAAGTGATGGCACCCTCACTGATAGGCTGCTGGATCGCGCAAGTGCGCCCTATTGTGCTGCCGATTAGGAGAGGAGAAGGAGCCATTAGTGACTGCAAGCGTGCCACGCGTAACCCGCGTATCCGACAGGCGACCAGATCGCACGCCACCCATGCGCGCTACGGTACCCATGTCAGTGCGTGGGCGGAGACCGGAGGCGAGACCCGAGGAGAGATGGGAGTCCCACGCATGACCGCTGTGCCTCTTACCTCTGTCGTCAGAGCGGAGGCGGAGTCGGGGGGCGGAGACCACAGGGCACCGAGGAGAGCGCACACCGCCCATGCATCACGCGACATCAGGATTGGGGCGGGAATGCAGCCTGGGAACAAGATCTGCGGAGAAGGACGGAACCTGCGCTCTGAGAATTGCTGCTGAGATGCCCTCTCTGAGTGCCCCTAGATCCTGATGGACGGGTGAGGGTTAAGAGGTTTGAACCACCGGGGTGGTGGATCCTCACAGATATTGCCATGTTATTGAAGCTTTGTGAATAGCTACTCATGCAATATCGCTTGAAAAGGGCACTTAACCAGCATTAATGCACTTATCGAAGTTTAGTGAATAGGCCCCAGTGACTCTCCATTAAATTGAGCACTTGAGTCCAATACAACTCTGATTTAACCTAGTTTCTTTGAGTGGTATATGCCAAACGGTTGGATAATATGGGGGCTATGCACTAAGCTCAATGGCTTTGCGTTCTGATGTTCAAAAAAAGCACATCCGTAAAAATGTGAGGCCAGGGACGCGATTCACTAAGGCTTTGAGCTCATTTTTTAACGTACCTGCTCAAAACACCCACAGCGTACGGTTTGCTTTTTTTCCCCCTGCTAGCATTCTTAACCTTCACGTACGCTAGCTGATAGAAAAAAAAGCTGCATGTAACATTTGCATGGAGATTTGCCATCTCCATGCAAGGATGTTACAGGCGATCGTACACTAAATAAATACATTTGATTAAAAGTGTACATGAGCAGGGGGTCTTCGGAGCTGAACAGCATTGGTTTCAGGTCCGAGGACCCTAACTTGTACAAATGTATATTAAAAAAAAAGATTTCACAAACATCAATACACAACCCCCCCTCCCCCCCGCCCTAACGCATACAGTACAATAATGTGCAAAATTACTATTATCCAGATATGGATAATAGATTATTTGCCCATTACTAAACACTGCATTATCATACCTAAATAAAGTCAATAAAAACAGTAGCCAGCTAATCCAATCAATACAAGCAGTAACAACATCAACAATGAATTAATTAAACCATTAACCAATCAAAACAATTAATTCCTAAACCAACTCAAAATGAATAGTAGCACTAACCAATCAAACCAATGAATTACTACAACATTAATGAATGTAACCATTAAAAGACAAATAAATACATTCAAACAATCTCTGAAGTAACCATAAAACACATTAGCTAACATAATACAACATTAACTACAAGCGAACACCAATCGCAAACATTTTATTACATTAAGCAGGAAAAAAACAAACAATGACATCCACATACAAAACTGACATTAAAAACACCAACAGCAATACCAAGCCACAAATGCCCCCCAAATATTGTCATAATAATGTATTAAGCTGTACCGTAAAGTGGTACAGATTAATATATTATCAGTCAATGTGCCTCCCCAAAAAAGAAAAAAAACACATCCAATGAAGACACCTGTAAAAAGAGACATTTACAAACATTCAATATATTACTTACCATTAGAAGCGGTGGCCCTCTGACTCCCGGGGTAACAGGAAGCTCACGTACCTTGAAGGCCTCCAACAGCATCAGATGCCATCTGCCATGAAGATCCGGATCAGGTACCCAAATCTTCTTTTTCTTTCTTTAATCACCTTCTTCTATCTTCATCTGTAACCATTTCTTGATATTCTTTATCTTCTTTCTTCATCTGTCAATCCAAAAAACCCCATGTTAAATCCCAACCGATGTTGTCTCATCGGCTTCTTGGTCTCAAATGAGGCGTCACGGCCTTAATTAGGGCTTGTGACGTCACATTTAGCCTCAAATTGGTTAACAGCCACCTGATTGGCTGTTCAAACCATGTTCCGACTTTAATTTTTTTTTTTACATGACGTCACTTAAAGGGAATGATGCCAGCCAATCAGAATGGCTGTGCTTCATTTGCCTTTAAGATGACGTCACGAAGCCGGCGTCACATGGTATTTCAGCCAATCAGATCGTGGGAAACAATTCCACACTCTGATTGGCTAAAATACCATGTGATGCCGGCCATCTTGGATTTAGTGACGTCATCTTAAAGGCAAATGAAGCACTGCCATTCTGATTGGCTGGCATCATTCCCTTTAAGTGACATCATGTAAAAAAGAAAATTAAAGTCGGAACATGGTTTGAACAGCCAATCAGGTGGCTGTTAACCATTTGGAGGCTAAATGTGATGTCACAAGCCCTATTTAAGGCCATGACGCCTCATTTGAGCCCAAGAAGCCAATGTAGCCCATGTAGCTTCTAATAGCCAGAAAGAGTCAGGTGTTGTAGTATGTATACCTGTCTGCTACTGGCTGCAGACAAGGAAGCAGACCTTAATAGTTGAGTCCTAACAGATTTTCTGCAACTACACGACTACTCCAGTCCTCCTTCCCATCTTGTCCTCCAACTGCTTCAAGAACTTCAGCCTGGGCCTTAGCTGCAGCCACATTCTTTTCCTGAAGTAGTGACTAAATTGTCTTCCAACTCAGTCTTCCTATGCGCAATGGCAGCTTCCTGATCTTTTTGTTCTAATAGAGACTTCAAAAGTGCAAAATCAGCAGCATTGGTAGCACAGTGGCGGCATTGGCGGCAGTGATCTTCTATGCCTCTTCTTAGCTACAGGCTCTTTCTACCTATAGTTTCATAGGTGCTTCTTTCCTACTATAAGAGGCTTGCACACATGAATCTTCTGCTGCATCACGTGTCCTTGTAGCAGCTGTGATGCCATCGTTACATATTCAGTCGCACTGACCTTGCACATCTAGTTTCCTATAAGCAATTAACATTCTGACTCTCAGTTTCTGTTAAAGCATTTTGTACAAGGCTATCCTGATCAATTATTTTTTGCTGGTCAAGTTCTTGCTGGTTTCATTCTACTTTGGTTCTTGTCAAGAAAGTGCAATATTTATCTAAAAGTAGTTGGTAACATGTATTGACTACAACTGTCTTATAGTCTGTTGAATCAGTGCCTGCAATATTGACCATAAATGTTTAGTCTTATCTCATGCTCTTTCTAATTTTTCACAATACTTATGGTAGCTACACAAGTAGCTGTTCGTTTAGGTCTAATGCATTATTGCATCTGTCAAGGTTGTGTTTTAGCCTCATAGTAAGTAATCTCAGTAGACTGTGTAACGTACTCTGAGGGTCTGGGCCCGATGATGGAGTGCTTGCAGAGCTATCAAAATGGTGCTAACTGTGTAGTCTGTTACCTGCGTCGGATATGAAGGACAGTAGGCCTTGAATGGTGCCGGTTGATGTTCTGTTGCATCTCAGCATGGTGATAGCTGATGTTCACTCTTGTGGTCTCAGACTGCTTGTGTAGTCATAGCCTCGATGTTGCAGGACACCTGCAGTTCACGTTCTGATCCTTGTCCTGGCTGAATGTCTGACATGTGGCAATACAAGGGAGAAATAAACAGAGCGGATCATCACAAAGGATTGCTTACATTTGTGTTTGTTCCTTTGGGGATTTGATCTTAAACTCTGCAGCAAAGACTCTTGAACCAGAATTCAGATTGCTTAGCAATTTATTATTTAGAAAAATAAATTATGATTGTTTTCTATTTATTTATTTGTATATATTTGGTCCTACCTTTTACTATTTTTAGATATTTGCAAATTAAGAGGCAATGATTCCCGCACCTCCGCCTCTTCTTTTTTAGGGAGAACACCAACCAAATAAATAGTGTTTTGGAATTAAAACTCCTCCATAGCCGCTATTAACAGTTACACCAAACTACAGACTTTTAAAAAGAAAAGAAGGGGTAAGAGAAGTGGAGTTAGATTACCCACCCAAAAAAGAGAAGCCAACAAATGAGATCTTAAATTCATTTTTAATTTTCAACCTTTCTTCTTTTATCTTGAATTGGGATCATGTTAATATTTTAAAAATGAGTACTGTCTTTTTCTCTGACCAGTTATCCAGATAGTTTTGAAACTTATATTGACTTACAGAAATGTAAAGATTGTTTTGAAACGTTTTATTTATTTTTTACAATAATGCTACTTTGGTCACTGATACTTCGTTTAGGGATCTCAATACTTCACAGGAACTAATGGCTGCTGAAAGTCTCATGGCCCCTGAAGTACTTCTCTAACCTCACGGTTCTTGAGAAGACAGCTCTAAGAGGACATAACTCTAACTATGATGTCATTGTGTGGGAAACGGCCACGGGGGAGGAGTTGTGCTTCAAAACAGGCAGGACTATGTTTTGGAGGCTCCGTGTCTACTCGCTGATGGGAGACTCTTACTTATTACTTAGGGGAGATGCTACATTGAATTTTCTTTCTGAACATAGGGTTTTATTATGGGTGCCCTTCATCAAAGAGTACTAATCAAGAGTCAATTGGATTTTCTCTACCCCTCTTGTCCAATAGTGCCCATCATGTATAATACACCTAAGATATACAAAGATCTTAAATATCCACCAGGACATCCTACCATTACAGGAGTTAATTCACTTACCTCTGTGTCCTGTTATATAGATACCTACATTCAAAATGTAGTAACCACATTACCATTGTATCTGGAAGATACTAGAGTAACGTTGGAAGTATTGAAATCTGGGATTTGGCATGTATATAGGTTGAAAGAAAATATTGTGAAAAAAGCGCTAATGCTTAAAATATATTAGTGAAAAATTCCTAAAATAATTATAAAACCTTAAATGAAGGACTAGGCTGCCTGCTATAAATCACCCACAAAGATCATAACACAATCACAAAAAACATAATATAGCGGCGCCTAGATGAAACTTAAATCACCTGAGTGATTGACCACTGAAAGTCCAGCCCTCACAGACCAAATGAAATCCAAAATTGGCTTGCTTGGTGTCTCATGACATGTAGGGGGAAAAAAAGACAAATCATAGTGCAACACTGGAAGACTCACTGATAAAACAAACAGTCACTAACAACACACAACATATACAAACAAAACAAAATAGCTACAATAAAAACTGATACATTTAATGAAAAAATTATTAAAGTGATAACAATCAACCATATAAAATACACTGACAGGGGATCACTTCCGGAAGGTCTAAAACTGAAATCCTACTCACGGAAGGTAAATAGTACAACAGCATGTACTGTAGCTGCAACAGCTGCCAAGGAAATCCGACTGGAAATCAGTGAAGGGACATCAGAGGACGTTGCAGACCTCGTGCGCTACCGCCACACAACCCGTTGGCGCGATCTCAGACCCGCTGGTGCCGTCGCCGTCGGATGACGCGTGGCGCATGAGCCGTAGTTCAAATGTCCTGATAAACACTGTGCATATAGCGCTATAGTGTATAGTGCCTCCAAAGTCCTTGAAAACTTATTTCGCTGGTAAATGCAGACAAATAGACCAGCAAATACCTAGACCAAGTCCAGACAAGTGATCAAACCAACGTGTAAAACCACCATGCATTTTATATGGTTGATTGTTATCACTTTAATAATTTTTTCATTAAATGTATCAGTTTTTATTGTAGCTATTTTGTTTTGTTTGTATATGTTGTGTGTTGTTAGTGACTGTTTGTTTAATCAGTGAGTCTTCCAGTGTTGCACTATGATTTGTCTTTTTTTTCCCTACATGTCATGAGACACCGAGCAAGCCAATTTTGGATTTCATTTGGACTGTGAGGGCTGGACTTTCAGTGGTCAATCACTCAGGTGATTTAAGTTTCATCTAGGCGCCGCTATATTATGTACTGCTGCGGCCGAGTTTATTCGAGCATTTGCCCGTTCTCGGCCGCAGCAGTTACCTGGCGCGCGCCGGAGGGTGCCGGGCGCGCGCCGAAGCAGCGGAGGAGAGGCCCGCCGATCGTGGCTTCCCCCTCTCCTCTCCGGGTCCGCCGGGTCCCGCGGAACCCCCTGCCGCCGTCCCCCACATCGCGGGACATCAGGGCTCCCTCGGGGAGCCCTGGACGTGCGTGCAGGGGGTGCAGGCACCCAATGACGCGTGACCGCGCATCGGAGACGCGTGGCACGCCGAGGGGCTGCCACTTGCAAGCCGGGAAATCTCCCGGCTTGCGGTACTGGCCACACTGCAATAAAGTGTGTCGCCAGTGTATATAGGTTGGTTACTTAAGATGTCTAGCCTCGTATACTTCAATAACACTTTCAGATGAACTGGCAGCACTCATGTACTTTTTGAATAAGGATGGCTCGTTGCCAGTTGTTCAGAATGAGTTTATTTTGCAGAGTATTCATTTTATTATTGCAAAAAAACTTTTTTCTTTAAACAATTTTTGTTTTGCAATCCTGTGGCACTGCTATGGGCACTCGTTTCACCCCTTGCTTTGCTAATTTATTCATGGGTTATTCTGAAGAGAAATGTACTTGGAACCTTGATGTGTCTATGCCACAGATTATTCTGTGGCAGATACATTGATTATATTTTAATTATTTGGAACGGTTATGAGCCAACCTTTAATTTCATAAATGAGAACATTCTGAAATTCACCTGTATAAATAGTGGGAATTCTAGAGGTTTTTTTTTTAATTTGAATATATTATCAGAGATTTGAGACAGAACCAAAGCAGTCTTCTTCCTGCAAATAAAACCAAAAACATGAATAAATATAAAAAATGTAAATAATGGGATACAAAAGAAGGCATAATTATAGCGAAATACTGTAGGAGAGTATTAAAGAGTTGTGTTTGAACTGAAACAAAGGGATCGCCTGATGAAGCACAACACTGTGTGAAACGCGTTGCGAAAGCCCTACGGTGCAGCTAGAAGTCAGCCCACAGGTGTACCTACCCCCAGCTGTCCCATCAACAACCAGAGACCCTTCGGCACGCCGGAGTGAGTTTCTCTGGGAAACCGGCATTTGAAGTGGGCTACTATTCACGGGTCCTGCGAGAAGCTGCAACCCGGAAGTAAGAACTATATGGTGCTGAGCCAGGCAGCCCCAGCACGTGGGTCTACCTTGTAAGCCTCTGCACCATCTCTTTATGCCCAGGACACCACCAGGACTGTTTCCTCTGCACCTTAATACTGGATGTACTTACCCTTATATGTAAGTTTTTATTGTTATTACTACTAACATGTTTTAATTAAATCTTGACCCTCGGTGCGCTTTTGTGTTTTATTCCCTGCTGAAACAAAGGGTTATTGGTGATTTTTCAGTGTTTATTACAGGTTATAGTCACTTGGGAAGTAAGATTAATAATAACTTGAATAGACATTGGTGAATCTTGAAGATAGATCCTTTATTAACTAATCATTTGCCAGAAAGGCCAAGAACAATTTTTTTTGCAAATCTTGTAAAGTATGTTCTTTTATTATCGTTGACATTTTTTATTACGTTTCCATAAGAACAAGACCAAAAAATACCAGTTTTTATTGATTACAATATTGCTTTACATTTAACAGTGCACTAAACCAGTAAATAATATATTAAAATTACATATACTTTAGACAATGACAAACAAAAAACTAAATTAAATTTTAAATCAATGAGTCAGTCCTATCTGCATTGTATCAAGGATTTGTATTTCCCTCTGTACCTCTTCCCCGTTACCAACAGTTCCTTTTGTTGTTTCTGTGCTATAGGTCCTAATCTTATCTAAGGATAACAGGCATTAGATGTTTTATTCTTCCCACCCCTTCATCATCTCCTGGGCCTCTCACGTATCAGACTTCTTAGTAAATACCACAACGTTTGACCAAACGCCCGCATCACAACCTCTTTGTCCCTGTCTGAGATTTCAACACCAAGTACAGTATGTTCAAGAGAAAGACAGTCCCCTTTGTCTGTTTTGGGCCAATCATATCCTTGTGGTTACCATAAATGTATTATTGTAAAGCTTGTGACTTGAGTACTAAATCAACTTCGTTTGGTTCAACGTATTCAAAAGGGGAATATTACATTGAGCTTCATTAATTGTAGCACTTAATATTTTGTATAAGTAACAGATTTTCCCCCAGCCTCTGGGAGATTACGCTATTACAGAGTGTGTTGTGCTGGTTACCTGCTGGTTATTTATTTATTTATAAAAATGTTTTACCAGGAAGTAATACATTGAGAGATACCTCTCGTTTTCAAGTATGTCCTGGGCACAGAGTTATAAAAAATACATGGTTACGATAAAAGAACAGGGTTATACAGGTAATTACAGGTTCACAGAAGCTCTGAGTTTCCGCCGTGTTAGTGGGGAAGACAGGACAGGCATTTGGGGTGATTGTTGTTTCTTTCTCACTGGTGCGGTGCCTCATCTCTCGCAGGCTCTAGGAGTGCTGGATGCAATCGCTGCAGGAGAACTCTCTACTGCTACCCCCCTGATTAATTTCACTTTCAGGCAGGGCATATAAAATAACTGGAACACTTTATTCTTCAAACTCTGGATACAGCATATAACTGATCCTCTGCATGGTCCCTGGAGTCAACCCAGGAGGCCTGTGGCTCAAAGGTCTATCCTCTGTTCTTCCCTCATCCCTGGTGGGATGAGGGGCAGTTGTCCCACTCCCCTAAGGGAAGGGATGGAAGTTGATCAGAGCCCTGATTCCACGCTCCCTGGAACACTCTCTCTCAGAGGAGAGAACACACAATACATTTGGCTGTAAAACCCCTTATGTACCCAGGAGGAGGGTCCAAGATATGAGCCCAAGCTTGGACAGTACACAGGCCTATTCCCGCCCAACCCCCCCCCCAACATTCACCCCCCCCCCTGTCACTCTAGGAAGCTGATTACTGCAGGGGAAAACCCAGACCAATCCCAACACTGCCTGCGCCGGTACCTGGGCCCACGTCAGGCAGGGCAGACCAGCAGCCAAAAAGAATACATGGCTACACATATATGCTCATCTGCTCATGCGGATTACAATACATAGGCAAGACTAAAAAATGCCTCAAGGCCGAGGTGGCCAACTCGTGGTTCAAGGGCCACATGTGGCCCTTCAGTGCTTCATTTGCTGCACCTGAAGAGAAAAATAAAAACTAAAAAAGCAGAGGCTATAGCTGCAGACAGAGCAGAGGGACCAGAGAGGAGAGGAGAAGCCAGATAGCCCCCTAACCATCCCCTCTCCTGAGCTTCTATAGTAGAGAGACCCCTGGTGGGCTCCCAATCAGCACAGGGTACAGTGAGAATACAGCCTGTCTGCTGAGAGCTCCACGTGGCAGTGGCTGTTGAGACTGTATAGGGACTGTAGGGATAACCAACCCACTGCCCCCCCTTTCCCTCCTGTCATCCCCTTGTCCCCCTGTCACCCCAACTGCCCCATCACCCTCTTATCCTCCACTGCCCTGTTATCAACCCCTTGTACCAACTGCCCCAATGTAACTCCAACTTCCCCCCATCACCCCAACTGCTTCCCCCATCACCCCAACTGTCCCCTGTCACCCCAACAGCCCCAGTCTCCCACCTTGTCGCACAGTGCTCCATGTCCCCATGTATCACCACCTCCCCATGCCACCCCTTCTTCCCCCCTCCACGTGTCATCTCCTCTTCCCCCTCCCTTCATGTGTAACTCCTTCTTCCCCCTCCCCATGTATCCCCTCATGTGTCACTCCTGCTTTCCCCTCCCCATTTGACACCCCCTTCTTCCCCCCTCCCACTTGTACTCTCTGTAAGGCTATGCCCTGTGTCAGTGTATAGTGCCACTGACTACATACTCTGTGTCAGTTTATATTAGTATCAAATTATACTCCGCACTATACACTGACATGGAGCATAACCTGACTGCACTACACACGGCCACAGAGCATAACCTGATGGCATTGACATCGTGTCAGTGTATACAGGTATTCATTTGATTTTTTCTGGCTCCAACTCCCAGTCAGGTTGGCCACCCCCTGCTTTAAGATAGGTATTTTGAAGCATATTAACAACATTAAAAACATTCCAAAGCTAATTTCTCAAAATAAACCATTTAGTTATTTACTATTGCATTTTGATGATATACATTAAAACATAATTTGAACAAATTAAGACTATGGAAATTACTAAATGTTGTGCTCCCTTATTGCCCCCTCCCACAAAATACACAATAAACCCCCTCCCCCAAATAAAAAACTCAACGCACACACATATCTTGGGGTGGTCTCAGGCCTCTAGTGCTGCTCCAGACCACGTATGGATATGGAAGTTGGGCTTCTGAGCAGGCCCAACTTCCAGCACAGACAAGTGTGGCCTTGGGGAGACAGCAGATGTGACCAAATACTGGTCAGTCTGGTTTAATACCTAGGGTGACCAGATTTTCAAATGTTAAAACCGGCACACATTAAAAATATTTATAAAACAAACTATATGAAAATTTCACCCCCCATCCTCTCTCCCCATCATCTCTCTCCTCCTCCCCCCTCCTCACCCTCCTCACCATCCACCCCCATCCTCGCTTCCCGGCCCCCTCATCCTTGCTCTCCTTCCCCCATTCTCTCTCCTCTGATTAAGTGATTTCTAATCACGAAACGCATAGGGTTAATTTCTGCAAGCTGTGCCCCTCGGATCTTCTTACACTCCACACGCTGCCAGCACCCTCTTGGAGATGGTCTGAAAGGTGGATCATAAGGCGGCTGCAATTACAGCACCGGTCTCGTCTCATGCAGACAAGCAGGAGAAGGACATTATCGGACAAGCAGCTTTGCCACAGCAGATGCCACACTTCCCCAAAAGAGTGTGCAAGCCTTTTTATATCTTACCAAATGTGAGTTGAATAAATACCTGTGGTTTTTAAATGTTTTTTATTGTATTGTATTGTATGTCTTTATTTATATAGCACCATTAATGTATGTCGCGCTAAACAGTAGTAATACGTGACAATCATATAAATAACAAATAATATAAATAACAGGTCATGGGAATAAGTGCTTCAGACATAAAAATTACATTTAGGAAGAGGAGTCCCTGCTCCGAAGAGCTTACAATCTAATTGGTAGGTAGGAAGAACATACAGGGACTGTGGGAGTTCATTCTGGTAAGTACATCTGCAGGGGGGCAAGCTTGACGTATCATGCATATAGTATTAGCCACGGTGCTACGCATATGCTTCTTTAAGCAAGTGTGTCTTAAGGTTGGTCTTCTAGGTGGATAGAGAGGGTGCTAGTCAAGTATTGAGGGGAAGGGCATTCCAGAGGTGGGGGACAGTCAGTGAGAAAGGTTTAAGGCTGGAGTGGGCTTTGTTTCAAAGGGGGTAGAGAGAAGACATCCTTGAGAAGAACGCAAGAGTCGGGATGGTGCATAACGAGAAATTAGGGCTGAGATGTAAGAAGAGTGTAAAGCTTTAAAAGTGAGGAGGAGAATTGAGTGCGAGGTGCAGGATTTGAAGCCAAGAGAGTGATTTCAGCAGGGAAGACGCTGGGACAGATTTACGAAAGAGTAAATTTAATTACACTGTGGGCGTTCTCTGTGCTTTCCTCTCTCTTTGTTGTTGCTTCATCAATAAAGACTGAAGATTTTTTTCAACAACACGCAAACAAGCACTTTTTCTTTATTTGGTGTCTTCAACAGAGGTTGGTTCTAGCTCCGAAGTTTGCAAGCTACTTTGGCCTGTGCAGGAGAACATGTAAATATAGAGTGGCAAGAGTTTGTATACACGTGATGACCTGCTCTTCTGGAACCAGGATCACATGTGGGATGTGAGTGAGTCCAGTGGTTTAACTTATCCCCTTTTGAGAGCACACATAGTCCTTTTATTTTCTTCAACTTTAATGGGGGAGTCAAAAACAAATATAAAGGGTACTTGCAGATGGTAATGTGTGGTGAGAGAGTGCTTCTCTATGTGAAGTTTCTCTGTTATGCGGGGACGGTAAAAACCGATGGCCTTGCCGGGGGTGTAATGGAGGGTAGCATGTACTCACAAAGACAACTTGAATTGAAAAGGGCACGCTGTCCTGTGGTAGACAGGAAGAGTGTAAGGACCAATGTATCTGCCAGAAAGACAGGGGAATAAGCCGGACTGAACCAACCTTCTGGCTATGAAGGTTGCAGGGCAACCAACTAGGGCTGTGTAAGAAGGCAAATGAAGCAATAATATTGCTTTTACACATGCAGCTAGCTGCTGGAACAGGAGAAAAACATGCAGCCAAACAAGGGAGACAGGAATAGTCAAAACTGCAAAGGGAGGCAGAAAATGTGTAATCCTGTTCCAGGACACCTGCCATAAGTGCATGCCCAGCCTACACACATTTTATGTTCTTTTTGGTAGAGATCGGAAAGGCAAATGTGTGAAATCAGAACCTACCAGAACTTTACATTTCAAAACCAAATACAAAACCCTTAAGATTTTTAGAATCCAAAAGAAAAAATGATTTAGAACCAAAACCAGACCATCAGTCCGATTGCCATCACAAGATGTTTCTCGCCATATTTATTTGAATGATTTCCCGTTTTCAGTTACAAAAAAACAGTGTGCGCTGTCCCTTTAATTCCTATCTCTCCTAAGTTAGTGTGATCCTCCTTGTACTCTGATGGCAGCTTCCGGATGTCCGTTGTCACGGGTGTCGCGTCACTGCATATGACCTCACAACACAATGCATTTCGTGTGGGATTGACACTTCATCAGGGGTTGGTCTTGTGATCTCTAGGCACAATTTAAGTACCAGGGCTCGATCGTATCTTAGCCATTGGCTAAGACCACGAGGACGCCTACTGAAAGTTATAACTGGTTGCTGAATACCATCCTTGTAGCTGGACTATCTCCTTTAAACAACTAAGGACTTTTTGGGATCACTGGGTCTCTGGGTGCAGAGCCCGACCCTCTGTGGGTAAGCAGATGATTAGATCAATCTGATCTACCTCTTTTAATGTGAGTGTTATATGTTCTAAATTTGACATATAAATTATATTTTGTTACTAATTCAGTTTTTGTTTTCTCTCTTTTTGCGCCCCTTTTTGTGTTTTTACATGTTTTCAGTTATACGATTTTAGCTTCCTCATTGTTTTTAAGATTGTATACTTATTTTAAGCGCTGTGTCTGCTTTATTATGCAATTTTACATTATACTGTAAATTCATGAAAGTCACACAATACCTGTCTCTCCAGCTGCAGAGAGATTGACCATCTGTGACAGAGCCTAATGTTTATTCCAAAATTACTGTGATCGTTTGTGTGTTTCAGAAGGTCTTTTGCTTTATAATGCTGTAATCACAAGCTGTGAGCTATATGCCCTCTCATCTATGATAACTCCCTGTAGACTGCTGCTTTGAGAATGCTTAAAGCCTTGTGCAATCACACACCAGCTATTTTGCTCTGCATGCATTACTAAGTGCATGTTTGAAATGAAGTATTACATCTTGTGAGGCAAAGTACATTACAAGTGAATTAATATCAGGGCTCCATCATGGCTTTTCTATGGTCAAGGTTTATGGAGATTTTCATTATGATAACCCTACATTGTGACTGTTAATATTCTTTAGTGGATCACAGAGTTGTGTGTCTATGTTACATTTTTGTTGCTGTCTGTTGCGTGCATTGTTTATCTGCTCCTTATAATATATATTCTGATTTTGTAAGTGTCATATTACTGGATGTCTGTCACATTAGGGGGCCTATGCTATAAGCCTCTATATGGCACTTATCGAGGCCTTTTCACAAAAAGGCCTTCTGCTATTCAGTAAGCCTCGATAAGTTGCCAATAAAAAGCCTTTATCTGCATTTTATTCCAAAAACAAAAATCGCCAGTCGAGCCGCGATAAGCCACTTACTTATCGGCAGTTTCTCACATTCGTGCAAATCTAGTAGCCTCAAGTAGGTTATCGGGGCTAATCGAGGCTCTAGAATGGCGATTTCCTCTCAAAATCCTCCCGCCAGGAAACGGTGGCGTGAAGGTGGTGAGAACCTGCCGATAAGGCTGCGAGAGAGGGAAAGAAAAAAATGCCCTTTACCTGCATCAGATTCATGCCGGGGGTCTCCGGTGCTGATACCCATTAATATCAGCACTGTGACCCCCGGTATGAATCCCTTGCAATAAAAATGCATTTACAGGCAACTTCATTACCTTAGCGGCTAACCGCTAAGGCAATGAAGGTGTTAACTACCAGTGTCTTCTTTATTGTGGGTAGCAGGGGTGGGTGAAGGTGGTATTTGACCCTTGGTGGGTGTTTAGGTCTTCGGGGGGGGTTGCGGATGGAGTTAACCCCTTCATAACCTTAACGGTTAATACCGCTACGGTATTGAAGGGGATAACCCCTCCCTCTACCACCAGATAGGCCAAACTATCTTCCTTGGAACTACTACCCTCTTCACCCAATCTCTCTACACACAATAAAAAAAATACATACTCCAACCCTACTACCCACCTCCTCTACCCCCAACCCCTGTCCCCCACCCTCCCCCCCAACACATGCAGTACAGTAATGTGCAAAATAGCTATTATCCACATATGGATGATAGCTCACTTGCCCATTCAAAATCAAACATTAGCCAGCCAGTATAAATAAAGTAAATAAAAGTTACTACTAACCCCTGACATCAAGAAGGGCATTCTCGTCAGCATACTCCAGATCCATGTCCTCCATTGCCAGCAAGAGTATATTAAAAAATACAATCTAATAGCCCCTAACCCCTTAATCACCTTAGCGATTAATAACTGTTATAGTAATTAAGGGGTTAACCCCCATCGCCCACTACCAACCAGGGAGGTCTAACCACCCACCCTGACCCCACTATTCCCACCCTGTACCAATTGATTGGCAGAGTGGTATATCATACCCATTTAATATGGGCATGATAAGCAACCTCTAGCACTCAATTGTCAACCTAATAAGAATCATTAAGACAAAAAAAAACAATAATAAAAGAAATACACAAGCACCTAAACACCCCAACAATAAAAGAACTAAATAGCCTAATCGTACACATCACTAAAAATGTATCTATCACCAAATAGCAAAATAATTAAAAGGATGTTATTCTAAAACATAACAATACAATTAAATAAACACATATTCAAGCAAACTATTCCAGAAATAAAACCACTAGCCAAACAATCAATTAAATAAATAAAAGCACTAGCCAACAAAAGAATTAATTAATTTAAACCACTAGCCAACAAAACAATGAATTAATTGAAACCACTAGCCAAAAACAATTAATTAATTTAAAATGCTAACCAATCCTAAATGTACTTAAAACAACCCAAGCCATCCAAAAACCCAACAATTTAATCCAAACAATAAACAGAAATAGAAAAAATAACAATCAATTGTAAACATGCATTTGCCAAAAAATGCATTGCCTGTCACTGTATTTATCTGTACCCTAAATGGGCACGGATTAATACTTTATCATTAAATCGGCATGCAAAAACATAAAAATAAATACAATAAAAAAACCTGAAAAAAGACAATTACATACATTATATATTTTACTTACCTTTTGAAGTCTTCACCCTCCGAAACACACAAGCTCTCGACCCGCGACGTCATCACCCACAATCCAACTCCATCTACAGTACTTTGAAGATCAGGATCATGTAAAAAAAAAATCTTCTTTCTTTAATCTTCTTTCATCGTCTTCTTTCTTCATCTGTCATTATTTTCTTCTTTTCTTTAATCTTCCATCTTCTTCTTTCAATTCAACTCCATGGTAAATCCAAACGAATGTTGCCTCCTCGAGATCTTCCGCTAAAGTTAGACGTACAGGCTTTATACAGTATATGGCCTGTGACGTCACATTTTTGGGTCAGATGGTACAGCTCCAATCCGATTAGACGCTGTATCCTGTGCCCGCCTCTTTTTTTTATTTTTTAAAGATGTGACGTCATCTCCAAGGGAGTTACGTCACATCTTTAATTCCATATGTCTCATATCACATGATATTACAGCCAATGGGATTGAAGACAATATTAATGAGTTTCAGCACTGGAGACTCTTGGCATCAATCCGATGCTGGAAACATGCCTTTTTTTTCTAAGTTCTCTCTCGCCGCCTCTCAGCAGGTTCTCCCCAGCCTCACACAAACTTTTCCTGGCATGAGGATTTGGGGAGAAACTCGCCATTCTAGAGTCGTGATTTGCCTCGATAAACTAATCTAGGCTACTAGAATTGCACAAGTCTCAGAACCTGCCGATAAGTGTCTTATTGCCGCGTACCCAGCGATCTTTTCTTGACGACTGAAAAAATTGTCGATTCATGCCTTTATCGCCCACATATCAAGGCTTACAGTATAGCAGTAGGCATTTTGGCTGAAAAGGCCTTGATAAGTGACTTATCGAGGCTTATAGAATAGGCCCCTTTAATTTTACAACAAAAAATGATATTTACACACTACATTTTATATTAAAGTAAAAGTGTTAATATTGGGACTTTAAAATGTAGGTAACAAACCATTGGTCATGGATACTGAAATGTCTTAAACAAACCCTACCAAAAACGAAAAACATACAGAACCCCAATAAGCTCATATTGAACCCCAAAAATAACCACAATATATATATATATATATATATATATATATATATATATATATGCGTATAGGTGTCAAAGAGGAGTGCTACTAAGCATGGCAATATATATTTAAAACCAGAGACAGAACATGAAACACAGACAGAGCTCAGTGCTACATCCATTAACACAGATACACGGTACAGTGCCTATATATATATATAAAACGGTCTTTTAGTTTAACCCTTTGGCCAAAGTGTTGTAAGCCCTTGAGCCCCTCCAAGGCAGACCACATCTCAAGGGTCCTAACACTAAAATAAATTGTTAATAACCTGTACATTACAAGGAAGAATGATTTATAATAAATCTGTCAAAATTAGTTGCATAGTTCTAAGTCTGATTGAAGCTATTATTAACCTGTACATTACCAGGAAAAGAACTCTGTATTAGATTTGTCACAATCAAACTGTATGCAGGTTCCATGAGTGTGGAGGTGAAATGGAGTGAGCTTTTAACCATTTAAAAGTGGAAGGGAGTGAGCTTCAAAACTGGGAAGGAGGAGCCACCCTCCAAATCAGCCAGGACCAGCTGAACAGAATTGCAAAACATACAGAACCCCAATAAGCTCATATTGAACCCCCAAAATAACCACAATATATATGCGTATAGGTGTCAAACAGGAGTGCTATTGAGCATGGCAATATATATTTAAAACCAGAGACAGAACATGAAACACAGACGGAGCTCAGTGCTACATCCATTAACACAGATACACAGTACAGTGCCTATACATATATATAAAGATATCTTTTGAATAAAATGGTCTTTTAGTTTAAACGATTTAGAATATGAACCAACAATTTAACGGAATATTAACAGCTGCTAAAATTGCAACATGTTATCAAGACTGATTCCAGAATTCATTTATTAATTTTATAATGAAACCTGAAACAGTGTAGAAATGTATCTCTGCCACACGTTGCAGAACAAAGTTTAGATTTCAGTGTCCACGTTTTCTTTCTTTACAAACACTTACATTTCCATATCAGTAAATACATCTGCAAAATTCATGACTAATGAATTAGTCTAAACTACTTTTACAATTATTTCCTTGGCAAAACTCACTTTTTCCTTAAAATACATGTTACTTTTTCCTTGAATGTTTCCTGGTTGTTTTACTCCCAATAAGTATTTTTTTTTTTTCTTCTTCTTAACAGACATAAATACTTAAGCTGAATTTCATGGGGTTCAAAGGGGGAATTCTTCTGTCTATTAGAAAAGGCAATTCTGGTTCCAAAATGGTAGCCAGTTAAAGCTGCAGTGGTGCCTACAAACTGTTAGCAGAGGGTCCTGCCACTAAGCATATGGCTTATTTTTGGGGTTGGGGAGGATAAACACATGTTGCTGCTGGATAAAGGGTATTCATATAATCGGCGTGAGCAGCAGGCAGGGGTTAGTGTAAACAGTATAGATTGTTAGGTACTTACTGTAGGTGGAATGGAGAAAAGAACCATATAACATGTGGTTCCCATAGGAACTTCTCCAGTGTGTGTGTGTCCTTGTTTTTTGGTAATTGATTGCTATTATTCCTGTATAAGGACTTGTCCAGGCTGAGAGCAAGCGTGCATCCGCTCAGCACGATCAAACACAGTGCAACACAAATCGCCCCTGCTCTCACGGCAGGGTGCTCAAGCAAGAGTGTGCTCGCTCTCAGCCTGGCCACGGCCTGATCTGCCTATTCACAAAAAATATTGATCACTGGAAATTGATCACAGCATAGAACTTTTCAGCAATAACTTAATCAATACATGTTTGCTCATGTACAGTGTTACCCAAACATTCAAAACATTCCTTAGGAAAATCTGTGGCTATCTCACAGAAATGCTGCAACATTTCTGTGAGATTTCTGCAGCCAGACTAATGGCCCATCGGCTTAACACAGCGGTGGTCCCTGCAGTCCCATTCAAATTTTGCAGTGTTTCTGTGAGATAGCCACAGATTTTCCTAGATTTTCCTGGGCTAGCAGGAGAGAACAGGGCGAGGTGACCTAAGTACTGTATATCTGTCACCAACCGATAAGGTAAGTAAAAAGAGATCAAATGGTGATCACTCTGTTCCCAACAAATATTGGGGAACACGTAGTAAGCTCAAAGAGTATTTAAGGAACCATTCCCATTAGTTATACTTATATTATATAGTATTGCTGGTGGTGTTAGAACTAATATCAACCAATGTATATCACCTCTCTCACCGGTGATTGCACATATTCATCCCTGTTTAATAGTTTCAAAAATTACATATTTCAGCCCCAAAAATGAAGCGCCAACAGGTTTTATTACATTATTTAATTAAAAAAAACGAGATCTGCAATTTCGAATGAAGATCCCAGGATACATCTAACACCAAGAGAAGATGAAATGTCCACTTCCAATAATGCACAAATCAGAGATGAAGATTCAGCAGCAGCATCTGCAATTTGGAATGAGGATCCTGGTGAACATCTAACACCAAGAGATGATGAAATGTCCACTTACAATACAAGAGCTGAAGATCGAGCAGCTGCTCTTCCTGATTGCTGGAACATGAAACAGGTCGAGGTATTTCAGAAAAATGATCACGGTGATTGGGATCACTGTGCCAAATTTGATTCCATAAACATGAAAGGAATTCATGTATCGAAGGAATGAAAGGCTGCAGTATTAAAGCATCAGGATAAAAAACAGATGCAGCGGCCGTTATTCGAACAAATCACGGCGCCGTTTTCATGTGCGCTGCTGTACTCCATGCGGCATTAACGCTGCCAATCGTCCCAGGCACACTGTTTATCGTGGTTGCTTTGTTTGAATTTCATGGATTGTGTGCAATTAAATTCAATGAAATTAATGAATTGTAATGTGTACAGTTCTGTGCAACTGTGTCAATTTCACGTGTTTAAAAGCCAGAACACTAAAATGAAATTTTCTGCACTCGCCTCCACTCGCGTCTAAAAGTGGTACGGTTGGAAGAAATCCCGCGCCATGAAATGAGTGTTCCGAGGTATAAACCGTGTGAAGCGTTTCAATAATGGCCGCTGCATCTGTAAAGTCGTCCAGCAAGCTTCTCTCAGAAAAAAAATGAATGAACACTTTTCATCACAGGCACACGGTATATGTGTGTCACAACTGAAATGTCGAACTGATGATGTGATTACCAAATGCATAGATAAAATTAACCAAAAATATATCAGCTCTCAATACAAAAAAATCAATACAGTTTACAGCATAGCAAAAAGAAATAGACAATTTTCTGACATTGAAGATGAGATCGAACTGCAAGCAAAAAATGGGTTGGGTATGGGAGTGGGACTCCATTCTCAGAAAACTGCTGTAAAAATAGTTTTGCAAGAGAAATGAAAAAATATATATTTACTAAAATAATAGACAAAAAATTAAAAATGTGTATCATCATTAATGAAGCTTCAACCATAGCTAATAAAGCAGTGATCATAATTTTTGTAAAAGTTGAAGATTGTCATCTACATTATCGCTAACCATTTTCCTCGATTTGATTGAGATGCTGAGACTATACACAAAACTTTGTTAAAAAGTTTGTGCGAGGTTGGATTTGATATTGAATATTTGATAAGTAATGTGGTTGCATTTTGTTCTGATGGTGCAAGTGTAATGCGTGGTTGCAAAACGGGGGTGAGCACCAGACTAAGTAAAGACTTTCCAGGCATCATCATTTGGCATTGTTTAAATCACCGTCTGTAACTTGTCTTAGATGATTCTAATCACTGAAATAAAACAGGTGAATCACTTCAAAATGTTCATAGATAAAATGTACACAATTTTTCACCAATCAAACAAAAATCAAATGGCACTTTTCAAAATTTCTGAAGAACTTGCACTAGAAATTACGAAGATTGGTAGAGTTTGGCGACCAAGATGGGCTGCTTGCAGCTTAAGATCAACACTTGCTGTATGGCGTGCTTATCCAGCTTTCTACAAATAATTTTATCCACATAAACAATATTCAGGAATGGCTTCCCGTCTACGCAAGAGATTCTTCATAGACGATTTAGCATTAATGATAGATATATTGTAAGAAATTGCCTTACTATCTAATGCCCTTAAAAATAGAAATTTAAATTTAGTAAGAGCTGAAAAATTAATAAAAAGATCCATTAGGGCAGTTGAAATGCTCAAAGAAAGCTGTGGAAACTTTGAAAAGAAAATTGGTCCTACCATAAATTCTGACGGTTTTAAATATATTGACTTTGTTGAGAATAAAAAATATGTAAATCGGAGGCGCATGCGCGAAGCCAGAGTAGATGGAAGCTTAGGTTTCTAGCTCTGCTCGCATCGGCAATATAATCAAATAAAAGCGGCAATCAAAGTGACCCCCCACAAAGCAGACCAGCAAGTTTAAGAAGGGGAACACCTGGAGATGCCGGCACGAGGGAAAGCAAAGCTGAAAGACCCCTCGGTCACTACATATTTTAACAAAAAAACCCCAGCAGCGGGAGATAGCCCTGATCCCCCCTTGGCAGGGATGGCAGCAGAACCGGCCGGGAGAGCGGATGACAGCGATCCAGTCACCAGAAAAGACCTCAGAGAGTTCTGTGCCGAGATGAAACAGTTCTTCAACAGAGAGCTGTGGAATCTGAGGAGGGATCTTGATGGACTGGGGGAGAGGACCGGGTCCCTAGAGACCAAAATGGACGCCAACACGAGGGCTCTGCAGCAGACAAACAACACAGTAGCCCAGTTACAGGAGAAGATCCGAGACCTCACTGACAAACAAGAGGACACTGAAAACCGGGACAGACGGAACAATGTCCGTATCCGTGGGGTCCCAGAGACAGTAACGGACGCTGAGGAATTTGTACAGCAGTGGCTGGAACACATAATGCCTGATAAATCTGCCCAGGACTTACACCTTGATAGGTGTCATAGGGCCCTCCGCTCAAGACCGCAGGCGGGAGCCCCCCCTCGAGATATAATAGTTCGCTTTCACTACTATAAAATAAAGGATGCAGTTTGCCGGATCGCCAGGGAGGCCAGGTCCATGGAATATGAAGGCGCCAAGCTTCAGATCTTCCAGGATCTATCCCCGGTTACCCTCCTAAGAAGACGCAGCTTGGGTCCAGTAACTAAAACCCTGCAGGACAGAGGGGTCAAGTATAGATGGCTGTTCCCCTTCGCCCTACTAGTCGTGAAGAACGGGGTTGCAAATACTCTACGGAGGGCCGAGGACGGAAACAGCTTCCTCAAGAAGCTGGGACTGCAGCAGAACCCATCCAGCCCTGGCCCCTCTTGTCCCCCTCACCTGGAATCCGAGGCTGATCCGTCCACATCCACGTCCTGGAACAGAGTGGGAGCCGCGCCGGAGGAAGCCACGTGAAACCACGAGGTCTACACAGCTCCGCCGGACCGGTAGAGCTCTTAAAGGGGCCTGAATCAACTCTCCCTCCCTCGTGTCAAAATGGCCGGCCATAGGTACTCCCGCGATGTCCCCCCCTGGTGGTCTTCCTCGAGAACTGCAGCTGAGAGACGCCGGATCCCCTTCTTCCCTGACAAGCGTAGAAGATGAGAGCGGGAAAGCAAGCAGAGAGCGCGAACAGGAGGAGGGAGGAGCTTCCGACCGGCATACCAGACGTCATCTCAAAGACTCCCTGGCACTCGGGCACTTCCGCCTATAGGAGGGACTTCCAGGTAGCGGGGTCGGGGGGCAGTGGATAGGAGAGGCTAGCCTCCCCGGGGACCCGGGGCGGGCCTCAGAGTGGGGGCAACCCTGTATCGGTGGACCAAAGGTTAGGTGGAGGTGCCCCCCCCACGCGCCATTCCCCCCCCCTCGCAGCCGCCCCCCCCTCCTCGTCTGGCCCGCTGATTCCCCCCCCCCGCCGCCTTCCCACCCCTCTGTCCCTTCCCCCCCTCTCCATTCTTCCGGCTGCCTCCCTCCCCCCCCCAACCTTCCGGTCACTCCCTCCTCCGTACATTACTCTCTCCTTCCCCCTCCTCTCCTTCCCCCTCCTCTCCTTCCCCCTCCCCTCCTTCCCCCTCCTCTCCTTCCCCCTCCCCTCCTTCCCCCTCCTCTCCTTCCCCCTCCCCTCCTTCCCCCTCTCCTCCCCCCCTCACCTCCCCCCCACCCCTCCCCCCCCACCCCCACTCCCTCTCCCCTCCCCATCCCCCTTTCTCCCCCCCACCCCCCCAATCCCCCTTCCCTCCCCCACCACTCCCCCTTCCCTTCCCCCCTACTCCCCCTTCCCTTCCCCCTCTCTCCCCCCCCTCCTCCCTCCCCCTCCCCCCCTCCTCCCCCCCGCCCCCCTCCTCCACCCTCCTCCCCCCCGCCCCCCTCCTCCCCCCCGCCCCCCTCCTCCCCCCTGCCCCCCTCCTCCCCCCTCCTCTTCCCCGCCCCCCTCCTCCCCTCCCCCGCCCCCCATCTCCCCTCCCCCTCCTCCCTTCCCCTCTCCCTCCTCCTCCCCCCCTCCTCTTTCCCCCCTCCTCCCCTCCCCCTCCCCCTTCCCCCCTCCGCCTCTCCCCCCGCCTCCTCCCCCCTCCCCCCCCTGCCGCCCCTCCTCCTGCCCCCAACCCCCTAGGTTGCATTCACGTTAAACAGAGGGAGATGAGCAATACGCCTTGTGCTGGAAGGGTCAGGTAAAGAAGAGAAGGAGGTTTCACCAGGGGGGGGTTCATATCGTGGCCAGATTGACACAGATATAGCTTAAAGGGGTGTTGACTATGGGGGACATTTCGGGCTCAAGGGAGTTGGGTTATAATTGGGTCCATGTTTGACCCAGGTTTGTTCGTTTAACCTTTATGACTTATGCTTCACCAGAGGACTAATGTTTAATGCAATTTGTCAGCTGCAGGGTCAGCAATTGGTCACGGCAGTCGGCTGGCGGGGTATCGGGGTGCTCGGGGGCACCCTCGGGTTGCCCCACTTCGGTGGACCGAGCCTTGACCGCGACACAGGCCCCCACTCCGCATGGGGTCCATGGACGGGGCGAGCGAGGTTACGTAAGCCCCCGACGCTGAATCCCACGGAGGCATCAACACCGGGAGTGGGGAGACACCGGTCCGGGGTGGCCCCCGAGCGCTGGGGTGCGACCGTGGAGCCGAAGCTGAATTAAGCTAAGTCTACAGTTACAGTTAATTTCTTTTGAAGTTGCAATAAAGATTGTTATGTTATGCCGCAACACACACACAAAGTTCAATGTCGGTGCGAGACACCTTTGGTCTTCGCCGGCGCCTCACAAGGTATCCCATGGAGGTAGTCCATGAGAGCCAACATGCCCTACAGAGGACACGCCCACAACGACTGACACTCCCGATTGAAGGGTGCCAGTTGGCGGTCCGACAAACAAGGCACAAGAGTCGACTCTGGATCAGCCCAGACAAGGCTCTTCCCTTTTTCTTTTTATTTACTCAGTTTTTCCCCCTCCCCTCCCCCTCCTCCTCCCTCTCCCTTCCTGGGGGATACGGGCCTACCATCAGAGCAGGGAAAGGCCAACCCAGTGGCATATACTTATCTCAGATCACACTGACGACACTAGGAGGCCCAGTTCGGGACCACCTCAGAACCATAACATCTCTAAGCAGATCCCAGACACTAACCTAACTATATGGCGCTGAATTTTGTATCTATAAACGTAAAGGGATTTAACAACCCTAGGAAAAGAAAGGTCGCCTTTACGGATCTTAAGGCAAAACAGGCGGACATCCTCCTAATACAGGAAACTCATTTTAGCCGTACCAGTGTCCCCAAATTCCTGGATAGACAATTCTCACAATTCTACTTAGCGTCCGCAACAGAAAAAAAAAGAGGGGTCGGAGTTCTCTTTCACAATAGGGTTCCATTCACTCTTGACACGATTAGGAGGGACAGTGAAGGCAGATACTTAATAGTGGTGGGATCAGTACAAGAACAGCCACTGACAATAGCATCGGTGTATGCCCCGGGTGAACAAGGCCATGAATTTCTTAAGGATTTTTTCCAGAAACTCACGCAGGTAGCCAAAGGCCAGATAATACTATCGGGAGACTTCAACCTTACCCTGAACCCGAAGCTAGACAGATCGGGAATCGCTAGAAACTGTCGTAAGAAAGTAATAGACACCCTAAAAGCAGGTCTCAAAAAAACCCAGCTGGTAGATATCTGGAGAGAACTCCACCCCACAGAAAAAAACTATACTTTTTACTCCCACCCCCACGACGTTTACAGCAGAATCGACTACTTCTTCATTTCTAGTAGACTGGTCCCCTTGGTCGCTCAGGCTTCGATCCATGATATTTCATGGTCAGACCATGCGCCTATAGAGCTGAGGTGCAACCAAATTCGCCCTGATAGACCCGGTGCAAATTGGAAGTTAAACGAGTCTCTACTCAAGATCCCAGATATATGCGACTCAGTCGGAGAGGAGATAGATCAATTCTTCACGACCAACTATGGTTCGGTGAGCAGCGACCTCACCCTCTGGGAGGCCCATAAGGCAACCATAAGAGGCACATTAATTAGCATCACAGCCCGTAGAAAGAGAGAGCGTAATAAGAGGATAGCAGTCCTCCAATCCAAATTAAGTTCCCTCACATCAAGACACAAACTGACACAAGATCCAGGGGTCCTATTGGAGTTAAAGAACACCAAAATTGCACTAAATCTACTAATGGTCTCCCAGGCTGATAAGTCTTTGAGTTGGTCACAGAGGAAATTTTACGAAAAGGCGAACAGGCCGGATACCATGCTAGCGCGCAAACTAAACACTAGACAGCCTAATTATAACATACAGGCGATACGTCTGAAAGACGGCTCCTCCACATCCAACCCAAAAAGCATAGTCGAGGAACTTAAAGCATTCTATGAAAATTTATATAATGGAGAGAAAGTGGCACATAATCACAAAACGGCAAGGGCCACGGAAGATTTTCTAGCACGGTCCAACCTAACAGGGCTGAGCGTGCAGGACAGCGAGGGGTTAGAGGCTGATTTTACATTAGAGGAGCTTACCCAGGTCATCACCGACCTCAAACCCTCCAAGGCCCCGGGGCCAGATGGGTTTTCGGGGCAGTATTATAAGGTGTTCGCTGAGAACTTAGCCCCGTGGCTGCTCCGAATGTATAATGCTGTTTAAGCAGGAGCCCCGTTCCCGGAGCAGATGCTTCAGGCGTCAATCTCAGTTATTTATAAACCTGGGAAAGATCCGCAGGACTGTAAAAGTTATAGACCAATCTCCCTAATTAATACAGATGTCAAAATATATGCCAAACTACTGGCCAATAGATTAAGTCTTATCCTGCCCAGACTCATACATCCAGATCAAGTCGGCTTTATAATGGGTAGACAAGCTGCGGACAACACCCGACGCATCATTGATCTGCTAGAAATAGCCACTAATCAGAAATTAAACATTATGATGTTGAGTCTGGATGCCGAAAAAGCGTTCGACAGGATAGACTGGCCATACTTAAAACAGACGCTTGGGGCATTCGGCTTTGGGGAAAGGGTGAGTGGTGCGATAATGTCGCTATACTCGGGCCCCGCAGCCAAGGTCATACACCAGGGTTTCCCCTCTAATCTATTTCAAATTAAAAGCGGCACACGACAGGGGTGCCCGTTATCCCCCCTGTTATTCGCCCTATGTATGGAACCCTTGGCTGCGCAAATCCGTAACAACCCGGATATTTCAGGGATTGCGGTGCATTCACAGTCACATAAGATTGCCCTGTATGCAGACGATATACTGCTGCTGATTTCCAAGCCTCTAACCTCCCTGCCGAACCTATTTGACCTGTTAGATAAATTTAATAGAATATCAGGATTCAAAATCAACCAAACCAAATCAGAGGCCCTAAATATTAGCCTCCCAAAGGAAACTGAAAAGCTACTGAGTCTGAACTTTAATTTCAATTGGCAACCAAAACATATTAAATACCTAGGGGTCTACATCACCAAAAATTACAGGGACATCTATGAGGCTAATTACCCCAAGCTAATCAAGACACTAAAAGCAGATTTAAAAAAATGGATGCCCTACAAGATCTCCTGGATAGGTAGGATACATAGTGTAAAGATGAATCTCCTCCCCCGTATCCTATATTTGTTTCAGACTCTACCGGTGCCACTTAGACTGAAGGATATACTCTCACTTCAGTCTGATATCTCCGAATTTATCTGGGGAGGGAAAAAACCGAGAGTAAATAAGACAATTATGAGAAAAACCACGCGGACAGGGGGCCTAGCGGTACCTTGCCTGGTCTCTTATTACAAAGCGGCGCAATTGTGTCAACTCACACAATGGCAGACCAACCCTGATCTGAAAAGATGGGTGGATCTGGAAAAGAGGGCTTGTGCCCCATTAGAGATAGAGAATTTGCTCTGGTTACCCAAAACAGCTATTAAATGGGCTGAACGGCCGCTCTCCTCGGTGGCCAACTCACTGTCGGTATGGGAGACCACGAAATATAAACATACCCTGACCTCAAGGCGCTCTAGGATGGCCCCTTTATGGGGCAACCCTGACTTTGCACCGGGACTAGTGGCAAATGCCGCAGGGCCTTGGAAAAGATACGGATATCTTAGGTTAAAGGACCTGGAGGGTATACCGAACAAAGTTAAATCATTCGAACAAATCCGATCTGAAAAAAACGTCCCACACTCCGAATTTTTCCGCTACCTCCAGGCCAGAGCGTTCTTCACCAAAAACTCCCCCTTCCCGCCACTAACCACATTTGAAAAGCTCTGTCTGACGAAAACAGACACGCAGGGACTTACATCGCAGATCTATAGAGAAGTGGTCGGTTCTGGGAGCTCACAGCAATGACAGAAACTGACGTACCAAATTAGTTGGGAAACAGACTTAGGGGAGGAACTGGAGGAGGACGAATGGACGGCTATTTTAGAGGCTACTGCTAAGAGCTCCATATGCACTACTTTGAAGGAGAATGCATATAAAGTATTGATGAGGTGGTATCTCACCCCACTAAAATTATCAAGGTTTGTCACAGGATACTCCCCGCTGTGTCCCAAACAGTGCGGAGAATCGGCGGACCTGTTACACATGCTGTGGTCTTGCCCTCGGATCTCACACCTGTGGGATGAGATTAGACATTGGCTCCGGAGGATTTTTGACCTCGCAATTCCCCCTGATCCGTGGCTGTTCCTATTGAACAGACCATGGAAGGGTCTTTCAAAAGCAGGTAATAAACTAGTTGCACATTTTGCAACAGCAACGAGGTGCGAGATCGCAGCTATGTGGAAACAACCAGAGATCCCAAATATCCCAAAGATTCGAAATCGATTATGGTACATCTGCCAGATGGAGAAATTGACGAGTCTGGTCAATGACACTGGCGAAAAATATATAAAAGTCTGGACGCCTTGGCTGGAACAGACAGACATCCCAGGGGTTGAGGTAGCCACGATATGGCAGTGATTATTCCAAGTGCATTCTCGTACAAAGTAAGCGGAACGGACTACGAGACCTAGTTGAGGACACACCATGTGAACACCTTGGGTGACCCTGGAAGTCGGCAAACAATCGTGTAGAGTACATCTACCAGCCACCTATGGGAAAATGGCAGTGCTGCGTGCCCACGCCCCCCCCCCCCCCTTCCCTCCTTCCCACCCCCCCCCCCGCCTTAATTTACCCTTTTTCTTTTTTTTCTTTTCTTTGTGTTGTCCCCCCAAGTTTAAAATACATAAATATCCCAACTGGTTATAGAGATATCATGTTCAACGCATGAACACTTAGGGCTCCAGAAGGGAAATGTAGCAGTATCATACATGAATGTAATACTGTGAATGTTCGTGTTATTTGTATTGCGATGCTATTTATATTGAAAATCTTCCAATAAACTTGAAGTTATAAAAAAAAAAAAAATATGTAGATCTTCCTCGTCAAAAACTACTGGAAACAGTTATCAGTAATATGAAAGCCAGGTTGATGGACAGTGATCACTTAAAATCAGAATATAAAGTGCAAAATAGTGATAGTACAATTCATGAAATAGTAAAAAAACTAGAGCCAGATTGTTGGCATATTGATGAAGTTGTTGTCCCTTGGAAAGCCGCCGAAGAAAAACTGTGTGATTTCAACAAACTCTTTCATCATGAAATCAACATCAATGATTTCCGCGACTTTGTGGAAAAATTTCTAAAAAATCGACACAACCATGAGTTTCCAATTCTGTACAAAGGGCCAAACATATTATCAATACCGTTGCTGTTAGTTCTGTGGAAACAAAAAGAGGGGGTTCTACAATGAATAATATATATTCAGATAAAAGAAGCCGCCTCCCAGTTCAGAATGTCGCAAATTTGATAACAATTATTATGATTGGCCTCCCATTGGACTCCTGGGACCCCACTCCTTCAGTTCAAACATGGCTGAGAATTAACCTCACAGACAATGACAACAGGGTGAAACATGGGCAAAAGAAACAGTATAATGATAATAAAGTACCCATATGGAAATATTTTAAGGAAGGCAAATAAATAATTTCAATAAAATATTGTTGGTTTTTATTCTTCACTATGCAAGGGTGGTAAGGTGAGAGAGATCCTGTTGCTAAAATTTCGGAATCCACCCTCTGTCTCTACTGTATTCTTTTACTAACTGTTTCTAACTACCCTTACATTTCAAACTAATGAGCCTATACTACTCAGCACATGAAACATACCAAGTTTATACAAAATGGAAATTAATAAAAAACAAGATGGATTCTTGAGTTACAAAACATTTCTGCACCTGCCTGTCTTCAGACTGATTTATCTTCTTATCACTTATCGTTTCTCTGTTGCTCAACTGCTAAAACTCTGACTCAGGACCTCATTCTCTCTCGTCTTGATTACTGTAACCTCCTGCTGTCCGGCCTTCCTGCCTCTCACCTGTCTCCCCTACAATCTATCCTAAACGCTGCTGCTAGAATCACTCTACTCTTTCCTAAATCTGTCTCCGCGTCTCCCCTTCTGAAATCCCTCTCCTGGCTTCCGATCAACTCCCATATCACACACTCAATTCTCCTCCTCACTTTTAAAGCTTTACACTATTCTGCTCCTCCTTACATCTCAGCCCTAATTTCTTGCTATGCACCATCCCGACTCTTGCGTTCCTCTCAAGGATGTCTTCTTTCTACCCCCTTTGTATCTAAAGCCCTCTCCCGCCTTAAACCTTTCTCACTTACTGCCCCGCACCTCTAGAATGCCCTTCCCCTCAATACCCGAATAGCACCCTCTCTATCCAACTTTAAGATCCACCTTAAGACACATTTGCTTAAAGAAGCATATGAGTAGCACTGTGGATTATACTGGACATATAGTTACATAGTTACATTACATAGTAGATGATGTTCCGTTCATCAAGTTCAACCTACACTGGCGACACACTTTATTCGAGCTCGGCTAGTCCCACGAATTCGGGTATACCCGGGTGTATTGAGGTTTGTGACTGTTTTCTGCCCGAGTGCATTGAGTTATTTTCCAGCAGGGATTGAAGCATTTTATTCCCGTTGGCTGCAATACTGCACACTACATATATATATATACTGCATTACAATTCATGAATTTATGCCATCTGGTAGACACGCGAAGCATTGCAGCCTATTAAATCCTAATCATAATCATTTAACAGATCAGCCGCCCATCAGCCAGGCATGAACCCAGGCTGGGAAGGCAAATGCAACGGGGCTTGTCAGAGGTGAGGAGCGGCGCATTCCAGGTATCTGCCAGGTACATACCGGGTATTTGCTCGAATAAAGTGTGTCGGTGCAGTATGCTAAATTTAGACAACAGATACTTTATCCTATATCTATACTTACTTATTGATCCAGAGGAAGGCAAACAAAAAACCCCATTAAGGGGAAAAATTAATTCCTTCCTGACTCCAAGAATTGGCAATCGGATTAATCCCTGGATCAATATCCTTCCCATGTAAACTTATTTGGTATATCCCTGTATACCTTTCCCATCTAAAAAGATGTCCAACCTTTTTTTGAACAAATCTATTGTATCTGCCATCACAGTCTCCATGGGTAATGAATTCCACATTTTAACTGCCCTTACTGTAAAGAACCCTTTCCTTTGTTGCTGGTGAAATTTCCTTTCCTCCAACCTTAAGGGATGGCCCGAGTCCTTTGTACTGCCCATGGGATGAATAGTTCTTTTGAAAGCTCCTTGTATTGTCCCTGAATATATTTGTATATAGTTATCATATCCCCTCTTAGACGCCTCTTTTCTAATGTAAATAAATCTAATTTAGCTGGCCTCTCCTCATAAGTTAGAATGACCATCCCCTTTATTAATTTGGTGGCTCTTCTCTGCACTTTCTCTAGTTGTATAATGTCTTTTCTTAGGATTGGTGCCCAAAATTGTACTCCATATTCAAGGTGTGGTCTTACTAATGCTTTGTAAAGGGGCATAATTATGTTTACTTCCCTTCCATCCATTGCCCGTTTGATGCAAGATAAGATCTTGTTTGCCTCCCCCAATATATCACCATTTAATTTGTAAGTCGCCTTTTTATTCTTGTATCCCATTCATAACCTTACATTTATCTGTTTTAAACCTCATCTGCCATTTACCTGCCCACGTTTCCAGTTTCTCCAAGTCCTTCTGAAGAGAAATTACATCCTGCTCTGATTCTATTACCTTACACAATTTAGTATCATCAGCAAAGATGGAGACTTTGCTCTCGATCCCAACCTCAAGGTCATTAATAAACAAGGTAAAAAGCAGGGGTCCCAGTACCGATCCCTGAGGTACTCCACTCACGACTTTAGCCCAACCTGAAAAAGTTCCATTTATGACAACCCTCTGTTGTCTGTCCTCTAACCAGTTTTCAATCCAGGTGCATATATTATTACTGAGTCCAACTTTCTTTATTTTGTACACCAACCTCTCGTGTGAAACCGTATCAAAAGCCTTTGCAAAATCTAAGTAGATCACATCAACTGCATTACCCTGGTCTAAATTCCTACCTACCGCCTCAAAGAAACAAATAAGGTTAGTTTGGCAAGATCTATCCTTCATAAATCCATGCTGACTATAACTAATAATTATGTTTTCCATTAGGTATTCCTGAATATTATCCCGTATTAAACCTTCAAGTAGTTTCCCTACTATTGAAGTCAGGCTTACAGGTCTGTAATTTCCCGGTTGTGATCTAGCTCCCTTCTTAAATATAGGCACCACATCTGCTTTACGCCAATCTTGTGGTACTGAGCCTGTGGAAATTGAGTCCTTGAATATTAAATATAATTGTTTTGCTATTACTGAGCTTAACTCCTTGAGAACTCTTGGATGTATGCCATCTGGGCGAGGTGCCTTATTTACTTTAATTTTTCCAAGTCGCTTATGAACTTCTTCCTCAGTTAACCAATTGTTCATTAATATGGAGGTTATGGCTTCCTCCTGCGGCACTACTATTGAACTTGATTCTTCCCTGGTAAACACAGAGGCAAAGAATTTGTTTAATACCTCAGCTTTTTCCTTATCTCCAATAATCTGCCTACCCATCTCACACTGAAAGGGTCCTATATTTTCTTTTCTCATTTTTTTGTTATTAAGGTACTTAAAGATATTTTAGGGTTGACATTACTTTCTATTGCAATCCTTTTTTCATTATCCATTTTTGCTAATTTGATTGCCTTTTGCAATTTTTTTTACATTCCTTATAACTCTGATACGATGACTCTGTCCCTTCTGACTTAAAGAATCTAAACGCCTTCCTCTTCTTGTCCATTTCCTCCCCTACCTGTTTATTTAGCCACATTGGTTTTGACTTATTTCTTTTATACTTATTACCCAAGGGTATACACTGATAAGTGTGCTTTTCTAACAATGTTTTAAAGACTGCCCATTTATCTTCTACATTTTTCCCTGCAAAAACATCATCCCATTGTATTACTACTAGATTAGACCTCAGTTTATTAAAATCTGCCTTTCCAAAGTTGAAGGTCTTTGTTGAACCCAAGTAATCTGTTTTTTGATAATTTATTTAAAATGAGACCATGTTATGACCACTGTTACCCAAATGTTCCAGGACTTGAATATTTGTTATTACTTCTACATTGTTTGATATGACCAAATCCAGAACTGCCCCTGTCCTGGTTGGTTCCTCAATAATTTGGGTCATATAATTGTCTTTAAGCACCCCCAAAAACCTGTTCCCTTTTGTTGTAACGCTAATCTCATTGCCCCAGTCTATGTCTGGATAATTAAAATCCCCCATTACGCAAACATGACCCAGTTTTGATGCCTTCTCCATTTGCAAAAGTATTTTAGCTTCCTCAATCTCACAGATATTTGGTGGTTTATAGCATATTTCCACAAACATTTGCTTTATACTTTTACCTCCACTGCTAATTGCTATCCACAAAGTCTCTATATTTTCATCATTCCCGTCATAGACATCATATCTTATAATAGGTTTTAGGTCCGGTTTAACATATAAACATACTCCACCTCCCCTTCTATTTGTTCAATCCATCCGAAAAAGAGAATAACCCTCTAAATGAACTGTCCAGTCATGAGTTTCATTCCACCATGTTTCAGTAATGCCTATGATATCATACTTCTCCCTTGCAGCTATTAATTCAAGCTCCCCCATTTTATCTGTCAGGCTTCTTGCATTAGCAAGCATGCATTTCATTTTTTTTTCAGCCTCTACTATTATCTTATCTGCTCCTGCCTTTCTGCGCCCACTTGGTTTAGTCTTTAGAAGTTTTCTAGTATTATCTGTATTTACTATGGGTGTCTCAGTGCTTGTCAAACTTGCACTTGCCCCCATTCTACCTCCATACCACCTTGTGACCACTTCTATTCCATTTAGTTCATTATCTGTTTCATTCCCCACATGATACATAAAGCTTGGACCCCTGCAGACCCACTTACCAAAATTCCCTCCTACTGTCTCTGTACGTTCTCCCTAACTACCAATTAGACTGTAAGCTCCTCGGAGCAATGACTCCTTTTCCTTAATGTTACTTTTATGTCTGATGCACTTATTCCCATGACCTGTTATTTATATGATCTGTTATTTATTTGATTACCACGTGTATTACTACTGTGAAGCGCTATCTACATTAATGGCGCTATATAAATAAAGACATACAATACTGCAGAGGCAGCTAATTATTTTCCAATATAATTTCTAACGTAATACTACTGTATATCCCTTATTTGAACTAGTTACATGCTGAATATATATGTTTATAGACAATATAGCTTCTTTATTATTCGGGCTTGAAATTGTCCTATCTTCAGTTAGTTTGGCACAAGCTATCCCTCATAAATCCATGCTGACTGTTACTAATAATGTTGTTATCCATGAGGAATTTCTGAATATTATCACGTACTAAACCATCAAGTAGCTTTCTCACTATTGAAGACAGGCTTACATGTCTGTTATTCCCCTGTTGTAATCTAGCTAACTTTTTAAATATTGGCACCACGTCTGCTTTACGCCAATCTTGTGGTACTGAGCCTGTGGGAATGGAATCATTGAATATTAAATGTAATGGTTTGGCTATTACTGAACTCCTGAACTCCTATTACTGAGATCCTTAAGAACTCTTGGATGTTTGCCGTTGGGGCCAGGTTCTTTATTTACTTTAATTTTATCAGGTCGACTAAGGCATGCACTTCTTCCTCAGTTAACCAATTGTTTATTAATATAGAGGTTGTGGCTTCCTCCCCGGTAAATAAAGAGGCAAATAATGTGTTTAATACCTCTGCTATTTCTCTATCTCCCACAATGTTTTCATTTTCAATTTTTGCTAATTTGATTTCCCTTTTGCAACTTTTGTTACATTCCTTATAATTCTGATTTGATGCCTCTGTACCTTCTGACTTTAAGAATCTATATGCCTGTACTGTACCTTCCTTTTAATTTCCACTCCTACCTGTTTATTTAGCAACATTGGTGTTGACTTGTTTTTTTTTTAAATATATTTATTACCCAAGAATATACACTGATAAGTGTGCTTTTCTAACAATGTTTTAAAGACTGCCAATTTATCTTCTACATTTTTTTCCTGCAAAAATTCCATTCCAAATGTATTCCTTGTAGATTATTCTTCAATTTATTCAAATCTGTCTTGCCAACATGTAAAGTCTTTGTTGAACCCATATAATATGGTTTTTGATCATTTATTTCAAACGAGACCTTGTTATGATCACTGTTTCCGAAATGTTCCCGGACATGAAAATGTGTTATTATGTCTACATTGTTTGATGTTACCAAATCCAGTAATGCCCCTCCCTTGATTGGTTGCTTAATCATTTGGGTCATGTAATTGTCTTTTGGCACCCACAAAACCCCTTTTCCCATAGTTGTAATGCTAATCTAATTTCTGCAGTCTATCCAGATCATTAAAAAAAAGTACTCAATATATTCTGGGTGCTGCTGCCACACAGAACTGAAAGTCGTGATGTGGGAGCTACCAAGGAAATATTAGAGAAGTATTGAGATGTGAAGAGAGAGATAAGCCAAGAAAAAAACATATATAAATGGAGCACACCACTAAGTATAAAGTAGACAATGAAAAGAGGAATAATCAATCTCATTTAACTTTTATTATGTCAATACACAAATATGTACTTAAATAATGTATTAACACTCACTGTGGTCTAATCCAGGGGTGCACAAACTGGGGGGCGCGCAATATTTTAGGGCATGGAGGATCACGGGAGCAGCGCAGAGGAGAATGGCAGCAGAGAAGAGGAGGGAGGGTGGTAGAGGAGTTGGGCGGCGGGAGTGAAGCTGGGCAGCAGAAGAGGACGGCCAGGGAGGAGTGCGCCCCAGCGGTTGGACCACGGAAGTCTTCACTGACTTCCGGTGACTGCTGCTGCTACAGTGCGCTCCTACCTGGCAAACCTCCTCTACTGTCCTGCTTTATGCCTGCCGTCCAACTCCTCTGCTACCCTCCGTCCTCTTCTCCCACTGCCGAGGAGGAGGGGTGAGAACAGGAGGAGGGGTGAAAACAAGAGGAGGGGTGAGAAGAGGAATTAGGGGGTGAGAGGAGGAGATGAGCGAGAGAGATGAGAAGGAAGAGAGATGAGGATGAGGAGATGAGGAGGGGGTGAGAGAGGATGAGGAGGGGAGTGAGAGGCTTAGATGGGGATGAGAGAGAAAAAAAATTGCAGTCAGTATTATCTTATTATACAACTACTCTGATTTATTTTATAAAATATACTACAGGCATACCCCGCATTAACGTACGCAATGGGACCGGAGCATGTATGTAAAGTGAAAATGTACTTAAAGTGAAACACTCCCCTTTTCCCACTTACGATGCATGTACTGTACTGCAATCGTCATATACGTGCATAACTGATGTAAATAACGCATTTGTAACAGGCTCCATAGTCTCCCCGCTTGCGCACAGCTTCGGTACAGGTAGGGAGTTCAATTTTGCTGTTCAGGACGTGCTGACAGGCGCATGCGTGAGCTGCCGTTTGACTATTGGGCGATATGTACTTACTCGCGAGTGTACTTAAAGTGAGTGTCCTTAAAGCGGGGTATGCCTGTATTTGTCATGTTTTGCTGTTTTAAAAAAGTTGAAAGATACAAGTATTTTTACATAGTTGTATTCACATTTATATTGTACAGTGTACCAATACAGTTGTTTTTTTTATTTTTCATGTGATTTGGATTACATCAGGCAGGGAGCGCCCGAGTAATATCAGAGATGAAAATGGGGGGGCTCAAAGTAAAAAGTTTCCTCCCCCTTGTCTAATCCATTATTCTCATTACATGTTCTGAAAGTTAATACATAGTAATAATCCAATTATCATAAGGAGGGTACGTGTGCCCCCTTGTTATTTTAGTGAAAATGGTGTATACTTCTACATTTTGGGCATGGATATCTGAACTTTAAATTTTGGTCCACCTGGGATTCCTCCCTATGATACCAACTCCTGTAATACAGAGATTGATATTTTGGCTGGACAGATTGCTGCCCTGTCGGTTAATTGTCTCAAGTGATTAATTAGCACCATACAGGGAAGGGTGATAGTGTAGATGGTCAGCTGTTTAATTCAGGAGTGAGGCAAACTATCAATTATGCCATTTAGCAGAATACTCGGATAGTTTTGCATTTAATTACAATTAATATCACTTGAAATAAACATGTTAAGCAGGATATGTCTGGGTATCAGCTTTTGAGACTATCTACACAATGTTGCATATAAAGAGGTAGATATGAGCAGATACATCTATCCACTGCATCTAAGGATTTCAACAATTAAACCTGATGTGTCAGAGTACCAACGTTTTACACTACCCACACACAGGGTTCCAATTCAAGAGGTACATTTGAGCTGATACAACCGTCCAATGCATTTAAGGCAGTGGTTTTCAACCTTATTTTGGTTAAGGAACCCCAGAATAAGATTGTGAAATTCTGGGTTACCCCAACCCTCGCCCCGGTCTCTTGTGCCCCTCCCCCCACCTCTTGCACTCCATCCCCGATCCATTATCCCCCATCTTGTGTCTCTCCCCGCTAACGCTCTCCTTCTTACACTCCCTTTCCCCCCCTCACACTCTCCCTTTCTCTCTTCTATACACACGCACACACACTGTCCCCCTCTCTCTTTTATACACACACTGTCCCCCTCTCTCTCTTTTATACACACACACTGTCCCCCTCTCTTTTATACACACACACACACACACACACACACTCACTTTCACACACACACACACACACACACACACACACACACACACACACACACACACACACACACACACACACACACACACACACACACACACACTTACTTATACACACACACACACACACACACACACACACACACACACTTACTTATACACACACTCTCAATTATACACACACACACACACACACACACACTCTCACTTACACACACTTTAAGGGAGCTACCGGTGTGCGTCAAATATACTTGCAGTGAAAGAGGGCACTCTTACCTGATCCTTCCTCTCTGTCCTGTTAGCTGGAAGTTCAACATAAATTCTGGCACCAACAAGAGCAGACAGGGAGAGCAAGAATAGCAGTAACCAGGCAGCTACTGCTGCTAACTTGGAAGCTACAGGTCACTGATACATGGGCTGCCGCCAGGCTGTTGGGCCGCTGGGCCTTGGACAGCCGGGAGAGTTGTCCCAGCTCTTCCCTCTGGCGGCCGCAGAACCCCTGTTTCATCCCTGTTGAAAATCACTGATCTAAGGGTTACATTGCTTGTTTTGGGACACTGAAATCAGTCCAGTAGTTAATTAGAATAGCTCGAAAGTATGTGCATTCAAAGATATTGCAGTGAAATGCTAACCGTTGAGTATAGTTAGGCACCTCTAAGCGCTGTCTATAGAGACTTGCTTTTAGTAGAATGATGTGTCGCAACAGATTTACCCTGCATGGATCGTCAAAAATCATATAACTGGCAGACCGATAAGAAAACGTAGAGGGAATTCATTTAAAATTGACTAAAAAGAATGGGTGGAACAAGCTGATAACATGGATCTCGACCAAAAAATGGCCTTGCTGACTGAATGTTGGGGTGGCTGGCCATAGGATTGTGGCACACTATTATAAGATATACCATGCAAAATCAATACCCTGCATGCCCGGTCATGCTTGCAGAACCAAGCCGGTAAGACAATGTGGGAGGATAGGAGGCCAGGTGCTGAGATGAACACTTCCTAAGTGACATCTAAATGACACAAGCCATAGGAAGTAAGTAAGTAGAATAAGCACCCTAGGGTGCAGGTAAGCTATAACAGGCTCTTACCATTTAGCTGAAGGCTTGTGATAATGGGGTGGACCAGGTGGGCCAAATGTAAAGTTGAGGTATCCCTGCCAGAATGTACACACCATACCCTCTCTTGGGATTATTGTATTATTACTACATATTAACATTCAGAACACATGCATTGAGAATAATGGATTAGACCACAGTGAGTGTTAATACTTTATTTTAAGTACATATTTGCACATTGACGTAATTAAGGTTACATTTTATTGATTATTCGTCTTTTTATTGTATACTTCATACATGGGGCGTGCACCATTTATAGGAGTTCTTTCCTGGTGTGTCTCTCTCGCTCTCTTCACACGTAAATAGATCTCAATAAACGTACATATAATACATACTGTACATACATACACATACAACATATAATACTCATCTGAGGACATCTATTATACTTTTATTCTATCGGGGACTGGACTGAAGAATCTGCTCCATTATGTCGCTGTCAATCCAGAGAGCTGCAGAATCACCACGATTACAGTACAATCTTCGGCATAGAAAAAAATCACACAAAAAATAGTAACTATTAGCCATATAAATTAACCTCAGTAGACAATATGGTTGAAAAGTGAAAAACAAATCTATTTATTCTACTATATTTAAATATAGTTCATGCTAAAACTGACCGGTTATGGAATGCACTACGTAATTCTCAAGGGCTATGCAACCAGAATTTGCTCTCTGTGTCCTTTTATCATTAAAAGGAAATAAAGTGAACATTAAGCACTGCCATAAGACCTCAACAGAAACAATTAAGGCACAAAATGCTCACATGTAGACCATTTTACTTCAAATTGTACAAAACAATACTGCAAAAGAGGGTTATTAATAGCCATATTAGCCTTCATGGAGAATTAGGGATAGTAATCAGGTCATGATTACCACTTTTATTGGCCCATCCTTTACCCTTGGTGTTATTGTGTATAAACTTGTAATATCTCCAAAGTGTTTCCTGCAGATGCCGGCTATGCATTACTCCCACGGCACTCGTTTGAATGAGCATATTATGAACATGCAACAATCATAAACCACCTTTCTGGGAGCCTAAACCAAAATAAGTTTACATGAGCCAGCAATATCTGGCGATAGAGAAGGAGGAGGCGCTAAACATGTAATCTGTGATACAAAAACAGAGGGGTCTGTGCATAAATCGACACCAAAATCAAATGGTGTCATAAAAGTTACGCACAGAAGAGTAACAAATTCATGCATCTTTGTGCGCCCACGTACAAAACCGATTTTGATGGATTGTGCAGGCTGTGAGGGCACTTTGTTCACTAAGGAAAAAATGATGCCAGTGGGTGGAAATTGAATGTTGTGGGTGGCGCACATATAAAAAT
Organism: Ascaphus truei; assembly: GCF_040206685.1. NCBI lineage: Eukaryota > Metazoa > Chordata > Amphibia > Anura > Ascaphidae > Ascaphus > Ascaphus truei. The sequence goes on from NC_134486.1 coordinate 103,403,653, forward strand.
GATATGCATTAACATTTTCTGCCAACTTTTCTTCGCATAAAAGAAAAAGTAGATGCAAACAGTTCTTAATGCATTTACTGTATATGTATAAACATTACACATACCATCCAAGGGTGGGCTAGGTGTAAAGAACTTACATTTCTTTTTAAGGGAAAGAGAGCATTGAATCAGAAAATCAATTTCCCAATTAAAATCATTACCATATGTTGGTGTGTCATTCATATCTTTACAGTTGGCACACAGTTTCCTGTTCTACCCAGATGCATTAATTTGTTACTCTTGTGTGCATCACTTTTACTTTTGCTTTTAGCGACGCTTTATACATAGGCCCCAGAGAACATGCACTTTTTCTATTTTTTTTTCCCTAAGAACAATTCTTTATACAATATATAAACTCCATATCGCCAGAGTCACAGAACTCAGCGTTAAGCCAGGGCTCTTAACAGTATGTTATTAAAATTCTTGATGGACGTTAGTTTCCCTGAGCTTAACGGTGATCCACAAAGCTAATTGTATGCAAAGACAATGCCCATAAAAGAATGATAAATTGCTGCACACTATTATGATTAGAAAAAAGGGGATATAACTACTGGTGCTCCTGGTTCAGGATTCTCTGTATCAATCCAGGGTATAACGAAGGGAAGAAAATCAGGGCTCCACGGATTTGCTCAATAAACTAATTTATTGCCAATAGACAACGTTTCGGCCGAAACGTTAAGTCTATTGGCAATAAATTAGTTTATTGAGCAAATCTGTGGAGCCCTGATTTTCTTCCCTTCGTAAAGGCGGGATAAGACAGCCGGCTCTAGCTGCCAATACCGCTGGTTCGTGTTATATTTTAATGAAGATGCCAGGTGTATATGGCAACGTAATATACCTGGCATCTGCCATTAAAAAAACACAATATACACTTACACCGTAAACAAGCAAATACATAGAGTGTGTGTGTGTGTGTGTGTGTTTGTGTGTGTGTTGTGAAGATTGAGATAATGTGTGTGGCTCAGGCTATATGAAGGCAGACTATCATCACCTCCATTTTGGCCCAACCGCCATTTTGAGTGTTTGCTTTTATGTATGCTTATCTGTTTATTTGTGAATGATTGATATCCTGCAGAGTATCGCTCCTGGCTGTAACTCGCCCTTGTATAATTCCTACGAGTCATGAAATTGAAATTGCATTCGTAAAGAGTTTTTCCTGCCTTAGACATTTTCTGCTGACCTTAGTTTTACTTATCTGACAGATACAGTACACACAGAGGGCTAAACAGGGTTACTCCTTAAATCAGAAGGTTAAGGGGCCCACATTATGGTGATATATAGGATAAGAATATTTATGTATCAATAAGTATTTTTGTAAGTCATCATATTGTTTTTTATCTCTAAGCCAGCCCCCTTAAGGGGCGTATTACTCATTTTGAAATGTATAAAAATGTGATACCAAGCAATTTGTTTTCAGAGGCATGAGTTCATTTTTGAATTCTTTTCTCTCACTTTTTCCTTGGTGCAGATAAACTCACGTTGATACTTTGAACCCTTGACTCGTTGATATTATTTCTACGCTTTCACAGAGTGTTGCATGGTTTGCAGATCACACAGCTAGAATATCTTGCCTGGGTGCACCTGCAAACAGAACTTTTTTCTAACAGAACTTAGAAAAAAGGCAAAATAGTGTTTATCAATGTTTCGGTTTATACATAAGCCTTTCTCAAGATAACAAATACATGTTCAAAGGAAAGGGTTCTTTACAGTAAGGGCAGTTAAAATGTGGAATTCATTACCCATGGAGACTGTGAGGGCTGATACAATAAATATGTTTTAAAAAAAAAGGATTGTGTATTTATTTTTTAACGGAAAGCTATTCAGGATTATACTAAATAAGTAAACATGGGAAGGATGTTGATCAAGGGAGTAATCTGATTGCAAATGTAGCCCCGGTACCCTCTGGCTCCCAGAGACCCCCTCCTTTGCCTCAGCGCGGTCGCGGGTGCCGCCGGACCCAGCGACGGACCCGCCGGCTGTTTCCAAAGGTGGGGGCTAGAGTAGGGAGCGTTTTTAGTCTCGGGAGGCTCGGCGGCGCACCCGGCTAGCGGGGGCCGCCATGATGGTTTGAACGCGCGGGCACAGTAATCGCGCATGAGAAGTGAAGTGCGGGAGTTGCGGCAGCCATTCCAAAGTCATGCATGCGCAGTGCAATTGCGCACGCGGCCCCAATGTTACTGCAGCCTCCACGGGACTACAACTCCCATGAGGCCTAGGGAGGAAAGCCCCAGGTGACCCAGAACAGCCAATAGGGCTCAAGGATTCTCAGCAGTTGCTTTTAGATACAGTTGGCAGTTGGCAGTTAGCAGTTGGAGCAGGGAGCTAGTGAGTGAGGGTGCAGGGGAGCAGTAGCCCCTTGCACTAGGCCAGATAACCCCCAAACGCCCCAGATAACGATTACCCTTGCCCCAGTTTGTTGGTTGCTTCAGGTACAGGCCTTAGAGAAGGAGATCTGCCCCTTTAGCTATTTGGTTAAGTAAAGATACACACTGTGGCGCGCAGCCTGATTTCTGGGTCTGGGCTCAGACCCTTCTATATATACAGACTATCTTACCAGAGACTATATTACACAAATATTTGGAATCAGTAAGTAATTTATTATTCCTATATGAGATATCATTGGATAATATTTCACTGGTTTTTTTTTCTTGCCTTCCTCTGGATCAATATACTGTAAGTAGGGATATAGGCAGAAGTGGGATAAAAAAAAAGTTAACAACCGTTTCTTACCTGGGCACCGGACGGCATCTAACCACATCTCCCAGCATCTATTTCCCTTCTCAAAATGGCCACGCGGCTTCACATGGCACCGTGTTGCCATGACAATGCGACACTGTGTAACATCGTCACTGCCATAGCAACAGACGTCACGTGATGCAGTTACGTCATTTCGCATTCCCGTTAGGATGGCAACGCGGCCGCAGATGAAGCCACGTGGCCATATTGAGAGGATTTGCAGGGAAATAGATGCCGGGATATGCTGTCAGACACCGCCCAGTGTCCGCCACCCGGACAGGTGAATGAAGGTAAGAGAATTAAGCAAATTAAGCACTGATTTGGCAAACTTGTGAAATTTTAGTAACAGGTTCGCACGCACCAGTACGAACCGGCAGAATCCCACCACTGGATATAAAATATAGTATCTGTCATCTACATTTGACATAGGTTTGAACTTAATGGACATATGTCTTTTTTCAACCTCATCTACTATGTAGCCATTTAAGTGACTGAGATGCTAGAAATACACCCCTGTGAACACACAGAAACATTAGAAAAAAAGTCCGCCAGATGCAATGCTGCCCGCAGCTGCCTTGTTGCTAGGCAACACAACCCACACCATAATGTAGAAACACAATGCGGGAAATAGCAGAGGCAGTGAACTTTTACCATATTTGTATACAGTAGATAACAGCAGTAAATCAAATGTAGATGTAAAAGGAAGGCATAGTTTTTCAAATTAATAGTATGTCCAAATGTATACAAAACATATATGGGCCGTCCAAGCGTTAGCAGGTCAGTGGTAGTGTATCGAGTCAGGGAATGTACAGTAAGACTCATAAATATTGGTGGGATGAGGATACATTTACACAGAACAGAGCAAGAGTCTAAACTATGTACGAGTAGAGCTGAATAATCTTTACGATGGGATTGTGTATATTCTGCAACAAGTCATGTTCAATAAACAACACATACTGAATCACTGTCAAATTCAATAAATAATATGTACTGAAATATTGTAGTCTTAATCTTATTACTGAGGTCCGGACTGTACTGCTTACGCACACGTAAATAAAAACAAAGTAGTGTTTAGAATGAGCAGAATACACATATCCAAGTGAGAAGTGCCACGTCACACACCTCGCACTTTGAAAAACATTTAAAGTATGTAAAGTCAATGTACTGAGTTGCTAACAATTAGTTGTTAGCAAGCACTTACTGTACAAGTGTGTAAGTCATGCGTGTATAAAGTTGTATTACTAGACATTTTTACCCCCCACGTGGGGTCAAAGTTCCAGCATACAAAGCATACAATGAAAAAATAAACTGTGAAATAATTTTTTTATGGTTGGGCATTGGCCCTTTTGGGGGTATTGGTTCTGGTAGGCCCATTGCCCTGATGATGGTAGCCATCTTCTAGGATGGAGTAAATCCAAGTATTTTTTCAGGCATCCATTGAGTGCCATTGTGGCTACCTACAATGGCACCTCATTGAGTGAGCCAGGGAGCACCACTGACACTCAATTAGTTAATTAGAAGCTTTTAAATGTTTGATTTAGTGTGTGCGTGTGTGTAATATTAATTTTTCATTTTATTGTTTATAGTGTAAGTGTAGATTGTGTTTATGTTGGCCATTAGTCATATTAGCCACCTCTGGCTAGTAAGGCTAATGGCCAGTACAGTAGAGGGGGCTAGCTTTGTTGAGTGCTGAGTGGGGGTAGAGGGTGTGTTATGATGGTTTGTGTCCCAGGGAGGTTAGGCCACCCCAGGTAATAAGGGGGGGGTGGAGAGGGGTTGGCCACCGATTAGATCTTGGTTGAATTTTTGGGCCCAATTCAAATGATTAGACAATATAAGAAGTCAAAGTGGGTATCCTCAGAACCCTGGTCAAGGTCCTAATATTTTGTGAAACCTAGCGTTTGCTGTTATTTCTTGTGTTAACTTTAACGACCTACTGAGATATGCGTTGTGGTTCTCCACAGGGCTGGTCTAACCCCTAGAAAAACTAGATAGCTGCCAAAAGCAGCAACATTTCAGGGGTTGCACTTTTTTGCCTCCTAGTTTGCCTAGTGCCTAAAGATGCATGAGGATGATGGTTGCAGCGGCAGCAGCAAAGCAGGAGGGTGGCAGCAGCGCATTTGAAGAGGGCGGTGGCGGAAGAAGATGGGGCAGAGCCTGCTCCAGCGGTCTGACCCAGAAGTTAGTGAAGACTTCCGGTATCTGCCGCCCGCAATGATGGACCTCCCCCGCTCCACTGCACTCCACAACCAGGTAGGGACTGAGAGAGGATAGGGGAGAGAGAATGAGGGGAGAAGGAGAGAGTGAGACAAGTAGAGAAGGAAAACGAGAGAGGGGGTCAGAGAGAGAATGAGAGAGGGGGAGTGAGAATGAGAGAGGGGGAATGAGAATGAGAGAGGGTGAGGGAGAGAGAGAATGAGAGGGGGTTAGGGGTGAGGGAGAGAGAAAATAGGGATGGGTGTGGAAGAGAAAATGTGGGAAGAAATGAGCAAGAGAGAGAATGGGAAAGAGGGAATAGGAGAGGATGGGGAGAGAGAGAGAGAGAGAGAGAGAGAGAGAGAGAGAGAAGGAAAGGGGAAGTGTAGGGAGGAGAGAGTGGGGGGGGAGTGTGTGGGGGAGAGAGGGGAGAATGTGTGTGGGGAGAGAGGGGAGAGTGTGTGAAGGAGAGAGGAGGGAGTGTATGTGAGGGAGAGAGGGGACTGTGTCTGGGCTACAGTATGTCCCACAGCATACAAAATATTCACAAATACAGTTACAGATTACAAGATTGTTTTGCTTTGGTTCTATACATTGGGGGAGTGGGTGAGGCAGTTGGTGGAACTTGATTATGTGTAGCAACGTACAATATATACACGTCACTCGTACATATTTGACATTTCACACAGGAACGCAGAAAGTTTAAAAATAAATACTAATAGGTATAAAATGTACATTTTTCCATTTACGTGGCATCATGGCAGATAGATTTTTTCCCCCAAAAAAAGTTTATTGGGGAGAGCGCAAGACTGAAGGTTTGCCTAGGCTGCCCTGGTTTCCACACCTCTCTTGCATATCATTAAACCGAGCAGTCGTTAAAGTTAATGGCAGGAATAAGACAGGCCTTAATGCATATTTTAAGAGCTTTTAAACCCTTCTTTAGATTTTAATGATGCATTAACGTCAGTTAGCACATCGTTAAGTACTGTAAATAACTGAGTTTTGTGGATCTGGACAATAGAGCTATGTATCAGAGAAATATTAGAGCAGAGAAATTGTGTTTTCAGGCATTGCTTCACATTTTTGGAGCACAGTTGCGTTAGTTTTGAGAGTTTAACAGGTTCTTATATTTGATGTAGATTGCTAGAAGACTCATAACATTTTTGCTACGATTGAAGGGAGAAAAAGTTAACTAAATAAGCGCATATTTTGATACATCTCATTATAATCTGTGTGTTATGCAACTCCTTCCTACCTACTCCTTTTGATACACAAATCACAATCTGAGATATATGGGGCAAAACGTGAAGCAATGTGCTTGATACATTGATGAATAATGGAAAGCAACATAAAAATGACACTATTAGCTTCAATCTTGCTCCAAACTTGCCTTGATATATAACCCCTATAGCCTTTGTGATTTCAATAAGCTTTTTATATTGTGTTCTGCTACACTTGACCTATTTCTGCTTATGCACAGACCTTTTCAAACCAGGACTCTCCAGGGCAAACTGGAATATTTAGTAGCAAAGCTGTGCGTTGATGGAACCTCTGACAGTGAAGGGAATAAGTAATTATCCGCATACCAGACATACATTGTTTAAAAGCCCATATTATATATCAAAAGGGTTCTGACACTAGCTTTGTCATATATGGAATTCCTCTCCATGGACAGCTTGCCTGTTTTGCTACTGGGGCTCTCTGGTCGCATGTCTGACAGCAGTAGAGGTCAGCCCATGGCAGAAGTTGCAGGAGAAGAGAGGGGGGAACAGCATGCTCCACATACTGACTGTCTCCTGCCCTGCGGTACGAACCTGTATAGTTGTGTCATTCACGTTATTGATTTAATAACTAGCAAAATACCCTTACCTATAGAATATTGTATACATTGAATTACCAAATATTTATTAATAAAGCATCAAAGAAAAATTATGAGTAAAAACTGAGGAAACAACAAGAACATTTTAACGCGTTTAAATATAGTGCTTTTAAATATTTAAACAAACATAAATGTCACCAGCCCTTCAAAGTAGAAGGGACGGGCGATGGCCTTCTTTGCCCTACCCAATTTTTATTGTCTAATGATGGACTGAATAAATAACTTTTATATGTTTCTACTTCGGAGTACTGTGAAATTTTTGCTCCTGTATATCCCTGGTCTCGAAGGTAACCTGGACCGCCCAACAACACCTGAGAACCAGCTAAATCAACAGATTCTATTTAAAGGTTTTGGACTCTGGAGTGCTCCTTCCAAAGTTTATCTTGTGTGTATGTACATGTAACGCTCCAATCGTCCGTCCACGGGAGATCTATGGTCTTATGGTGTTAGTGTGCTCACCTGATGGTATTCCAGGAGCCTAGGTCTCTGCATATAGGGAGCTTGGTGGAAGGATATCTTGATATGGTGCAGCGCCTCCACCTGTAGGGGCTCTGCCATAGTCAGGTGTTCACCCCCCCACAGGAACTCTTGTAGAAAAGGAATACTCTGGAGTGCCAGTAACAGTGCAACAGAGACTTTATTGAGAGCAGGGGTACAGGTAGCAATTAGTTCATATCCATGCCACTTATACACCCATCCTTAGGCCTTGGTACATCCACCCTTCTTCTGGGCAGATAAGCCTCCACAGCCTGGACTTGTAGTAGTGTCCAGGGGGAATAATCCATTCCCTGTGCAGGACTAGACTCAGGAGGAGCCAGATCCATCGCTAGAACAGTAGACCCATCAGGGACTAGATTCCTAGGGCCTCGGGGGCCAGCTTCCCAGGGAACCCCAGGCATCAGCTACCTAGAGACTCACAGACACCAGCTTCCCTAATTTGCATGGCAGTCCCATTTTTTACTAGGGATGTGACTAGGTCTTCTGTCCAATAAACTGGGCAGATCCCACTAGAGTAAACCCACTCCCTTTGCATGCGACTAACTGTTTTCAGGCACCTGCCTGAAAACTGCAACATGATAACTTTGGGGAAATACAACTCACATGCTAGGCCATGTGCTAAGGCAGCAGTGTGCAAACTCCCTGCGCCTGCACCCCCCCCTTCCTGCTCTGCACCTCCATTGCGCTCCCTCTGACTCCAAAGTTGCGTCACTTGACGTCACGTCTCCATGGGAACGGGCATCATTTGATGCCGCGTTGTCATAGAGACGCGTGACTGGAGCCGGGTAAGTAAGTTTACAGAGACCTCGCGCTCTTAGCCGGGGACCTCTGTAAACGCTGCACCCCCCAGAAAATTATCATGCCCCCCAGTTTGCGCACCGCTGTGCTAAGGGATTAACACTAGCACTGCCTGCTGATTTACAATACTAGGTCAGAGAATTAAAGTAGGGTGCTATAGTGTGTGTGAGAGTGTGAGTGAGAGTGTGAGTGAGTGTGTGAGTGTGAGTTTGTAATGGAAATATTACTGTATGTTCATTTGCATGTCTTAGACAGGTCTGCAACCCTGTCTTTCACCATTATCACACAGCACTTCCACTGCAGCAAGGGATTCTGGGAAATGACATGCAAATGAGCACACAGTGCCACCTTTTGTCTCAAGCTCATATTACACGAGCAACCCTTAAGCCAATGCATGCTGCTTTAAACACAGCTTTTAAGCATAGGCTGGGGTGAGATGCAAAGCCTGTAAACTCACTCACAGACATGTTTCAACCTTGATGGGTATCATGTGAGGTTGGTTGTGCTGGCTATGCTGGTTTGAGACTAAGAGCAGGTATTCACCACACTTATTAAGGTTATGGTGGGTAACAAAAGTGACAAAAACCCTCCACAGTAAATAATATAGCAAATGGAAATATTACTGTATGTTCATTTGCATGTCTTAGACAGGTCTGCAACCCTGTCTTTCACCATTATCACCCAGTACACAGCACTGTGAACATACAGTAATATTTCCATTTGCTATATGCTTTACTGTGGAGGATTTTTGTCACTTTTTTTTACCCACCATAACCTTAATAAGTGTGGTGATTACCTACTCTTAGTCTCAAACAAGCATAGCCAGCACAACCAACCTCACACTGATGATACCTATCAAGGTTGAAACATGTCTGTGAGTGGGTTTACTGGCTTTGCATCTCACCCCAGCCTATGCTTAAAAGCTGTGTTTAAAGCCGCATGCATTGGCTTAAGGGTTGCTCGTGTAATATGAGCTTGAGACAAAAGGTGGCACTGTGTGCTCATTTGCATGTAATTTCCCAGAATCCTTTGCTGCAGTGGACGTGCTGTGTGATAATGGTGAAAGACAGGGTTGCAGACCTGTCTAAGATATGCAAATGAACATACAGTAATATTTGCTATTTGCTTTACTGTGGAGGGTTTTTGTCACTTTTTTTACTCACCATAACACGAGTGTGTGTGTGTGTGTGTGTGTGTGTGTGTGTGTGTGTGTGTGTGTGTGTGTGTGTGTGTGTGTGTGTGTGTGTGTGTGTGTGTGTGTGTGTGTGTGTGTGTGTGTGTGTGTGTGTGTGTGTGTGTGTGTGTGTATATATATATATGTATATATATATATATATTCATATTCAGGTATGTCTCTTACAATTTGATCTGGGTTAGTAGCTATTGCCAGTTATGGTTTTGGGACCAAGAATTCTCAGGAAACACAAACCTGTATTTAAAACTGATTTGTCAAATTACAGTCCAGCAATCAGACTAGCTTGCAATAATCCTCTTCACAATTATTTTCTGCTTGCGAGAGCCTGAAGCTAAAGGTCCTGTGTACTGAAGAGTAGATAAAGCTGTTTTTTTTTTTTTTTACTATTTAGAGGAAGAGGCTACTGTATCAGGACATACTGACTGCAGATAATAATAGTGTTTCTTTTTAATTATGTAAATTGCTAAATTATCATTATTACTTTGCATGATCAAAGATACTAAAAAGAAGTGGCACATTGCCATCTAGAGGCATATCCCTGACAGTGTCCCAAACAGATAATCCTTTACAGAACATACAATCAAATACAGAGTTGACTATTCAATATATTTAAAAAAAAAAAAACCTGCAAAGTGGGATTTTTGTTCTTTTTAGGTACGTACGTGCAGTGGGGGTGCGGGCGTGGGAAAAGAAAATGTCCTTGTAGTAAAGAGATTTTTCTGGAGGAGAAGAAATGCAAAATTCCATAAATTTAGGCAACACATTTTTTATGATACAATTACTATGCTTATAAATAAACTCCAACTACCAGATATAACTGGATTGATGGGGTTAATTTCACATTTGTTTTTCACCTAGTCCAGAATCATGTAAAGAGCAATTTATCTTTACTATACGGCCCACCTAGACAAAGTGATTTAAATACAAAAACACAAATGTGTCAAATATCATCAGTTTACACCCACTCGGGGGTTAATCCTCAAATGGAATGTTTTATCATAAGGTTACCCCCATTTAACGTATTGCTAGTGATAGCGAATGTTCACAAAGGTAATAAGCGTTATGATGCCCTCATGTTAACCACTCAAATATCGGTTCGCTTTTAATGGACTTCTGGCTTGCTCATATGGCATTGAGCCGGTAACCTAAAATCGCATATCCACAAACCTCTATTAATGTTAGTGCATGGAAATGACGTTACGATAATTAGGTCACACCAAAACCTGCCGTTACTCACATCCAGACCATGATTATCATAGTGTTATTTCTGGGGATAGCCTACAAGCAAAAAGGGCAGGTTTTAAGTGGTACCCAAATGATTGGACTGAGTATAGGACATAACTCTTTCATTACATGTGTCATACAAAGATATACTGTATACAGATGTAGCTAGGCTTACTGTCCTTGTGGTCGAGAAGAAAAATGTGCAAACCCGCAGCCCCTCTTAGGCCACAAGGACAGCAAGGTTTGCGGCCCAGAAGGATTAATGCTCCGGTAGTCCATGCTTTGGAATGGGACCCTGGAATCATTCATTCTTCACTTGAATGGGAGAGAAATAGAGATACTCACCCTCCAGATGAGCTGTGCAGCAGTCTGCAGCCACCTGCAGTTATGTTCCCATCTCTCTACCTGGATCCATGTCTCTGCACCACTGGTAAGATGCAGGGCTGTCCTTTTGTCTCACTGGATCACGTAGATGCCCTTATATGGGGCTCTACACCATGAGAGAACAAAAAGAAGTGTACCAGCGCTCAAATTAGAATGGTGAATTAAATAAGTAGTAGAGTGGATAATGAATGCAGTAAGCAAAATAGATAATTAATACAATGCATTAACTAAAAGAAAAATGCAGCTCTAATAGGGATAATATTACAGTGTAGATCCCAAAAGGATCAGAAAAGGCTCCCTCATATGATAAGCACTCAATGTTAGTACACTATGGTGAGACTTACAATAGTCTATCGGTATCAATACCTTCAAATAGAACAAAAAGGTGTGGCCCTTCTCGACCGGGTAAGTTCAGGAAAAATAATAAAATTTTATTAGTTCATTATAGTTGATCAAGATTAAAAACACGTATAAAACATTCAAACATTAAAAAACCCCGTATTGAAGTGGTTAGGTGAATTGGCAGTAAATTGCTATATTAAGTTTCACCATGGGCGTCTAAATAGCGATTATCACTGTTAATGGACAAGCAGGTAAGTATGCTCCTTCAAACCTCAATGGCGGAAGGAGTATTTATCAGAGATGTAATCTCTATATATGTGCTGCTAAGTTGGCAAAAATACAGGTAACCTCTATCCAAGGGTGCAATGATATCTTTTCAAAAGTGTGTCTAGGGGCACTGTATAATATTTCCAAATGAATAACACAGTGGTAGATTCTAATGCCTCTTTATGGAGTGTGAACGATGAGATTGAAGCCCCCAACTGCGGGCAAAACCATTTGAGACGCTTCTTCAAGGGGAGGAGTGTTTGAAGAAGCGTGTCAGTCTACGCGAAACGATCGTCGGGACGTGGTGACGTCACGAGTGACGTCATCAGAAGTGACAGCGTCAGCGAACAGAGACAGCAGCTTTTGGGAAGACAGGCTTGTATTGATAGCAGGAGTACAGCGACTTATATGTGTGTGCTAAGTGGCGTCTCCCACAGCGGGGGCTTCCAGCATATAACGGAACACACAAGAGATATTTGAACCTGCAATATCGCTGTTTTAGTCTCCCTGAAACGGAGCTAATTATATTAATTACGGGATGAACACATCCTTAAGCTATCAATATTCCGACTGTGAAACCATTAGTTTTGGCAATACCCGCAAATAGGGACAAACATTGTTTTGTATACAGGCTTACACCAAATGAGCAAACCTTGTATTTGTGTGTGTCTAAGCGGTTTTGCCCACAGTGGGGGCTTTCATCATACAATCTATTGTTCACACGAGATACCAATATCCACCATATCTCTGTAGGAACAATAATGTATTATACATAGACTTGCATTTAACCATCATACCCTGCAAGTGTGTCTCAAATGGTTTTGCCCGCAGTTGGGGGCTTCAATCTCATCGTTCACACTCCATAAAGAGGCATTAGAATCTACCACTGTGTTATTCATTTGGAAATATTATACAGTGCCCCTAGACACACTTTTGAAAAGATATCATTGCACCCTTGGATAGAGGTTACCTGTATTTTTGCCAACTTAGCAGCACATATATAGAGATTACATCTCTGATAAATACTCCTTCCGCCATTGAGGTTTGAAGGAGCATACTTACCTGCTTGTCCATTAACAGTGATAATCGCTATTTAGACGCCCATGGTGAAACTTAATATAGCAATTTACTGCCAATTCACCTAACCACTTCAATACGGGGTTTTTTAATGTTTGAATGTTTTATACGTGTTTTTAATCTTGATCAACTATAATGAACTAATAAAATTTTATTATTTTTCCTGAACTTACCCGGTCGAGAAGGGCCACACCTTTTTGTTCTATTTGAAGGTATTGATACCGATAGACTATTGTAAGTCTCACCATAGTGTACTAACATTGAGTGCTTATCATATGAGGGAGCCTTTTCTGATCCTTTTGGGATCTACACTGTAATATATTCAATTTTTCCCTCAAAGCACCTGTTATATAGCGCATTTAAGCACCAAATATCATACACGGACGAGCGGTTTATTCACCTTTTCTAATAGGGATAAAACTAATCCATTTTTGTCTTGTTTAATTAAATTGTTTATATTCATATTTGCACTTGGTCATTTGCGCTCTTTTCTTTATACTGTATATATATAGTGATACAATCACTGTCTCTAAGTGCTAGAATAGGGCAGCTATGGGACTATACAAACTAATTTAGCAGGCTGAACTCCTGATTGCACATGGTGTTTTAAAAGTCAGGTAGTGACTACACACTGAAAGAGACTGCTGTTCCCAGAGAAGGGGGACATAGAAAAGTTCTCCCCAGCCGTGGAAGCTGGCACAGTCCCCTAGGCTTACTGGACTGTGGTTGCGGAGCCTGCTGGGACTGCCTGGGTTGTTAATCCCAGGAAGAGGAAGGACGGAAGCGAAACCGTGCTGAAGCAGGGATGTCCTGTCCTTAACATTGTGAATACAGAGGAGAGATTCTCTGAGCTCACGTGGGGCTGAGTTCTCCTAGGAAGGAAGGATGCAAGATCGTGCTGAAGCGGGGTCGTCTGCTCCATAACCTTGGAATAACGGATAAGAGAAACACTATATTGCTGTGTGCAGAGACTGTATATGTTTAGCTACAATAGTACCTGTTTTTGGGGTGTAACCAGTTTAGCTATCCATCCAGTGAGTAAGGGCTGAAGCTGCATGTGTAGTTAGTCTCCTCAGAGAAGTAGGCATTTCTTTTTTTATTTGTTTTGACTTAAAGGGACGGTGGGCCTATTAGTATATTATTTATCCTTGAAAGAAACCCAATATAGAGAAATACTATATTTCCTGCATTAATCTGGGACATACTGTAAGATCCTACGCTGTGACGGAGACATCAACAATATGTATATATATATATATATATATATATATATATATAAATATATATATATATATATATATATATATATATATATATATATAGTGCTCGACAAATAATGATAACCATTCGCCCGTTGCGAGTGGATTTAGGCCGCTGGCGAGCCGTGCTGCAGCTCTATGAATTCCCCTGCTCCTGCCAATTTTTTTTTTTTTTTTTTTTAATAAATAAATAATCTCCCTCCCTGATTGGGTTAACGCGGGGAAGAGCTCCTTCCCCTGATCTCCTCCCCCTCCTGATCTCCTCTCGTGAGTCAGGGGGAGCCCGGCCGGGTGCCTGTTCATTACATTTTTAAAAAAAAATGGCGGCGATTTCCTTGGTCCCGGCGTGCATGCACAGGGCAAGCAGGGTGTCCTGCCCTCTGTGCTGCCTGTGGGCCCTCTGTGCTGCCTGTGGGCCCGCTGCCTGCCCCCCCCAGCAACCCAGAATCCCCCGCACCCTCACCCCCCCCCCCACCGCTCCCCACGTGGGACGGAGGGGGAAGCCCAAAACAAGCGCCGCGCGCAATCTAGCCCCCTCCGCTCCCTCCCCCCTCCGCTCCCTACGTGGGACGGAGGGGGAAGCCCAAAGCAAGCCCCGCGCGCAACCCACGTGGGACGGAGGGGGAAGCCCAAAGCAAGCCCCGCGCGCAACCCACGTGGGACGGAGGGGGAAGCGCCAACCCAGCTTCCCCCGTGCGCACCTCCTGCGCATGATCTCCCCCTAATCACCTGCCCCCGATCCCCGCTTGGTGTTCGGGGAGCGTGCTTCGGGGGGGGGAGGGACCTGCTGCCGTGCGGAGGGGCCTGCTGCCTTAAGGAGGGGCCTGCTGCCTTAAGGAGGGGCCTGCTGCCGTGCGGAGGGGCCTGCTGCCTTAAGGAGGGGCCTGCTGCCGTGCGGAGGGGCCTGCTGCCTTAAGGAGGGGCCTGCTGCCGTGCGGAGGGGCCTGCTGCCTTAAGGAGGGGCCTGCTGCCGTGCGGAGGGGCCTGCTGCCGCGTGCGACCCGGTGAGTGTGTGTGTGAGTGACAGAGTGAGTGTCTGTGAGTGAGTGTGAGTGAGTGTCTGTGAGTGAGTGTGTCTGAGTGAGTGTGTCTGAGTGAGTGTGTCGTCTGAGTGAGTGTGTCTGTGAGTGAGGTATGTCTGTGTGTGTGCGCCTGTGTGTGTGCGTTCCTGTGTGTGTGTGTGTGTCTGTGTGTGTGTGTCGTGTGTGTGTGTGTGTGTGTGTGTGTGTGTGTCAGAGCGAGGTGTGTGTCTCTGAGTCGTTCTGAGTGAGTGTTCTGAGTGAGTGTGTCTCTGAGTGAGTGTGTCTCTGAGTGTGTCCTCTGCATGAGTGTCTCTGCGTGTGTGTGTCTGCGTGTGTGTGTGTGTGTGCCTGTGTGTGTGTGCCTGTGTGTGTGTGCCTGTGTGTGTGTGCCTGTGTGAGTGTGTGCCTGTGTTTGTCTGTGTGTGTGTGTCTGTTGTGTGTGGTGTGAGTGTGTGTCTCTGAGTGTTCTGAGTGAGTGTGTCTCTGAGTGAGTGTGTCTCTGAGTGATTGTGTCTCTGAGTGTGTCTCTGCATGAGTGTCTCTGCGTGTGTGTCTCTGCGTGAGTGTGTGTGGCCTGTCGTGCCTGTGTGTGTGTGCCTGTGTGTGTGTGTGTCTGTGTGTGTGTGTGTCAGAGTGAGTGTGTGTCTCTGAGTGTCTCTGAGTGAGTGTGTCTCTGAGTGAGTGTGTCTCTGAGTGAGTGTGTCTCTGAGTGAGTGTGTCTCTGCGTGTGTGTCTCTGCGTGTGTGTCTCTGCAGTGTGTGTCTCTGCGTGTGTGTGTCTGAGTGTGCCGTGGTGTTGCCTGAAGTGAGTGTGTGTCTGCGGCTGAGTGTCTCTGCGTGAGTGTGTCTCTGCGGGTGGGACTTGGTGGTCTCTGCGTGAGTGGTGTCTCTGCATGAGAGTGTGTCTGCTGTCGTGTGTCGTGTGAGTGTGTGGTGTCTGTGAGTGTCACCCTCTCCCTGTGTCGCCCTCGCCTTCTCCGTGGCGCCCTCGCCTTCTCCCTGTGTCGCCCGGGGTCGCCCTCGCATTCTCGCCCTCGCACTCTCTCTGTCTTTGTCTCACATTCTCTCTCTCTGTCTCTCTTTTTCTGTGTGTCTCTCTTTTTCTGTGTGTCGTTCGTTTCTGTGTGTCTCTCTTTTCTGTGTGTCTCTCTTTTTCTGTGTGTCTCTCTTTTTCTGTGGTGTCTCTCGTTTTCTATGTCTCTCTCTCTCTGGCTCTCTGGCCGAGTCCATTAGAAGGACAGGCCCGCGCTGAGCCGTGCGGACGCTCCGTGCTGAGCCCCTGCATCCTCAATGAGATGCCTTGAGAGGGGTGCCTCACGGCGAGCGTCCGCATGGCGTGCTGAGGCGCTGGATTTTTTCAGCCGACAGCAAAACTGTTTTTCAGAGCACTGTCGGCTGAAAACATCCAATCAGCGCGGAGGCAGCCATCTCCCGATCGCGCCCGCTGGCTCGCCTGCAAGGGCATCGAAATCGCGCAGATTTCAGCAGGGCGAGCCTCAGCGTCAGCGCGAGTTCCGAACTGCTCACCCCTCTATGGCCCCAGCCTTAGTCTCGCTCCTCACCGTCCTCTCTGTCCTCTCTTTATCCGTCGTCTCTGTCTCTCTCTATCCATCTCTCTGCTCTCTCTCTATCCGTCTCTGTCTCTCTATCTGGTCTCTCTATCTGTCCTCTCTATCTGTCTCTCTATCTGTCCTCTCTCTCTGTCTCCTCTCTCCCACCCTCTCTTTCTCTTTTCTCTCTCCCTCCCGCTCTCTCTCTCTTCTCCACCCTCTCTCTCTCTCTCCACCCTCTCTCTTCTCTCTCTCTCTCCACCCCTCTCTCTCTCTCTCTCCCCACCCTCTCTCTCTCTCTCCCACCCTCTCTCGCTCCTCTCTCTCTCTCTCTCCCTACTCTCTCTCTCTCTCTCTCTCTCTTCTCCCAGCCCTCTCTCCCCTCTCTCCCTCCTCTCTCCACCCTCTCTCTCTCTCTATCTCCCACCGCTCTCTCTCTCTCTCTCTCCCACCCTCTCTCTCGTTCCCCACCCTCTCTCTCCGCCCCACTCT